>NC_133661.1:156826219-157196219 GCF_037893015.1 Macrotis lagotis
CCTCAGGTCCTGAAAAAGCTGAAAATCATCAGTAGCATTTGGAACAAGTTTGGAGAATGACAAATGTCTCAATTTTCAAAACAGGAAAGAAAAGTCTACAAACTATAGACCATGAGTTTGATTTAGTTTCCTAGGAATATTCTGGAATAATTAAAGAGATGATTGGCAAACAACCAGAAAGAGAAACAGTGATTACAAAGAGCTAGCTGGTATGATCTCATTTAGAATAGGTCCTGCCACCACTAAAGAATGTTTGGGGGGCAGTTAGGTGGCACAGTGGATAGGGCACTGGCCCTGGATTCAGGAGGACCTGAGTTCAAATTTGACACTTAATAATTACTAGCTGTGTGACCCTGGGCAAGTCACTTAACCCCATTATCTTGCAAAAAAAATTAAAAAATAATGAAGAAGGGGGCAGCTAGGTGGCGCAGTGGATAAAGCACCAGCCCTGGAGTCAGGAGTACCTGGGTTCAGATCCAGTCTCAGACACTTAATAATTACCTAGATGTGTGGCCTTGGGCAAGTCACTTAACCCCATTGCCTTGCAAAAAAAAAAAACCCTAAAAAAAATAATGAAGAATGTTGCCATCAACTAACAGGGGGGGAGGGATTCAGGGGACAGACTGGGATATACATTTTCATTCTGACATGTGGATTTATTGTATTGCTTGATTATGCATATTGGATACCAAAGAAGGTTGTTGTTTTAATGTTTTTAATTTGTGTAGAGGATCTTGGAGGGACAGAAGTTGTAGGGATGTTGTATATCCTCCCTAAAAAACAGAAAAAGAAAAGAGAATCATTGTAGCATTTTTTTAATGTCCTAAAGAAAACAAAGGTTCAGAAGAAAACAGACAAATAGGACAGCTTTGAAACTAACATGTTCAATTTATTTGTCTTTATAAAAATGTAAGCTGAGTATAATAGAGAATCATGGTTATATGTACAATCCTTATTGTCTTTTCAGTGTCTATGAAAATGCTCTATTTGATTACATCTGTCAAATACAGAATAACAGAAAATGAAAATTCTTTTAAAAGAGCATGTCATGACAGACTAACCTCATTTCCTATTTTGACAGGATTGCTAAACTAGTAGATAAGGAGAATGTTATAGATATAGTTTACCTAGATTTTAACAGAGCTATTGATAATGTATATCATTTTCCTGGGGAAGATGGAGAAATGTGAAATCAATGGATTGAGAACTGGTTGGATCACTGGACTCGAGTAGTTGTTAATGATTCAGTGTCAGTGTGACAGAAGGTATCCAACAGAATACTCCAGGGATGTGTAGTTAGCCCTGTGCTATTTAACATTTTTATCAATGACAAATAAAGATATAGATAGCATGTTCATCACATCTGCAGATGAGAAATTTAGGATGCAAAAGAGTCTTGCTAGGCTAGAGCACTGGTCTGAATTTAATGAGATGAAATTCATTGGCAGAGGGAGGATGAAAAGTCCTTGGGATGGGGAAAAAAAAAAACCCAGCTCTCAACTATGAGATAGGGAAGGGATGGACAAGCAACCATTTTTTGTAAACGATCTAGGGGTCTTAAGAGACTGCAAGCTCAAAATGAGTCATCAGTGTAATATGGCAGCCAGAAAAACTAATGTGATCTTGGACTGCATTAAGATGATCATAACATCCAAGATCAGGGAGGTGAGAATCCCATTATATTTTTCCATCCTCAGACCTCCTACTTTCTGGATTCCATAATTTAAAGAAAACAGTATCCCACCCAGCTCCCTCAAGTAGAAATTACTGACCAAGTATCCATCTGCTTTAGCACAAGTTTTCTTCTACAAATGAAATCATAGTTCTAGTCCCAGTTCCAAATTTGACATGTACTTTTTCTCAGGTTCTCCCATCAAGCAATTCAGATGGAACTAAAAGTTACAGTAGCTTTCTATATGTGAGCATGTGTGTGTGTGTGTGTGTGTGTGTGTGTGTGTGTGTGTGTGTATGTGTGTGTGTGTTTTGTTGGAGGGTAGGGTGGTTGACTGGTGCCAAATATCCTTGTGCATGCTTTCAATATATCAAGGAGCTGTATTTCATCCTCTTCTAAGGTCTCTTTTCTTGACAATCACACCTCACTTTTCAATTCCTCAATGTCCTTATCTGTCAAATGGGGGTTATCTCACACAAGTACTTGGAGATCATTAAGAAAGAATGTGGCTAAAAGGGCACATATCAGCCTTTTCTGCTTTTCTTTAAATACCTCTACTTATCAGAAGTAGAGGTGATTAAGAAATCTCTACTTAACTCCCTCAGGACTCCACACTAGCCCATAGATTCTTTTTGGTTTGTTTTGGATTTTTTTTGTAGACAAACTGAGTTAAGTGACGTGCCTAGGATCATAGATTTAAATGTAGTTTTTTCTGATTCCAGGACCAGTATTCTATCCACTGCATATAACTTGACCCAAAACTTCTTTTTTGTTGTTGTTTTTTCAATGCAATGGGGTTAAAGTGATTTGCCTAAGGTCGAACAGCTAGGTAATTAAGTGTCTGAGGTGGGATTTGAACTCAGGTCCTCCTAACACCTACATATACTGTACATTTTTCAAAACTGGAGATACAGACAGAGGTGAAATCATACTTGCCCTCAAGGAGCTTACATTCTGTTGGTGCAGTTGCAATATCTCCATGATCTGTCATTTTTGTGGGAAGGTTCAAATACATTTCAGCACCATAGGAAAGGTGAATAAATTGAAGCCAGATGAGCTGGATTCAAATTCCAACTTTGAAGCCTTTAAGTTGTGTTACCTTGAGCAAGTCACTTAATCTTTTGGGGCTTCAGTTTCCTCATCTATAAAAATAAGGGGATGATATTGAATGACCATTAATATCTCTTCCAAGTCTAAGCCCATGATCCTCTAGAATACTGTAGGATTTACAAAGAACATTCCTCAAAACAAACTTATGGAATAGGGCATAGAACTATTGCTATTCCATTTTACAGATGAGAAAACTGAGGCTTAGAGAAATTAGATGACTTGCCAATGGTCACACTTTTATTAAGTGTCAGAGCCAGATCTCTTGAGTTCAAATCCTATCAGCACCCATTCCAACATGCCATATAGATTAAAAACTGGATTTCCTTTGGGTGATGGAAGTAGATAATGCAGTTTAGGGAAAAGAACTGTTATTGTGTGCCTATACTGAATAATAATTCAGAATTGATGAAACTGAAGAAAGACATTGAGGGATTAAATAGTGAGGTGTGTTTGTCAAGCTGAAAAGAGACCTTAGAAGAGGAAGTTTATACAAGGATGAAATTAGATATATTAAGGGATGGAGCTCCCCTTGCAGCTTCTTGGTGGCAAAGTAGATACAGTGATAGGAGTCAGAAAGTCCTGAATTCAAATGTGACCCTGGGCCAACATTTCACTTTTGTTTGTTTATATTCCTTGGTAAAATGGGAATAACAATAGCAGCTACATCCCAGGGTTGCTGCTATAAGATATTCTGTTCAGATGAGATATTTGTAACTTGCTTAGCACATACCTGACTCAGCATAGGCATTTAAAGAACTTTTGTTTCCTTCCTTCTTTCCTTTGTCCCCCCACCCACCCACCCACCCAAGCTTAGGAATGAGAACCAACAAAATGATCTCTTTCCTTCACCTCTCATCTGGGACAATGTGGCCCATAGTCTGACCCAAATGAGAATATGTTCCATGGAAACTAATGGTCTTCATAAAGGGATATTCACCCCCACTTGTATTAAAGTCTGTCAAGTCTATATTCCCCCCCATTCAAGGTCAAGGCTGACCTTATAGCTTAATAGAATAAGTCACCTATGTGATACTAATTGATTTAAGGGCCGAGGACTCACAGGAAACAGCAAGGTACCACTTACCCAGATATTCCCCTATCATAACTTTTGCTTGAAGTAAATTCAGTTTTGTCATCCCTGATGTGTGTGTGTGTGTGTGTGTGTGTGTGTGTGTTGTGTGTGTGTGTGAAGGAAAGAAGGAAGATATATATGTACATATATGTATGTATGTATGTATATTGTTATTACCACTTCAATATTATGGAAAAACTTCTTGGAGAAAAAAGAAATAAAGAAAAGGGATGGTGGCTGGGTTCTTGAGTGCTGAACAGAAGTGTAAAACTGGAAGCAGCAAAGAGAAACCTTGCCAGATTTGAAATGTTGTTGACCGTGTGCCCATGGTAGATTTCTAAGAGCCCCTGGCAGCAGTGGCAGAAACTGCAAGTGTAAACAACTGCTTACTCACCTCCTCTTCCATGAAATCCTCAAATATTTTCAAGAAAACTGGGAGCAGGGCAGGAGAGGGAGGGAGCATCAAGCGCTGATTGAAACAGACAGATCTCTCTGCACTGAAACAAAGCAAAGCGAGCAGAACTAGAAGGACTATTTCCACAATGACACAAATATCATAGAGCAAAATAACTTTGAAAGACTTTGGAACTCTGACTGATGCAAAGATAAATTATGAGGCCAGAAGACTGAAGATAAAATACACCTCTCACCTCCTGCCAGAGAGTAGAAGAACTTAAAATGCAGAGACATGCATGCACTTTTGGGCAAGGTCTTTCTAGGTATTTGTTTTGCTGGACTATGCATCTATATGATGAAGGTTTTATTTTTCAAACTTTCCTCCCCTTCCCCAATTGGAGGGGTCAGTGGAAGGGACATATTATGAATAAATAAAAAGTTAATAATCTTATTTTTTATAGTTCACAACTAGTGAACTATCTTGGTAGCTAAGTAATAAAGTGGTTAGAACTCTAGGCCTGGAGTCAGGAAGACCTGAATTCAAATTTGGCTTCATTTACTTGCTAGTTTTGAGATCTTGGAGAAATTTGGAGCCTCTCCTTACCTCAGTTTCCTCTGTAAAATGATGATATAATAGTACCTACTTCCCAGGGTTGTTGGGGGGGATCAAATGAGATTATTATAAAACTCTAACACATTGCATCATAAGCACTGTATAATTGTCTTCTTGTCGTCCAGTTGTTCATTTGTCTTCCAATCTTCACAACCCAGTAGACAATACTGTCTGTGGGGTTTTCTTAGCAAAGATACTGAAGTGGTCTGCCATTTCCTCCTCCAGTGGATTAAGCCCAACAGAGGTAAGGTGACTTGCCCAGGGTCACCCATCTAGTAAGTATCTGAGGCCAGATTTGAAATTTGAACTCAGGTTTTCCTGATTCCAGGCCCTGTGCTCCACTCACTGAGCCATCTAGCTCTCCCCAAATAAATGTTAGTTCTTGTTATTATCATCATCATCTCAGGCACTGTTCTGCTTCCAGTGAGAGCAGGAAGGTCACTTAACCAACTGAAGTAGATTATAATGTATGGAAGACACAGCAGTCCCACGACCACGTGAGGAATTTTCTGCTGAGCAACTGCAAATATTAGCTGTGACTTTAGATAGACTCTGGAAAAGACTTAGTTTCCTCCCTTAGAGGTATCATTTGTCTTGTTCTGAAGCCTCGAAATCGCAGGCATGAACTTATAGACTAAAGTTTGTCTTAATTGCTCTTGTGTCACCGCCTCTCTGGCAGATAACAGCACAATGAATGAGTCGATGGGGCTGATCCCTCTAGGTCCTTCTTCTAAAGTGAGACAAATTTCTCTCCTTTGAGCCAAACAGTCTATAGGCAGCTCTTTCATTTATTTATCTCCCTAACAGTTTGCATTAGCTTGCAATGGATAAAAAGTCTCACCGTCCTCAGACTTAGTTAAAAAAAAAAAAAGTCAGGCAAAGCAGAGAGATTTGCTTACTGGGGAAGAGGAAAGGAAATGGGATAGGAATAGACAGAGAAGAGACTGGAAAGAAATAAGAGGAGAAAGGTGGAGAATGTAAACTCCTTGAGATCAGGACTAAGATTTTTTTGGGGGGGAGGGTACCTTTCTATCAGGAACTAATTGTTATTGGTTTTGTTGTTAAGTTGTGTCTGACTGTTCTTTTCTTGGCAAAGATACCATAATGGTTTGTGATTCCTTCTATAGCAGATTAAGGCAAACAGTTTATATATGACTTACATAGAGCTACAGTCTGAATCAGAATCTGAATTCAGGTCTTCCTGATTCCTAGCCCAACACGCTGTACATTTAGGCCCCAACCTCCTGCTTCCTTCCTTTAAGGAAACAATCCCCCAGGCAGCTAGGTGGCACAGTAGATAGAGCACCAACCCTGGAGTCAGCAGAACCTGAGTTCAAATCTGTCCTCAGACACTTAATAATTACCTGGTTGTGTGAACCTGGACAAGTCACTTAACTCCATTGCCCTGCCCCCCACAAAGGAAGCAATCTCCCTAGGAGAAGAATGGAAGAAGTTAGAGATATTTGCCTCCTTTCAAGCCATTTAATGACATCCCAGACTACAAGGCAGTTCAATTCCAGGCCTTCTGAACCCAAAGCCAATCAACACAAGTAAATTTAATTCTCAGAGCCTGAAGGGATGGGTGTGTTTGTGGATGGGTGTGTGTGTGTGTGTGTGTGTGTGTGTGTGTGTGTGTTGTTGTATTGTGTGGGGGAGAGGGCATTTGATCTTTTCTTTCATCATCGGGGAATGAGGGAGGGTAAAAGAAGAAGCATCAAGCTTTGCAGTCAAAAAAGACCAAAATTGGAAAACCTTGACTTTTAGAAAATGTAAAAATCAATTAGCCCCTTAGCCTCAATTTCCTGTCTCGTAAAATGGGGCTAATAACACTTATGATACTAGGTTCTCAGAGTTGCTGTAGAGAATATTTTTGTATTTTAGACTCAACTTGTGTCAAAAGTGATCTTTCTAAAGTACTCTGTTGCCCTCCCATATAATATGCTCCAGTGCCTCCCTCTTACCTCCAGGATCCACTATAAAACCCTTTGTTAACTGCCTCCCCCCCACAATCTTCATAGTGATCTTATACATACCTAAGTTCCTCAACCAGTACTCCTAGTGTCCTTTGTCATCCTCAAACATTATTCTCCATTCAGGTCCTAGCGTTTTCTCTGACAGTCCCCCATGTGTGGAATGTTCTCTCTTCTCATCTCTATGCCTTACTTCTCCCTCCAAGTCCCAGCTATCCCACCTTCTGCATAAAGCCATTCTTGTTCCCTCTTGATTCTAGTGCCTTCCCTCTGTTGATTCTCTCCAATTTATTGGGTACATTGTTTGTGTATACTTATTTTATGTTATCTCGCCCATTAGACTGTGATCTCCTTAAGAACAGGGACTGTCTTTACTTAGTGAACTATCTGATACCCAATAGGTCCTTCATGGTTATTGACTGATTTCATTAGCACAAGAAACTCCCAGTGAAGGAAATTCTTCTGCCAATGCAGAGCAACCCTCGCCTTGCAGCATAAAGAATTCCTTAGGGAGAACAATTTATACAATAACAACAATGTAGGGAAAAACAAATTTGAAAAATTTAAGAACTCTGATCAAAACAAAGACCATCCATGATTCCAGAGGGGAATGCTACACACCTCCAGACAAAGAGGTGATGGACCTAAGATGCAAAGTAAGATATACATATTCAGATATGGCCAATACAGGAATTTGTTTTGCTTTATTACTCATTTGTTACAAATATTTTAGAGGTTTTTTTCCTTTCCAATTTGAGGACTAGGGTGGCTGGGAAAGGTTATCCAAAAAGGACAGCAATAAAAGAAAAAAGTGATATTGAAGCATTTTTTTTAAAACCACAGGTAAGAACAGAAAGGAGGCCAGAAAGAATCACAGTTTGGAAAGTTGCATATTACATAAAATACATAATGTTTTAATAAAGTTACATAAAAAAATTTTAATAGAAAAACAATAGAGACACAAGATCCTCGGTTTTATGTACAAGCTTTTTTTTTTCTAGGCTATGGATATAAAAATGCCCACTTTCTTTGATATTTCAATTCAAAATTTAAAAAGAGAAAGAGAGGTTCTCTAGGGGGAATAGTAATGAGAGACTGTGACTCACTCAGGATCATATAGCCAGTATATAAGAAAGACAGATCTTCTTGACTCTGAAGACTGTTATATCCTCAGCATGTAACACCCACCCTCTTAAAATTATACACTACTATATAAATGTGATTGACTTACTATTTAATTTTACTCCTTCTGGAAAAAGATTCCTAAGTCTAACCTTTCCCAACCTCTCTCCACACCTGCCTTCCCTTCCCCCACCTCCATTACACACACACACCCCCTCCCTTTGGCTGATCTCCATTCAGTCCCTTTACGTGACTAATATTCCTTCATCTTAAGAGAGTAAATGCTTGTGCTAAATGAGAACATAGCCCAAAGCAAAGAATCTTCAAATTTTCCATTTAACTTCATTTCTTTCAGTATTGGGGAAAGAAGGGGGGGGGGAGAAGCTGGCGATTTATAAGCTCCAGAATTCCACAGATTTCATCCAGGAGGCAGTGAGAGAATTGGAAAGCTTTAATGCTATTGAAACATTAAAGGAACCATTGCTGGGCCTAAGGAACTAGGGTACTGCAGCCCCTCTTCTACTCTCTCATGGACCACTTTAGTACTGGTTCCAAGTAAGCAGCCCAATCTAGCTCAATTCTAATGGGCCCAGTCTCTAGTGATTGAGGGAGGGAACCCTGAATGCTCACATTTTTTGGCTTATTAAACTTCCATCTTAGTGTCTTGGATAAAAATTATTCAAAGCTTATGTTTAGGCCTCATTTCTAGATCTCCCCAAAGGAGGGAGTAAAAAGGAACTCAACCTACAATGTGATAAAGGTATGGGACATGTATTTTATTTCAATACAGAGCAGAAATACTAAATATAAAAGATTCACAATTTGCTAGAGAGGCTGATATTTAAATTCTGTCAAAACACAAAGGAATTTGCAGAACTACGGACTGGACATTTTTCAAATCTTCTCTACTCCATCTCCCTCAAAGTCCATAGGTATCAAGCCAGACCAGGGGCTCAGTCTCCTCTTCTTGTGGTCATCTTCCACAATGAGGAAACTTCCCTTGCTGCTGATTTTACTCATGGGGCTCAGGACCTGCGGGACTTTCCAAATACCTCCAAGCTGTACACGACACATCCATCTTTATGATTCAACCACCGGTAAAAATGGTTATTCACGGAAATCCTCCCACTCCAGTGACTTAATTGCTGGAATTATGTTTAGCCTCTTATTTAGCTCTCTCATTTAAGCCAGGATCCCAGGTCACCCTCACTAGCTTGGGGGAAAGGCCAGGAAAACTACTTTAGAGGAACAGATGATCAGGACTCCTAAAAACTAAAAAGTAAACTTTCAAATAAAATAACCAGACCAGACCAAGCAGAAAATCTTTGGGGTATGAAATCTGAATAACAGATCTAGCCCAAATCTAGGCTAAAGTGAGGGGATGGGGGAGTAGAGAAAGGAAAGGATGATTGTTCAGATGATCAATCAAGCCCTGGGGGTCTCATATCAATTTTTACATACTAGTGTTGGTAAAATATAGGCTCTTCATGGTCAGGAACTATTTTACTTTTATCTCCAATAACCGACATAGTGGTCTGACACATAGTACAGGGTCTGAAACATAGGAAGCACTTCATAAATCCTTGTTTATTTATTGATCAACCTGAAATAGGGATTCATAAATACAATTGTTTCATTCCTCATACACACTCCATGTCCAAGAAGAGGCTAGACTTCTCCCCACTCTCCCCTATATACCCCCCACACACACACATATCAGAAAGTCTGAAATTACTCTCTTTCCCCTGCAAGTCTGTCCTGAATGTTCACTTTTAGTTCATTTTTTAATTTTTTAAAATTTGTGTTCACGTCTGTTTTTACACCCATTTATAGATTTAGCCTTTCCTTTCCCCCTACCCAAAAAGTTGCTTGCTGTTAATTTTAGCCTGATTTTGCTTATAAACAGAATCTTGGACAAGTTCATGATGAAAACAAGACTCATTTCTAATTGTGTATACATATTACCTATATTGAAATCTTGTTTTAAAATTATTACAGTTACTTCAATAAAATGATTAGATTTGTGATCTCCCCTATATGAATACTTCCTCCAACAGTACTGGTTGCAACTGATCCATATCTTCACATTCATGTTCAGTAAATCATTAGATAATAGATTTAGAATTGAACTATTTTGGGTTTTTTTTTTAGGTTTTTGCAAGGCAAATGGGGTTAAGTGGCTTGCCCAAGGCCACACGGCTAGGTAATTACTAAGTGTCTGAGACAGGATTTGAACCCAGGTACTCCTGACTCCAGGGCTGGTGCTTTATCCACTATGCCACCGAGCCACCCCTGAACTATTCTTTAGAGGTCATCCAGTCTAACACCTTCTTTGACTGAGAAGGAAGTTGAGGTCTAGAGAGATGAAACAATTTACCCAAGGTTACAAGTAATAAGTTGCCAAACTGGGATTTGAATTCATGTCTTCTGACTCCAAATCCCATCTGCTTTCCACTTCACCACAAATCCTCTGAAGAAGGTCCATCCAAATTGCTGATAGCAATGATTGATCCAACTGTGACCCTTCACTCCTGTCAGACATTCAGCCCACCTTGTTTTATGGTCAAACTTCTGAGGTCTATAAAACTATAAGGTACTATTCTGGAAAAAAGTACCTGGCCTTGAACATTTACTAGCTGTATGGGTAAATCACTTAACCCTGTTTGCCTTAGTTTCCTCATCTGTAAAATGGAGCAAGAAATGGAAAACCACTACAATACCTTTGCTAAGAAAACCCCAAATGGGATCCTTAAGAGTCAGAAATGACTGAAAGAAATAAACTACCATTCGTTAGCTGCATTTGAGCCAGGAGTCCTCAATATGAAAAGATAGGGAAGCAGTGGAACTAAGTCTAAGCCAGTAAAGGTATACTTTGAACCCGGGGGTCACTTCTACCAGCTGAGGAACAATTCTCTTTCATCTCCCTTCCCTTCCTTCTAGCAGGTAAGAAGCATGAAGTCCCTTTGGGGCAGTAGCAGGAGGTAGAAGAGGAATGAAAAAATATTGACCACATAAGGAAGCTAGGTAGGCCTGGTCCTAGATGCTAACGAGAAAGTGAAATGAAAATGCCCATCTTCATCTAAGGATTGACTAAATGAACATGCACCAAGGCACTAACTAGGTCAGTGATGAGAAAATAATAACTGGCATTGTCCTCCATTTTGTCAAGTGACTTGACTATAGAGGTGTGGAACATTTTGCATACTGGCAGAGTCCTGAATATGTTGGTTAATTTTGTTAGTTCAGTCTCTCCCTTTCTCATCTTTGATATATGTATATATAATTATATATTTAGATAGATAGATAGATAATAGATATCTATATATTTGAAAATTAAGGCAAAGGTAAAACAAAAGCTATCAACAAAAATGGAAAATATAACTGACATTTATATAGTAGTTGTGTGTATATATATATATATAATTTATATTTTTATGTAGTAGCAAAGAACTAGAAACAAAGTAGATGTCTGCCAACTACAGAATACTGAACAAATTGTGGTACACTCATGTAATAGAATATGACTATACTGTAAGAAATGACTAGGAAGAATTTAGAGTGGCATGGGAAGATATATCAAGTGATAGATAGTCAAAGAAGCAGAGCCAAGAGAACAATCTAGATACACATTGACTACAACAATGTGACTGGAAGGGGCAACAAAAAAATAATGGAAACATAATTCTGTAAAATTCCGATGGCCATACTTGGTCCCAAAGAAGAAATTTGAGAAGGAATCTTCAGTCATTTCTTTGTAGGTGGATATGAAGATGGAGTATAGCATACCATCAAATTTGATTATAACCATTTTTATCTTCATTTTCCTTTTCTTTTTAAATTTGTTATAAGGCATTGTTCTCTGGATAAGAGATATTCTATGAAGTAAAAGTGAAGAGGGGAATGCATGTGAGGCATGTGTATAGCCAGTGCAAAGATATGGAAATGGAAGGTGGAGTATGAAGGACAGAGGGAAGGCTAATTTGCCAGACCTTTAGGAACTAAACAGAGGAATTTACATTTTATCCAAGAGGCAATGGGAGCTAATAAGGCAATAAGGGAAAGAAATGATTAGACCTTCACTTAAAGAAGCAGCAGTGTTAGTTGGAGTAGAGAGACATTTGAGGCAGAGAGACCAGATAGGAGGGCATTGTAAGAAGCTAGGAAGGGAAAGGAAGGAAGGAAGGAAGGAAGGAAGGAAGGAAGGAAGGGGGAGAGAGAGAGAGAGAGGAAGTAAGAAAGAAAGAAAGAAAGAAAGAAAGAAAGAAAGAAAGAAAGAAAGAAAGAAAGAAAGAAAGAAAGAAAAAGGAGGAAAGAAGAGAGGGAAGAAGAGAGAGGGGGGAGGGAGGAAAAAAGGTTTCATGGGCATATACTTTGCACTGGGAAAGTTGCCCTCTATAAAGATTTCTCAAAACCTAAGAGACTTAGAACTTCTAAACCAAGGTGGTGAGAATGGATAATCTGGGCTACTTTCTGCAAGTCTCCACCCTCTTTCAGTTTTGGTGGTGGTGATGGTGGAGTTTTCTGCTTTGGTTCTTTGACTAATTGGGGTCAGAGAAAGCAGAGATAACTGAAATCCTGTGGGAATTTTCAAACCTCAATTTTAGCAACCATGGTTTCATACTTCCTAGGCTAAATGCTTATCCTTAGGCCAATCCTCTTCTCTCAGTCCTGGAACAAATAGTTTTGATGAGGAACAGAATAGCCACAAGGTTGGGAAAAGAGAGTGGAGAAATGGAGGAATGGACCAATCCTGGGAGCTGTATTGTTGGCAGCAAAGGGAGATAATAAGCAGGGTGAAGCACAAGTAGAAATGCATTTTATTAGGGGCCCTCAGCCTGGTCAAGGAAATCTCTACAAAAACTCTCCACTCCTGGCCTCCACCAGCTGCTGCCTTATTCCTCTAGTATGAATCGTGCCTGAACTTTAGTCTCGAAATTAATCTCTGTTCATTTGAATACTGTTTTGCATCTCATTTCCATATTTCTCTGAATGTCAAATCAAATTGTTAGAAAACCTCATCTTCAAATCTTGTTCGGCACCGTTCTACACCCCATCTTCTTGAGCGCTGGTCCCCACAGCACGTTCACCTTCTACCTTCCCTGGGCCCAAAGGATCAAATAAGAAAAAGGGGAAGTAAACTGAAGGAAAACAATAAATCCCTTTTCAGGATTAGTGGCCAAAGGGGAAATCTAAATTCCAAGGTCCATTGGTCTCTCTTGGACATTTACTCGCATTTTAGGAGTTTGGGTGTTTAAAGTAGTAGAGCCAGACATAGGAAATTCCTCTTCTCACACCTCAAAATTCAGGTCCCAGTGCGGATAGGAGTGGGAGCAAGAGTTCCACCACTAAAAACTTTCCTCCTCTAACCCCACAGTCTCTGCATCATCCGTCCCTGCCCAAGACTCTCACACCTCCACCCTCTAGTTCCAGATGAAGGTCCAGTCGCTTTTAGGGCGCTTCGTTCCAGGCAATCCGCTCCGTCGCTGTGCAGATGTGGCAGCCCTGGAGATTCCCGTTCTCCTCCTCCCCAGCCCCGATGTACCCTCGCCCTTGCCTGGGCCCAGGCTACCCAAGCTCCAGACTCCTGTCTATCCAGGCCGGCGGATTAATATCCAGATATTAAGTAAACAATAAATTAGCAAAACTACAAGAAAATTTTACAGCCCTTTGCATTTGGCAATCATTGAGTGTTAATTAGAAATTCATTACAATTAAAACCCTGCCTAAACAGAGCCTACACGCCTTAATTACATCTGATTTTTAATTCAGAATACGTGTTTACACAGTAAGCGATACGTACCCCATGATTATCCCCAATACTCTTTATACTGTACTAATTATGTAAATTAAACCTAATTAACTGACGAAAACTGCCGTTAATTCAACTGTTAAAAGATATGTGCTTGCGGAAGGAGAAGAGTGCTCCAAACCCCAGCCAAAAGTGGGGGCGCGGGCTGCGGAGACTCCGGGGCGCAGACAACCTGAGCGTAGGGCATGGTGTGGTTGCGGAGCCTGAGGGAAACCGTGCGAACCCGAGAGGTGCGGGGGCGGTGGGAAGGAGAAACGGGAGCAAAGACCAGGTGGAGGGAGAATGAGCCAGACTCGAAGAAAAAGGAGAGAACAAACCCTGAGAACAAGAAAGGAGGAAAGAAGCCTCAGGAGCTCCGAGCTCAAGGAGGGCTACGAGGAGGACACGGAAAAAACGGGAGACAGAGACCTTGGCGTGAACTCAAAAAGTGCCGGATGCTGAGACCGAACTATCACTAGAACTAGGGCTCTCTCTCTCACGAGCAGGGCTCTAGAGATGGAGGTGAAGAAAACCTAAATTCAGTCCTTTTCCTTCTTGGCGGTCCAGAGCCGAGAAAGCCAGGACTAGCAGTCTCCTGGCACTAGTGACAGGGAAGAGGACTAAGAGAACTGGCTGGTCCATCTCCTTTGCTAGGAAAGGACTCTCGAACGATCCCTAGACTCTCTAGTCTAGTCGGGTCACCGATTTTCCCTTTTATTATCAAATAAGACCGCCACGTTGAAACGCCGAGCATGGAGCCATGACTGATTTAGGGATCCCCAGGACCTAAAGTCTTGATCCCCCCCCCCTCAACTTTAAGTATCTTCTCTCCCTTCGGGCCTATGATTCTTGCTTAAGCTTTTCTCCGTATAAAACTCTTAGGAGAACAGAAGTCAATAAATAGCCTTCCCAAACTTTGAGGACCCTAGAGTGAAACCTGCTTTGGGGTGTAGGCAAATCTAACAAGAAACTTCAAAGGAGCTGGAGCTGTCCGATCATGCTGGGTCCTGAACTCATTCCGCCTTCACCCCGCCCCCACGTTTCTTCCCAGCCCTGGGCGGTGTAACTCTGCTGCCCCCTTTTCTACCCTGAAGCTCGGTCCAAGGGTCCTTTTGAGCGAACCCATGATATTCGCGTCCAGAACCAAAGTTTGGCTTATAGACAAATCCCAGGAGTCCATTAAACGGATCCCAGACTACAGAGAGCTCCCTCTACAGAGAGGGCCCAGTCACGAGCCTTTCTCCCATCCTGGCTCAATTCCTGTGTAATCTTGTCACTAAACTGAACCAGACAAGTTAGGCAATGTTTGTACAGTGATCGTACCGTAGCTAGACATAGTTTAATTGCGCATGTAGTTAAATACCCCGCAGGATGGGCTGCGGTGGGGACGAAGGAGGCACAAGAGGAGGCTCGGCAAGACCTGACTGACCACCCTCCCCTCTCTCCTGCCTCCCGGGCCCATCCAGGCTTCACAGTCGTTGTCACAATGATGCGGGATTCTGAAGTCTCTTTAAAAAATCATTAAAAGGCGAAGAATAATTACCGACTGGGATTGTAATTATGGGGTGGGGGAGGCCAGACTGAGAGAAGAGGGAAAAGCAGGGGGGTGGGTAACTGAGCTAGGGGACAGATTCAACAATGATACCAAAAATGGGTTACTATGTCCCAGAGAGGGGCGGGAGAAAGGGGATAGAATAAAGCGAGAGAGAGAGAGAGACAAAATCAGAGAAAGACTGAGACCGAATTATCTAGAGATATAGAAATTGAGAAAAAAAGGAACAGAAGAATCCAGAGAGATAAAAAAAAAGATTGAAAGAAGGAAAGAAACTCTCCTTTGTAATTAAAATAGAATTATAAGACATGGAGATACAAGAAACGAATGGAGACAGCAAGACAGACAGATAGGGAATAAAAAGAAAGGAGGCATGCAGAGAAAAACAGGTTTAGAAGGAAATTGAAAATCAGACACAAGGACAAAGAGTAGAACTGAACTGGGTTTGCTGAAAATTACTTTCTTATGGAAAAGTTTTGTTTTTAAGTGAATGAATATAAGCAGGAAAGAAGTGGGTAAAGCAAATAAACAAAAAAGGCAAACAAGCGAACAAATACACCCTAAAACCATCTTCTGCATTCCTGGAGAGAGTAGAATCTTATTCTATTCTCACTCCAAGGTTCTCTTTCTCTCCCATGGAGAATGTCTGATCCTAAGGTTATCTACTCAAGGAAAGGAGAACATTTTCAAAAAAGAGACTGAACAAGGGGGAAAGAAAGAAACAGAGAGCACAGAAAGGCAGAGAAGAGAAGTAAAAAAAGATAGAGAAGAAGAAGGAGCAAGGAAAAGAGGAGAATAGAAGAAAAAGAAGTGAAAAGAGAAAGTAAATGAAATGATAGAAGAATAGGGAAAGGGAGGAAAGGGTGAGAAAAAGGGAAAGAGAAGAACGGAGAGACTTGGAAAACAAGACAGAAGGAAAAAGAAAGAGGGAGAGCAAAGAAGCAAAGAGGAAGAGGAGCCTAAGAGAAAGGAGAACAGATAAAGAGGGGGGGACGACCTGGGAGCTGTTGGTAGGAGAAGATTTATAGCACTAAATCTGTTTCCAAGGACAAACTCCACTTAATAACACATTACGTGGCAGGCTCTGCAGCGTGTGTGGAGCAGGCCGCCAGTGCTGAGAGTTCCTGCGGCCCGCGGAGGCAGCGGCTCCTAAGTCAGAGCCCTCGGGCCATCCCCGGCCGTTATTAACTTCTGTTTGATTAGGGTAATTGTTCAAACTTGGGCTGGACAGTATGATTAATTACAGTTTAATTAACGTGTCCATTAAGAGCATTTAATGCCACGAAGCGTGAGGGGGGAAGGGAAAGAAGGATTGAAGGTGGGGGCAGTGGAGGAGAGAGGAACCTTTTTTACCTTTTACACTTAGGCTGACTGACTTGTAATTTAAACAGAAGGAAAAAAAGAGACTGGAAGGAATAGTGGATAGAGGAGAAGGGGGAAGAACTAACTCAGGGAGGAAAAGAAATGGAAAAGAACTTGAATTAAAGCGAAAGAAAATGAGAAAAACAATGAGAGAGAGAGAGAGAGAGAGAGAGAGAGAGAGAGAGAGAGAGAGAGAGAGGATGTGCTTGACCTCCAGCTCCCCCTGGCTCTGTTAGCGTCCTCTGACTTGCTATAACAGGACTCAGGGCCTTGACCCAAGGGCCCGAGGAAGGCAGTTATGGACTTCGTAGGAACCCCGTTCCCTAAGCAGAAACACCTCATTCCGACGACCTAAAGTGCCCCCCCCTCCCATGTACACACCACGTACTTTAAACGCAGTAAAGGCCTGGTTCCTGTGTCATCTCATAGAACCCCCTACGCAACTCTTGAGAAGGGGTGGCTTCTCCCACCATTTTAAGACCAGAGACCCGGCTATGTCTGACTCTGACTGCCAAACACACAGTCCCCACTCGGCCCTCAACTTCGGAAGCAGCCTGCAAGCACACTGTCACACCGAACTCCCCCCCCCATCAGCCCCCCCTACACACACACACACACACACACACACACACACACACACTTCCCACCACCCTCGGCCAGGCTTGGCTCCGGTGGCGTCTCCGTTTCCCATCCCGCATCGACCAGTCTCCCTCCCCCGCCGGCCTGGGGCAGTTTGCGGTGCTACATAAATAATACATTCGGTGATTTCTCCCGCCATCGACCCGCCCGCGGCCTGTGGCCTCAGTGGACAGGCCAAGGGAGGAGGGGCAATGAGAGACTCCGAGTGAAGCAGGGAAAGAGCAGAGAGGCCAACCTGGAAGGCCGTGGGCACTGCTCACTCCACCTTGCCATCTCCACCACCTCCTCCAGTCATCTTCTCCTCTCTCCCTTCCTCGCCACCCTTTGCTGCCTTCTCCCCTCCCTTCCCTACCCCACCGACTCCCCAAACCTGAACATCTCCGAAACGCAGCTGCTATCTTTGTCGGCCCATTTCCATACCAGCCCTGAGAGTGGGACTGAATCGGTCTCGGGGCCCCTATAGACAAACTTTCCAAGCCGCCTGGAGCCCGAGTGGCACCGAGCTTTTGGGGTAGGGTCCCCGCCGCGCCCTCAGCTTCTCGTGGGCCCAAGGGAGTTGGAATACGCACGACTGGGGCTACAATACCCCAGAAGTTAGCTGAGGGCCCTGAACAGCTCCCTCACCTCACCCCTGGCCAGGGCTAGCCAGCAGCTTTTTGCTCTCCTTCCTTTCCAAGACCCCTATTTCTGGCCCTTTACTACTTCCATCCAAACATGGTCAGATCTCAGGGCGCCAGCAGCTCTGGGTCCTACCCGCCCACCCAACGCTCTTCCCTCGCACGCCGACCTTAACCCCCAACCCTCCCCCTATCTCTTCCTCCCCCTCCTCTCTTTACACCTCCCCTTTCCTCCTCTCCGCCCCCAGCCCTCCCCCTCTCTCGGGCGCGGCGCCGCCCGCCCGGCCGCAGGTGCAGAGCTGGGCGCAGGTGTCTCCGGGCCGGCCGCTTACCTTGCACTCTGCCCGGGGCACCCCCTGTCTTGTCCCCCGCCCTCCCCCTTCCCTGGCCCTCCCGGTCCGGGAGCCCTGGGCTAGCCAGCCCCAGGCCGAGGCTGCTGCGCGCTGAGTGACTAGCGGGTTGGGGGGCTGATTGACGCGCGCCGGGCCCCGGAGAAGTGCGGCCCCCGCCGAGGTGCGCCCGCTAAGTGGGTGTGCCCGCCTATTATTTCAGCTGTCAGCGGATCGATGCGCGGCGCCTCCGACTCGGGCGCCGCCGCTGCCGCAGCCCCGGGACCGGCCATGTGGTCACTTCTCTTGTTGCGTCTCGGGCCGGGAGGACAGCGGCGCAGGACACGCACCCGGGCTCTCCGGTGAAGAGGACTCCGCCACAACTAACTCCTCCAGGCTCACGGCCGGCCCAGCTCCCGGGACTTAGGGCAGTGAAAGGTGGGGCGGGGGGTGACAAAGGAGAGGACTGAAGGGTGTGTACGAGTGTGAATGTGTGTGTGTGTGTGTGCCCGCGCAAACGTGGGCCCGCACCATAACCCAGAGAGCTGGGTGCGATTTCTGACTCCCGCCGCTTCCGTCACCCAAAGACTGTGACCCTGCACTCCAGGGTCCAGCTGCTGCCTCTCGGTAAGTACCAGCATCTGGGCCAGCCCGGAGCCCCTTGCCTTTTTGGTCGTCGTTTTTGTTTTTTGTTTTTTGTTTCGTTCTTATTTTTAATTTAATATGCAAAAAAAACCCCAACAATTCACCCCGCTGCCAGGTTCCAGGATAAAAGGTATCTCCACTTCTTCTCTTAGCCCCCACTCCCCGCCCCCGCTTCCTCCCACGACAGGAGACTGAGAAGCAGCTTTACCAAACCCGCCTGGGGCCACTGCACCTTCCCACTCAGTCGGCCTTCTTTCCTTCCACCCCCCAACCCTCCCCCCATCCCCCGCTGTTGGCTTTCTGGGCTTTCCTTTCCTCAATCCTCCTCCCTCCCTGGCAGGAGACCCCCAGATTCAGGATCCCGTCTCTGAAATTCGATTGTCTCCTGGGGCTCCTTTTCTCCTTCTGTTCCCGGTTCTGGGCCAGACTGAGACTAAGTCCAGGGCTGAAGAGCAGGAATGCATTCTCCCTTTTGATCTCTAAAACAATTCAGTGTTTTCGAGACTCTACTCCCCGATTCCCCTCTGTCTCCCCCTATGCACAGTACTCTGGACCGGCTCTTGAGCACATTGGTATTCAGCCTGGAAATTGGCCTCCAGGGGCTCCAGGACAGATTTTTCACTAGATGCGGGCCAGTTGACCTCACATTTCCGGGAACCCAGTGCGAGATTGGGTAATTACCTTAAGAGCTGCGTAGACTTTCCAGTCCTTTCTACATAAACTCGTTTACTAGGATTAGGGACCCTCCTTCTAGGTCCCTGACGTGGCGGTTGCCCGCTCCCTTGCTTCTTTCTCAGACAGCCGTGAAGGTTTTACAGGGGTGTTCAACTTTTAGGCATGGTCAACTTGTTTCAAGTCAATTTGCGGAGACCAAAGTGGGGAAAATGTTCAGAGACAATAACTACACACCTTACCTCATGATTCCTTTAAAAAAAAAAAAGACAACTTGGGTCGATGGGGTTGCAGTTCTTGAAATTAATTTGTCTTCTTGGTTGTTTGGAAGGTTGTGGGATGGGGAAGGTTGATTTTCTTGGACAACAAGACAAATTGGAGCCTTGACCAGGCCACATCTGCGTTTGCTGTGATTAAGGACACGTGGAGGGCCAGTGTCCGAACGTGGTTCCTCCAAAGGAACCCGAAATTTAAAACAACCTTTCCTGACAAATGCGCCTAGATTCTGGCAACCGGAGCAGCCGGGTTTTTAATTGAAGAAGACCGATTCTCAAGATCAAAAATATCTCGAGCTTCTCAAAGATTTCAGGAAGCTGCTAAATTTGGAACCGTGAACACATTTGGAAAAATAAATATTGGAGGAATAGAGGGGACAGACAACCTGAAATATTAAAGGAGGGCAAAATCCAAATCCTGCTCTGGGCAAAGTGGGTAAACGGGAATGGATGAATGAAAAATCGAGGACTTTTCGGTCGGAACAAAAAGAGAGGCAGTAACTGAGAAACTTCTACAAGAACCCCCACCTCCACCCTCACCCCCATGACCTAACCCTTAAATTAGTATTTGCCAGGAAAATGGCTAAAACATACCGATATTATGGCCATGTCAGATTATTTCCCACCAATAGTTAAAAAGAAAACCATTTCATTTTCCGTCTTTAATCTTTCTGCCAAAAGGAGCTTCAGGCGACTCGAAAAGGAGTTGGTTTGTTTACACTTGAGCACTAAGTCTGCTCTTTTCCCCTCAACACCCCCGTCCCTCCATCCTGCACCAGGCCGGGATTGAGGAGTTTTGGCGTTTTGAATCCCGCTCTTGGTCTCCTTCAATAGCTTTTGGCGAGGGGCTCAGAAGTCCAGACAACAGACCCTGCCCAGTTCTGCCCCCGCCTCCAGTCCAGATATTCTGATAATGGACATTGACAGCCCTCCAACCACCATGTGCCGGGGGCTCCCCTCTTAAGGGTCTCTCTGCTCTTGTCCCCACCCACCCACACCCTGTGTGGCCAGCGGGTTGGACGGAGAGAGGAGAACAGATTGTGACTGTCCTTGATTCAGGACTAGGAAAGCCGAGCAACTTTAGGGTAAATATCTCCTCCTCCTCCTCCTCCTCCTCCTCCTCCTCCTCCTCCTCTCTTCTTCCTCCTCCTCCTCCTCTTTCTTCTCCAGCCCTGATGGCTTTTGTCCTAGCGCCAGCACACGTATTAATAACAAAAGGAAACTTATGACGGGAGGGGGGTGACTTCTGTGCGTGAATAACAAATGCGAAGCCCCCCACGCAGGGAGCAGCTCCCCGCGCCCAGCTGGGCGGGACTGAGCAGCGGCGCTGAAAATGGCTCATCTCCTCTCTGATTTTTCTTTTGCAGAAGTGGCGGCATGGAGGCTCTCGCCAGTCAGATGGGGAATGGGCGCGAAGGAAGCTCCTCCCCAAACTCCAAGCAGGAGCTGCAGCCCTACTCGGGCTCCAATACCCTCAAGCCCAACCAGGTCGGCGAGACGTCCCTGTACGGGGTCCCCATCGTCTCCCTGGTCATCGACGGGCAGGAGCGCCTGTGCCTGGCGCAGATCTCCAACACGCTGCTGAAGAACTACAGCTACAATGAGATCCACAACCGGCGGGTGGCCCTGGGCATCACCTGCGTGCAGTGCACCCCGGTGCAGCTGGAGATCCTGCGCCGGGCCGGGGCCATGCCCATCTCCTCGCGCCGCTGCGGCATGATCACCAAGCGCGAGGCGGAGCGGCTCTGCAAGTCCTTCCTGGGAGAGCACAAGCCGCCCAAGCTGCCCGAAAACTTCGCCTTCGACGTGGTGCACGAGTGCGCCTGGGGCTCCCGGGGCAGCTTCATCCCCGCGCGCTACAACAGCTCGCGCGCCAAGTGCATCAAGTGCGGCTACTGCAGCATGTACTTCTCCCCCAATAAGTTCATCTTCCACTCGCACCGCACCCCCGAGGCCAAGTACACGCAGCCCGACGCCGCCAACTTCAACTCGTGGAGGCGCCACCTCAAGCTCAGCGACAAGACGGCCACGGACGAGCTGAGCCACGCGTGGGAAGACGTCAAGGCCATGTTCAACGGCGGGACCCGCAAGCGGACATTCTCCCTGCACGGCGGCGGCGGGGGCGGCGGCGGGGGCGCCGGGGGCCCGGGGAAAGGAGTGGCCGGCGCTGGAGGGGGCGGCCCGGGCTGCGGGGGAGACCTCCCCCCCGGGCCCCCGCCCCACAAGAGCCTGCGCTGCGCGGCCGACGACGACCCCACGGGGCCCCCCGGCCCGCCGCCACCCCCTCACCCTCAGCGGGGGCTGGGCCTGGCCGGGGGGGGCGGCGGCGGGCCCGGGGGGGGCGGCGGCGGGGGCGGCGGCGGCGGGGCCGGGGTCCGCAGCTACCCGGTGATCCCCGTGCCCAGTAAGGGCTTCGGCCTTCTGCAGAAGCTGCCGCCGCCTCTCTTCCCGCACCCTTACGGCTTCCCCACGGCCTTCGGCCTGTGTCCCAAGAAGGACGACCCGGTGCTGGGCGGGGGCGACCCCAAGGGCGCGGGCGGGGCCGGGGCGGGGGGCGGCGGCGGCGGCGGGGCGGGGGGCGGCGGGGGCCACTTGCCCCCGGGGGCCGGGGCCGGGCCCGGCGGAGGCGCCGTGTTCTGGGGGCACCAGCCGGCGGGGGCAGCCAAGGACGCGGCCGCGGTGGCCGCCGCCGCGGCCGCCGCCACGGTCTACCCGACCTTCCCCATGTTCTGGCCGGCGGCCGGCAGCCTGCCCGTGCCGCCCTACCCGGCCCAGAGCCAGGCCAAGGCCGTGGCCGCGGCGGTGGCGGCGGCGGCGGCGGCCGCGGCGGCCGCGGCGGGCAGCGGGGGCGCCGCGGGCCCGGCGGGGGCGGGCGCGGCTGGGGGCCCCGGCGGAGGCCCGCTGCCCCCCGGCGGGGCCGAGCCCCTGGAGCTGGTGGGCGACCCGGCCAAGGACGGCGGCCTGGGGGGCGAGGAGCGCTGCCCCAGCGCGCTGTCCCGGGGGCCGGGCGACGAGGACGCGGCCGAGGAAGCGCTGCCCCCGGCCCTGGGCGCCCTCCCCCTGGCGCCGCCCCCCGCGCCGCCGCCCCACCAGACCCGCAAGGGCAGCTACGTGTCGGCCTTCCGGCCCGTGGTCAAGGACGCCGAGAGCATCGCCAAGCTGTACGGCACCACGCGGGAGGCCTACGGGGCGGGGGCCGCGCGCGGCCCGGGGGGCGGCGGCTACCTGAGCCCGGACTTCCTGAGCGAGGGCAGCTCCAGCTACCGCTCGGCCTCGCCCGACGCGGACACGGGAGACGAGCCCGAGGTGGACGTGGAGTCCAACCGCTTCCCCGACGACGAGGAAGTGGAGCCCGAGGAGGAGCCGGAGCCGGGCCAGCCGGCCGGGGGAGGCGGCCCCGACGCGGACCCGACCGCCTCCCTCCCCACCGGCCTCTCTTCGTCCTCCTCGGCCACCCCCTCCTCCTCCGGAGACTGCCCCGCAGACTCCTCGGACGGCGGCAGCCCGCACCACCGCAGGCGCCACGTGCCGCCGCCGCCCGGCCGGCCGGCGTTCGGGGACAGAGCGGCTGAGGATGCGGGGAGACGCTCGGACGGGAGCCCTGAGCACGGGAGCTACGAGCTGCGGGAGCCCTGTGGGGCCTTGGGCGGCTCGGGGCCAGGCCCGGGCCCGGGCCCGGCCAAGGTGAGCCCCCCTTTCCTCGTTTTCTCTTGCTAGGGATCCGGTCTGTCAAGGAGCGGGGAGGGAACCAGGAGGTCCCCCAGAGGGGCGGGCCACGCGCAGCCCTGGTCGCCTTGGCCACGGCCTTGGCCTGGCTCTGGGCTGGGTAAGGGCGGCACGGGCAGGCGAACGGCTTAGTTTGCACTCGTCCCCCTCCCCCTCCCCCCGTGTGCGGTGACAGACAGACCTGGATTGTCCGGGCCACCCTAGTCACACACGCAGAGCCGGCCACCTAGTCCTCGGCTGTCCCATAGCACCGGGCCTGGGTTCCATCTGAGGCCTCTTAAGTTCTTCTCTACCCGGTTACTTTTTACTTCCCACTGTTCTTGGGGTCCCCGTCAAAGAAAATCGCTATAGAAATTTCAGCCGCTGTTGCCTCTGTGGGATGTAAGCCGGAACGTTACGAGTCATGTGTCCAAGATTTTGCAGCTCCTCTTCTGGGGAATGCAGTTTTATTCTTACAGATTATTTCACGGTGCAATTGTACAGGACAGGGGACAGGTGCCGGAGGCCCCCCTGACCTTTCATTGGCTCTGTGTATCGGGAATGTCCCTAAACCCTTCTGAACAGAAATCTCCTATAAACTATCGCTTCAACGAAACATGTAGACAAGTTGAAACGGGTCCCCTCACGTCCCGGCTCCGGGAGATCTGGTGATCCCAGAGCTCTCGCCAACATCCGGCTGCCGTATTCATAAAGGTGAAGGAAAGCAGGGAGCAAAAATTTGCCTCAAAGGAACTCCTAGCACTCCCAGACATAGCTTAAGCTGTTGGAAGGGTAGGAGGTGGCTCCGGAGAATGCGGAGGCTCTTCGGACTTCACCTTATACCAGGGCAAACACGTTTTACAGTGTATCCGGTATTTTGATTCCTTGAGGGAACTTTAGAAAGAACAGCAACCTATACCTTGCTTGGTGAGGAAGGGAGGTGAGAAGGACTCCTCTCGTCACTTTGAGGTGACTGGTTGTGTGTTTGTGTTTGTGTTTGTGTGTGTGTGTGTGTGTGTGTGTGTGTGTATGGTTTTTCGAACCTTGTGTTAGTGCCCAGCTGGCTATACTTGAGCATCGAAAGAGACTCAGGATCATATGATATTTTTGAAGGGATTCCGAACACCTGTATATTTACATTCAAATAATTAACCTATTAGAACTTCTTTTAGGCTAGGAATTGGGGGGGGAGGGGAGAGTGATGGGAAGAGGAGAAATTATGGGAAATTAGATTGATGTGAGTTTGTTGAGGTCATGAGCTTTAAAAAGCTCTTGGCCTCTCGAAGCTGAAATTTTAATTCAGGTGATTTTCTCTAGAGTACCAATAATTATATTTAATACAAACCGATTTGCTAGGCTCAATGGCCATTTGGTCGCTTGGCCTGTGTCACTAAGACCCCGGTCTGCGGTTTTTCCCCCTCCTTTCCCATTCCCCTTCGGTTTGCACACATTCTAGTCCCTCCCCTCACCTGGACCCCTTCCCCCAATCGAATCCTTTCCCAACGACCCCTTTCCCTGGCCCAGAAGGGTGTCTGAGGGTCCTCGGGGCTCAAACAAACCGCCGGCCTAATTGCATCTAATTTCTCCCGTCCCCTTTGCAGGTGTATGCGCAGGAAAGAGACGAGCATTTGCAGACCCTGAAGAGCTCTTCAGCATTGGGAACGGCGGCCTCTTACCTTTGCAACCCAGAGGCAAATGGTAAAGGTGGCCCTTTCTCCCTTCTTACCCACCCGAGAGACTTCGATGAAAGAGGAGTAGAGACGAATAAGAAATAGAAACAATGAGAGGGAGAGAAAGAAGCCCAACAACTTAACTGTACTATTTAAAAAACTCCCCCCACCACACACACACTTCTCATTAGTATGCATTTAGTTCAGTTCTAAACACTGGTTTCCATTTTGACTTCCCCTTCAACTTCATCCATCTATTTAGGGGCTCAGGGACTATTTATTGGGCACCTAGTAGGTACAAGCTATAAGCAGCTTCTTTGAGTAATTCTGTCTGGTCAAGGATTGTAGTTAGCTGTTTGATATGTGTGTAATCATCTATATTGTACAGTGGTTGACGGGAATAAATCTGAACAGGAGATATTTTGTGATATATATTATTTTATAGAATTATTATCATTGTTAGATAAAACGTGAGAGACATCATAGCTTAGTGAATATTGAACCAATAGCAGAGGCAGGAAGACCTGGTTTCAAGTAAACTCTCAATGTTGGACAAGCATTTAACATTTGGACATTACAGAGAAGTTGCCACCCTGCAAGGATAGAAGGGCTTTTCTCACTAGGGAGCTCCCTACCTAATGAAATCACATATCTAGTCCTTATCCCCATTTGAGGATGAGGATTTTAAAGCAGGGAAGTGCCATATAAATCAGCTAATCCAAAGGTTCATTTTAAAAAAATTTTTTTTTAAATATCATGGATCCCTTCTTAGGGATATTTTTAAATAATTTCATTTAGAAGTTAGTGGAAATAAAGGTGGATATTTTCCCCCTACCTATGAGGCAAGATTCCTCTAGAATCCCTAATCGACCTACTTATTTTACAGAATCTGAGTCCCAAAGAAAGGTGTGTGTGTGTGTGTGTGTGTGTGTGTGTGTGTGTGTGTGTGTGTGTGAGAGAGAGAGAGAGAGAGAGAGAGAGAGAGAGAGAGAGAGAGAAATTAAGGAGGGAAGGAAAAAAGAAAGGAAGCTAAAAACTTTCGAGATAAACTTTCCTAGGTAGTTTCTGTGCCTCAGTGGGTCACTAATCCTGCCTGTGCCTTTAATGGACACTGTTCTTAGATGGGCTAGCCAATGATGGAAAACTGTATAGAAGAAATATACATATTCATAGTTCTCTCTCTCTCTCTCTCTCTCTCTCTCTCTCTCTCTCTCTCTCTCTCTCTCCCCTTCCCCCCTTCTCCCCCCATTTGTAATTTCCAGACACACACACACACACACACACACACACACACACACACACAGAAAAAGGCAGTAACTAGTGGCCCAGTATTTCCTCTCAATGTAGGTCATTTGTCTCTGATGGCTTTGGTTCCTTCTTCTTTTGAATGGGGGTGGGGGGAGGACAGGAAGGTTTGCAAGAAAAGAATGCTGATTTACCCAGGTAGTGCTCCAAGGGAGCCCAGCCAGTCTTCCAATAGCAAAGGAATCAAGCCGTTCCCCTAAGAGACCTTTAATAAGGACCCCATCCTTAATTATGTAATTAAGTATATATTCGATCATACTTTCATTGCATGTATTTGAAAATTGGTTTATTCCTTTTAAGAGCCAGATAAAGAAGACAATCACACAACAGCAGAGGATTTGGAGACTAGGAAATCCTATCAAGACCAAAGGAGTATTTCTCAGCCCAGTCCTGTATCCACTGACCGAGGTGAGTGAGCCCTTTTATCCAACCTCTGCAACAGCAGTCCCAGCTTCTGTCTTCCCTACCCCCCCCCCAAATTGCTCCCGTCCCCACCTTTCTGGGGAAGGGGATGGAATTGTCTCTGGGGAACTTTACCTGTGCACAGTGCCTGCTGACTGCTTGCAGGGGCTGCTGAAGGGCGGACATACATGATGGAGATATGGACCCTGGAAAAGAAAGGGTTTTAAATCAACAGTAAGAAGCTGTCCCCTCCAGCTTCACATGGATAAATATTTAAATAGCTTTGCTGGTCATCAGCCAGTTTCTCCATTGTTTTTCCCTGATTTCTCAAATCCCTTTCCACCCCTTCACCCCCCCTCTCCTTCCTATGCCCTGTCCACCCCAACACCCATTCCCTCCTGGCCTTGAAATTGGCTTGGACTGAATGGGTCCAGTGAATAGGAGCTAGAAAGGGGAAGGGCAAATGGAAGAGCCAAGGGGCTTTTTATGAAGAAATGTAGCCCAATCCCTATCTCTCCAGCCTGGACATATAGGGAGCACATCAAAAGATGATTAACTCCCCTACCACCCCTTCCCCCCAGGAAACCGCTCTCAACTGTGAATCCATTTTCTACCCTTCTACCTATTCCATGGGCAAAGTACTTACCAATGGGTAGTTTAGGGCTAAAGTTCAAGATGGGTTGATCCTAAGGTGTTCCCAAACAACCCATTCGTTCTTGATTCAAGGCATTTCATGTCAGATGATGACCTCCTGATTTGATCTTGTGTCTATCACAGGAGAAGAAGGACTAACCTTGGATGTCACTGGAACTCCGATAGGTGAGAAAGACATCGAGAACCTCGCCAGAGGTGAGGGTTCTAAAGTTTGTTTAAGTCCTCGGAGGCAGGAAGCCTGTGTTTGTGTGTGTGTGTGTGTGTGTGTGTGTGTGTGTGAGAGAGAGAGAGAGAGAGAGAGAGAGAGAGAGAGAGAGAGAGAGAGAGAGAGAGAGAGAGATGCGTAGGCATTTTGTGAATGCAATTCTAGTCCTCCCAGATCTGCTGTGTTAACCTAATGAATAATGTCAAGACCGTAAGATCCTGAGATAAACTAGGGCAGGAGGGAAGATGATTTGAGCAATCTTTCTGGAAATGTAGGCCCATAGACAAGGAGACTAGTTATTGAGGAACAAACAAGAAGACACCCTTCCACTTTAGATTTGGCTTTTGTTTTTGATCTGAATTACTGTGATGACCAGCCCCGAGTCTCCCTTTCTATTCTCATACTAGAGGTGGTCTGAAGGGTTTAGAGAGACAGATAAAGAATGGAGTGGAGGAAGGTTTCCTGAATCTATACAGAGTGAAATTCTGCCTCCTGTAAAAGACACCCTATTAACCCTGCCAAGGAAAGTGAGGTGAATAAAGGGCAGAGCATCTACCCAGTCTGGCAGAAGGTTTTTTAACCTTCAAAAGGAATGAGCTTTTAGAGATTCCAGAAGCTTTCTCTGGAAGTTGGGGGTTAATTAAGGGTTCTTGACAAAATCCTAGAAGGCTACACTGATGAAGAGGACCCCTATTCCCGCTCCCTTCCTCATTCTTCCCATTCTCTGCTTTCCCATCAAAAGAAAGAAAACCAAAAAAAAAAAAAAAAAAAAAAAACCAAGATTTTTCTGGAGACAAAGCTCTGGATGGAGGACACATGAAATAATAGATCTTCCAGTCTTGGCTCTGTCACTGACTCACTGTGACCATGGACAAATCATTTTACCTCTCTGACCTTCAGATTCCTTATCTGAAAAATTTCCAAGATTCCTCTAAGCTTTTAAAACCCCACAATTCTGTTGGCAGACAGAAGACCATACGAATGGATACAGTACTAATATAGGGATGTGGGAAAATGGACCAAAGGCCCCTTCCTCAATGGAACTTTAGGGGCTAGAGCAAGAAGGCACCTATCCAAATACCATAAGTCTGTTACTCCTAGATCATGTTCCCATTTTAGTTTTTATGGATCTGCTAGATGGATGAAAATAAAAGGGATGTGGGTAGAATTGGTCCTCTGAAAAGGGCAGTGTGTGGTGCCTAAGGTAGGTCTAGTTCCTTTTTCTAGATGTGCACTAAATACCCAATTTGAAATTGACAAAAGGGAGGCAAAATGATTAGATGAGGTGCCTGGATCCCCAGTTATCTAGAAGCTTAGTGTCTGGGTTGGAATATTCCTCCCATCCCTGCTCCTCATACTACCACCACCAACACAACCACTACCATCATCACCACCATCACCATCACCATCATCATCATCACCACAACCACCCTTCTGTTGAATACAAATGGGAAAAGCAAGACAAACCCCAGTCTACAGGCACAGGTCCCAACATCAAATGGGGGAGATGGGGCAGGGTTTTGCAGCAGTGGGGTGTGAATATTCCCCTGAGTGTTAAGGAACTTCAGAAAGCTTGAAGCGGAACTTAGGAGTCTGGGACTCAGCTGGAACTCAGCTGACCAGAGAACCACAAGACTTTACTGAGCCTGTGTTCCTCATAGGCGAACTGCAAAAATTGCTTCTGGAGCAAATGGAGCTCAGGAAGAAACTGGAACGAGAATTCCAGAGTCTCAAAGGTATGCCTCTAGTTACCGTACTCTCCTTGTTCTACCCATAATCCCCTCTTGCCCTTTACTTTTCTTTCCTTTTTTCCTCTTCATTTTCTTCCTCCTCTTTCACTCCTTTCTTTCTCCTAAGATGAATCCAGTTGCTTTGCTTCCCCCTCCTGTTCTCCCTTTTCCTCCTTTTTTTTTTATCATTTCCCCCTTTTTTCCTCTATTCTCCTTTCTTTTCTTCTTCTCCTTTTCTTTTCCCCCTCTTCCCTCCCTCATCCTCTCCCCACTACTGTCTCAAGACGGAAGGATGATGCCCAAGCTAGTTTGGCTTCTCCACCAGGTCAGTTGAGGGAAAAAAAACTATCCAGGTATGTCCTGGTCCATCCCTTTTTGTCCCAATGCTCCCAAGCACTTTTGCTGTCAGCTCCCCAAACACATTTTCTGGGGCTCTCTGGAGGGCCACCAACCTGGGTAACGAATGCGGGGGTGGGGGACTGTACTTAACAGTTCTCACTTAATCAATTTGCACAGATAATTTTCAGGATCAGATGAAGAGGGAATTGGCCTACAGAGAAGAAATGGTACAACAGCTGCAAATTGTCAGAGGTAAGACTTGAGTCAGGTGAGCGCTTGCAAGAGGCCATAACTACCTCTTGTCTGGTAGGGGCTGTAATGTTAGTTCAGTCATTTGGATTTAAATTGAAGGTAATTTAACAATTATTTTTTTTATTTAATATCCTTTGTATACTCTGATTAGCCTCAGAATGGCAAGCAAGCCCAACAAACGGCTTGAAGGCATCATTACATGGAGTGATTGAACTTCTTATCGCGGCAATTTCCATGGTTTCTAAATTAAAAATCGAGGCGTAAAATTACCTGGGAAGTAATGCCTAAGTTTGCTTTAATTTTGGTTAGATCCATCTGCCTTTAAGCGCAATTCCCAACCATTACTTTCCTATACCATACTGCAGTCATAAGCTAGTGTGCTGCGGCTGTGTGTATTTGTTTTCAACATACAACTCGGAAGAGTTATCCCAATTAAATGGAGTCTGATGTGTTGGTGATGGTTGGTGTGGAAGAATGGCAAACACCCAACTCTGATTCTGGTGGTTCCAAACCTATCCCCTTTCTCTTTCAGACACTTTGTGTAACGAACTAGACCAGGAAAGGAAAGCCCGTTATGCCATCCAACAGAAATTAAAAGGTGAGGAGAGCATTTGGTTCTCTCCTGACCAGACCTGAAGTTGAGAAAGTGGAATGAGGAAGAAGAAAAGAAAGGAAGGAAAGGGAGGAAGAAAGATGGGGGGGGGGGGGTGAGGCCTGACAGACTGGTCCAGAGTCTAGAAAATAGAGGGGAGGGCTTGAAGGAGGGGGTGAATGGGGAATATTTGAATATAAGGAAGTGTATTTGGTTATAGCTGGTTTCAAAAAATTATACAGTTAGGGTAAGTAGACAGGCCAGACTCCTGAAATTCAGACTTGGGGGTGGGGAGGGTGGATAATCCTCTGGAGGGGGTGGGAAGGGGAATAAGACTGGAGCCCTAGCCTGGGTCTCTCCCTTTCCAGAAGCCCACGATGCCCTCCACCACTTCTCCTGTAAAATGCTGACACCCCGACACTGCACAGGCAACTGCTCATTCAAGCCTCCACTCTTGCCCTAGCCCAACCTAACGCAGCCCAACGGCGTGGACACACTTACAAAGCCATGCTCCTGTGTAAATGCGGGGCAGCGAACGAAAGCGTGAAACAAGCCATTTATACCAGACCAATGTAAATACTAATCTCCGGACGCCCTCCTCTTTCATCTCCCAAGCCTTGGCCCAGTCACCCCACCTCCCCTCGTACCCTCCCTTCAGGCCCTGGGATTTTGACTCAGAGGTTCCAAGTGTAAATACCGCCTAAAACTAAGTTGAAATTCAGGGCATCGGACCACAAAAGTTTAACTGGACCAAAGGAAGAGGGGCAGGGAAAAAAGCAAATAAGCAAACGACCCTCACCAAGCAACCCGAAGGAGAACACGCGGTCCAACTGTACAATTTCTGACTGTCGATTGTGAATACGTTATCAGCTTCCCGCCAGCGATGTTCCATGCGTGATCACTGTCTGATTGAAGTCCTAGCTACCTGTAATGTCCACTTCTGAAACTCACGTTCCTAATGACAAAGTGGCTATGTGCAATGGATATAAATGTACTGTGATTCTCTTAGTACAGCGTTTGGTTTAACTTAACCTTATTTATTTATGAACTAATTTATTTGGCTGTTTTCCTCCTCCTCGTCCCTCTACCTCCCTCCCCACTGAGTTTCGATCTTTGGGCTTTCTTTAATTTATTTATTATTTTTCATTGTAAATTATTGATGTAACAGCACTTTAAAAGGGCGACCACCGACTCACGAGATGACAACCTTTCAACTTTGTTTTGGGAGACATTTCTGTATTAAGTGACTTTGGTTCTTTAATAAAAACAGTCTCGATCATGGGGGCGCCGCAGGCGAGAGCTGCTGAAAGGGTGAGGGCGGGGAGGAGCTTGACCAGGGTCTGGCCGGCGGTCACTCCGCGGATCTGTCCCCAGACTGACGGAAACCGCGGAGGAGAGGAGGGGGAGGCAAACATGGCTCAGCTCGGGGATACCGAGTTTAATACCGCAATGAAGGGATCTTGTTTCGTTAACCTCTTCCTTTTTTTTTTTTTTTTTTTGCTAAAAACCACCTTGGGCTCCGGAGGGAAGAAACCGGGGCCGGGGCTGGAGTCTCTCCGGGTTGGTATGGACTCAGCTCCCGCGTCCGGCTATGGTACAGTCTCTACACAGATGAGGCTGGTCTCACCCCCCTCCCCCCACGGCAGAAGGAATCTTTCACACCCTCCAGTAAACATCCAAACTCTCATTTCACTTTTCTGAGAAGCAAAAAGCATTACAAGACTACGGTGTTTTAGTCGCCAGTCCCTGGCGGGCAGTGACTAGACCAGCGGGGGGGGGGGGGGGGCGCAAAGTGGGGAGCTCGCCTTAACTTCTCCACTAAGTGTCCCAGGTTTCTGAAAGCCCAGGAAACAGTCTTGCAGGCAGACCAGGTCCCTCACTAACTTTAGAGGTCTTTTTTGCCTCAGTCCTGAAGTCAGGTTTGTCTTTAGGCAGAAAGGTGGGGGCAGCTGCTGGGGTGCGTGCCTTCTGGGGACGCAAGGAGGGGAACCTCCCAGGGCTCTCCATCCTTCTCTCTGACCTCCCCAGCTTCTGGCTCTTGGAAGTCAGGCCTTCCGTAGCACTCTCCCTTTCTGAGCCTGGGCTGGCTTGGGTCTCCCTCCCACTCTCCTGGATAATGGGGGCGGGGGCTCCTCACGTCTCTAGAAGGAGACTTTCTTCTTCCCCCAGTTCTCCATCTCTTTCCCTTCTCCGGAGATCCAGGAGTTCATTAGTGGGCCATTTATATGCTTGTTTCACACATGAAAGTAAAACACTAATGAGCTCAGAGAGAGGTTTTTGGTGTGTTGGGTTTTTTGTTTTGTTTTGTTTTGTCCTCCCCCCCCCCCCAAGGTGGTTTACATAGCTATTAGCCCTAAATACCTGTTTTTCAGCCCAGAATTATCCGAACAAACAAAGCCGAGAGCTCGGATCTCACCTCCAACCCTCGTTAAAGAGATGTTTTCCCCGAACGGGGATCGGTTTTTCCCTCCCTGCTTCACCAAGTCTTTCGCCAAGCCAGTCTCGCTGGAGAGTGAGGGCACGCTCGTGGGGAAGGGAGCTCCGGGTTCCTGAGTTAGGGAGATATGTCAGACTCACCAGGAAAATCCACCACGTCCTTTTCCTGTGGCGGCCACAAGCCAGCAATTTGAGAGAAAAACCTTTTCGTCGTATTTCATTACTGTGCTTTGCATGAAATCATAGTTCATATTTGTGCAGCCCTTATACTTTGTAAACCTTAAATTTGATCCTCCCTTTTTTCCTCTCCATCCTTCCTCTTGCCCTCTAAAACCCCAAATCCAACTGGACCACCTTGCTCCTAGAAATATTTCTGCAAAGGGGAGAATGGGTGGGAATGTCCTGCTCAGTTTCGTCCGAAAGAGCCTTTGGAGATTCTTGAACGGTAGATTATGGAGCAGGGGTTCAGGAACCAAGGGGAGGGGGGGACAGAAACAAGGATTCCCGCTGGTAAACTTGATTAACTAAGTTATGATAAATACTGATTGCCCGAAAAACAGAGGTAGGCTAGAACTTGCCAGAATTGCTATTACTATCATGGCCGCACAGCCTGGATCCTGGGAAACAGACTAGCTGGCGACCTCTTTTGCCATTGAGGCCTTTCCCGGTGTCTTTTGCCCTGGGTCTGACCCGAAGAGGCTGGAGTTTAAACCCACGAAAATGGGGGTGGGAGTGGAGATAAGGTAGAGACCCAGGGCAGATCCGAGAGCGCAGCTGGCTGCGGGTGGAGGTTGGGAACGACGAAACCAGGTGGCAGCTTAAGATCGCTGTCAGAAAATTTAGCTAGGGTCTTCTGGACAGTGCAAAGACCCCAGGGGCAGGAACACAGCCCGGGGCCCTGAAATCTGGGTTCTAGCTCATTTGTAGGACTTTGGGAAATCCCTTTCTCAAGACTTTCCTCAGTGCTCCCCAACTCAACAGAGACGAGGCTGTAGACTGGGGGATCTCTTCCAGTCAGGATTCTTAACCTTCTTTGCCCTTCGGCAGCCTGTGGACCCCTCCTCAGAATTAGGTTTTAAATGCATGAAACAATCCATAAGATTACAAGGGAAACCAGTTCTATTGAAATACAGAGGTCATTTCTTCGCCCCCATCCAAGTTCAGGGACGCCTCGAATTTGTGTCCTTTGGCTCTCCACCCCCCAACCCTGATACAGGAGTACAGTTTTAGAACTCAAAGGGACCTTAGCGGTCATCTAGACCAATTCCTTCATTTTACAGATCAGGAAATTGAAGTCTACAGAGGCCAAATGATTTGCCCAGGTAGTAAACAGTCTGGATTTGGGGACAGGATCGTCTTATTCCAAGAGGAAAGGGAAAACACGTTGTTCCCCCTCCTCACCAACGATCCAACACCGTCTTTTTCTGCACTGAATACTTGGGTTTGGGGTATTTTGGGGCGGGGGGGGGGAAGAATGTTAGTTATATTCCCATCAACTTTTATCTTCAGTTTCTGCACCGCTCCGGAGTCCCATGCCGAGCTACCGGATTTTGCCATTAGTCCAATCATTCGAAGAGACCGAAAGAAAAGTTTAGTGCTGGTCAGACTGAGGCCCCTGGAGCTACAGGGAGGGTTTGGGTCGGCTGGTTGGGGACCCCGTGAGGCTAGGGAGAATCACATGGGTAGCTACCCTCTAAAGGTGGAAGGTCCGAGAGTGGGTCAGGGTCCAGATGCTGGAGAAGGAACTGACCTTTCTCCGGGACTTAGTTTTCTTAGTTCCTCGGCCCTATTTCCTCATGTCACCTGGCTGACTGTGCCAAAGCCAGTGAGATCTAAGACTTGGGACTTAGGTCTCGCGTCCCCTCCCAGGGCTGAGGACTACGAATTCTTAGGTTTTCTGTTGAGGGTGGTAGACACCGGAGATGGAGTTATCTCACTCAAGTTAGTTTCCCATCGAAGGTTATCCATTGTCTGGACTGGAAGAGACTTTTCTAGCCCAACCCTCTCTCCTCTTTGTGATGGGGAAACTGAGACTCAGAGAGGTCCAATTATTTTGCCCAAGGGCACAAACTAGTTAATGAGAGAGCTGGGGCCCAAGACCCGCTAGGTAAGGACCCAGCCAGCATCCAGCACTCTTCCCAAAGACCAAGGGCAGCGCTTCTATTCTCCAGGTACTTCACGTGGTCCAGACGACATGTGGGCACTGATAGGACCCACCCCCAGCCCCAGATGCTTCCATGTTCTGAATGCCTCTATGCAGTCATGGCCTTTTCCAAACATTAATAACAAAACGATTGGCATTGATGTAATTATCAATAATTATACAAATGATTGTTGATTTCGAGGCTTGTAGCCATTTTAATTAGTTTCTCAGATTCTAATTAAGTTAAATGAAAAAACATTAATAGGGAAAATATGCTTTCAAAAAAAGACAAAAACAAAAGCAAAATAAACCAGGAGCATAAGTTTATTTCTCGCCACAATGCTGCCACCCTGCGACGTTTTTTAGGAATTGCAACTAACCAACCCTGACCTACTAAGGAAAGGGGTCCTGGGAAGTTGGCCCTTTCATTCCTTCGTCTATTCCGGGAAAATTTCTTCTCACTTTTAACTTTCAATTTTTAAAGGGATTAGAGAAATGAGAGAAGATTCCAGTTTTCCACCAGAGCGTTTCTAATATTGTTTGTTGTGGTGTTTTGTTATTATTTTTGAAAGCTCTTTGACTTGTCGAATTACCTTTCTGACTAGTACACTGGAAAATCTCAGCTCTGGGTATTGTTCTTAAACTCCCAGAATAGAATCTGAGCTTTCTATTTTGATTCCTTGAAGTCTTTGCTGACCATTGTAGTCCATAAGGACCTTCCCCTGCTCTGAATTCTAGGATTAGTTTGAACAAAGTGCTCAGCATAATTGTACACAATGTGTTCCAGTAGTTACCATTTCTCTGAGTGTGTTATAACTATCAAATTCTAGGGCTATTACATGAGTGGACTACCTTCAGGACTGCAGTAGACTGGGAGGGTAGAATGAAGAACAACAAGTCCTATGATCTTATAGGGTCTTCCTTCTATTGGCAAGACAAGGTACAGGCAAGGAAAAAACATTAAACCAGTGTATGCTAAGTGATATGAATGCCATAGAAATAAATAAAAGGGAGAAATTGTCATTTTGGATAGCCATGAAGGAGGTAAGAATTCAGATGTCTTCAAAGAGAGACAAAACAGGTAAATTAAAGAGTTGGGGGAAATTTAGGGACATCTAATGACCAAAAGCTGTGGACAGCATGAGAATACACACACACACACACACACACACACATATTTGTATGCGTATGCATATGAGTAACTCAATTTGCACCTGAGTAACTCAATTTGATTAGAACAGAGGGAATACATGGGGGAATTATAGGGAGTAAGTTTGGAAAGAAGAGGCATAATGGGTAGAAAATTGGTCTGGGAATCAGAAGACTTGGGTTCAATACCTAATACCTATTACCTATAGTTACTTCATCCTCTCTCTGTTCTATAAGTTGCAAAGAAGGTTCAGACCTGCATTGGTAGAAGGAGGAGCTACCTGTACTAATGAAATCATAGGATTCATGTCTATCCCTAACTACGGGGTTGGAAAGACTTACATTTTGTAAGTCAATACAATAATATGTATTAAATGTCTACTCTGTGGCAAGGTAGCTTGATATAGTGGATAGAGGGCTGGCCTTAAAATTAGGAAGATTCAAGGCCTGACTCTTACATTAGCTTGGTGACCATGGACAAGTCACCTTAGCTCTTATCCCCTTAAGATAACTCTCGGAAACTGTAAATTACAATGAGTTGCTAAGAGGCATAAGTGGAAGAAATTTCTGTGTTCAGTATTACTCATAATGATGAAATCACTAATCCAGACTAAATTATGTATATGGAAAAAAAAGTATGAGGTCTTGGGAAACAAAGAATAAACTGAAAAACAACTCTTGCCCTCAAAGACCTTATTGGAAGGCCTTGAATGCTGGACTAAAGAATATGGACTTAATGTTGGAGAGAATGGGAAGCCATCAAAGATATTTCAACTACAAAGTGATAAGCACAAAATGGTGTCTGGTTTCCTAACTCTTTTGAGAAATAGGGATTGTCCTTTATCCTTTATCAACACCTTATTCAAGGCACCCTGTGATTTGCACACAGCTGATACACAATAAATATTTATTTGCTGATTAAGGTAGTTTATATCTTTCAATAATATCAAGTATAGTATGTCACTGAATTATTGTTGTTCATATGTTTCAGACTCTGTGATCCCATTGGGGGGGTCTTTTAAAAATTACTTTTTAAAATAATAGTTTTTCCAATTAGATATAAAGACATTTACATAAATGTAATATAAATTCATTACATTAAATGAATGTAAAATCATTTTTAAAAATTATGAGTTCCAAATTTTCTCCCTCCCTCACCTTTTTCCTCCCTAAAATAGTAAACAATTTGATGAGGTCTTATATGTGAAATCATGTGAAACATTTCACATATTAGTCATGTTGTAAAAGAAAACACGGATCAAAAGGAAAAAATGAAAAAAGAATGCTTTTTTCTGCATTCAGATTCCAATTCTTTCTCTGGATTGTGAATAGCCTTTTTCCTTATGAACCCTTTGAAATTGTTTTAGAACACTGTATTGCTGTGAATAGCTAATTCATTCATAGTTGATCATCTTACAATGTTGCTGTTTATGTGTTTAATATTCTTCTCATTTCATTTTGCATCAGTTCATGCAAGTCTTTCCAGGTTTTTCTTAAAGCATCCAGCTCCTCATTTCTCATAAGAAATAGTATTAATTGCAAGTCACATATCTCAACTTGTTCACAAATTGTTCTAACTGATGAACATCCCCAGTTCTTTGTCACCACAAAAAGAACTGCTTCTAAAAATATTTTTTATACTATTGCAGTGTCCTTTGGACATAGTTCCAAATTGTTCTTCAGTTTAGTTGGATCAGTTCCCAACACTACATTAGTGTCCCAATTTTTCCACATTCCAAAGATACTGAAGTAGTTTGCCATTTCCTTCTCCTGCTCATTTAACAAATGAGGGAACTGAGGCAAACATGGTTAAGTGATTTGCCCAGAGGCATACAGCTAGTAAGTGCCTGAGACCAAATTTGAACTAAGGGAAATAAATCTTGTTGACTTCAGCCCTAGTCACTGTACCACCTAGCTGATGGATTCAAGTCCTTACAAGAAATGATGAGCGGAATTATTTTAGAAAGACCTGGAAAAAATAAATGAATTGTTACAGAATGAATTGAACAGAACCAGAACATTGTACACAATAACAGCAATATTATAATAATGATCAACTGTGAAAGACTTAGCTACTCTAATCAATATAATGATCCAAGACAATTCCAATGGAATTATGATGAAAACTGTCATCCATCTCTGAGAGAGAAACTCTGAGTGCAAATCGAAACATACATTTTTCACTCATTTTCCTTGTTTTTTTCTTTCTGTGAAACATAGCTAATTGGAAATATTTTTTGCATGACTTCACATGTATAATTGATATCATATTGCTTTACCTTCTCAATGAATGTGGAAGAGGGAAGAAGGAGGGAGAGACTTTGGAACTCAAAATTTAAAAACAATAATAATATTTTTTTAAAAACCCAGACTGAAAAGCAATGATGTAAGTATATTATCCTATGCACAAAATACCCAGCTGCCAACTTGCCCATTCTATCCCACACCTCCTTCCTTCCCACTCTGGGAATTCACACTCTAAGATGTTACCAATGCAGACTGAGGTTAAGTCAACACAACCCATTTGAGATGATAGTCAAGGAGGGAGAACATGCATATTCAAGGTCCTTCACTGCCAGCAGTTCATTCAATATCCCTTTTGACCCTTGTCTCTATGATACTAATCAGCTTTCCATACGCCAACCAAGTGCCTACTTCTATCCTCTTCAGTTCTGATGGATGAATACAAAAAAAAAATTCCCCAGCATTTTTCCTGCATTCCCCAGACAATGTTCTCATTTACTCTCCTTTATCTTTAGATATCTTTAGAGGATGAAGCCATAGAAACAATGATTATTCTTCTCTTGAAGATTCCTTATTCTTTGGAGGACACTTAGAAAGCTTTTTGAATGATCTTGAGGATGTCCTTCAATTTAATTAACAAACATTAGTTAAGCATCTTCTAGGCACTTTCAGCTGAATGCTGATGAAAGATTTAAAAAAAAAATAGCAAATTTGCAAGAGAATAGATATGAATATACAGATATATATGTGTATATGAATATACACAGAAATGTACACACATAAAATCTCATTTAATTTCACCTTTGCAACAACCCTTTGAGGTAGTGCTATTATTATCTCCTTTTCACAGATGAGGAAATTAAGGCAAAAAAAGGCATCTGAGAAAAGATTTGAATTGTCTTTCTGACTCCATTTTTTAAAACAACTTCACTTAGAGTTCATCAATTATCTTTGGAGGTGAAAAGCATTTTTCACCATGATTCCTTTGAAATTATCTTGAATTATTGTGTTCTTGAGAATAGCTAAGTTATTCACAGTTGATCATCATACAATATTGTTGTTATTGTGTACAGTGCTCTCCTGGTTTTACTCATTTTCCTTCGCATCAGTTCATGTAAGTCTTCTCAGGATTTTCTGAAACCATCCTGCTTATTATTTCTTATAGCATAAAAATATTCTATCACAATGCCTTAGCACATCTGTTTGGCTATTTCCCATTTGATGGGCATTCTCTCAATTTCAAATTCTTTGCCTTTTCATATATTTTTGAGAACATCTTCAGAGAACACTACATCTTCTCTGTTATTTCTTGGTGGAAATGTTTTACAGCTATCCCCAATCCCAATTCATGTCCAATATGCCAACCTCCAGCATTCTATGACTCATGACTCAGAGGCAAATCAAAACCTGGGTTTTCAGGGAGAAACTTAGGGTCATTAAAGGAACTAATCAGTGGCCCAAATACAATTCAGTCTTTCTGTGCCTGTGTGTGTGTGTGTGTGTGTGTGTGTGTGTGTGTGTTCTTTTATTAAAGATTTTATTTTTCCCCCAATTTTTCTCCCAATCTTACTTCCCTCCCACCCCACCCCCCACAGAAAGCAATCTGTCAGTCTTTACTTTGTTTCCATATTGTACAGTGATCCAAATTGAGTGTGATGATAGAGAAATCATATCCTTAAGGAAGAACAAAAAAAAAGTATAAGAGATAGCAATATAAGAGATCAGACAATAAGATATCTGTTTTTTTCTAAATTAAAGGGAATAGTCCTTGCAATTCAGTCTTTCTTCCTCCTATTCACTTGGTCCAGTTCATTGCCCATTTGCTGTTTCTGTCACATATATAAATATATCTATATATATACATACATACATACACACACACATATATATATAATATATATATAATAAATATATATATATAGAGATGGATAGATAAAAAGATTGAGCTCTATGAGTTACCTATCCAGCTACACATATACATATATAATACTTTGTCTTTATTTTTTTTTTGCATTTAAAAACATCTGCAGAGAGATTGTAATGTTTTGGTTTTTTCTGATGATGGCTCTGATATGAGAAGCTAAATACTAGAAAGTCCCTCATCTGCTTACAAATGTTAATAGCTGTCAGTTTATCTTTCTAGATTTCTGAGTGATATTTGCCTGAATACAAACTCATAAGGAAGGAATAAAAAGTGAATTTAGTCTATGAGTTATTGACTGAATCTACCTGGCTTTTAAAAATTAACTCTGCAGAAGTTTCTTGATTTCATACAACCATATTTTTTTTTCAAATCAGTTAACATATTTAGATCCAGTCATGGGATGTTTTCTATACAGAGATTACTCTTATTTTGCAGATGAAAGAAAACTGCTACAAAGTGCGATCTGCTGGTTTCACACACACACACACACACACACACACACACACACACACACACACACACACACCCATCCTCAGCAGCTCATGGTCCAATATCATTTTAGTGAAGTTGACCAAAGCATCACCTATTTTCTCTTCTTGGCAGGCAGGTCTGTAATAGACTTCTACAGTATTGCTTTTTTTGTTTCTTTGTGCACCTTAACCTGGACCCCTTCTGCTTTCTACTGATCTCATTCCTGGATTTCCAGTATCCAATAATATCCAATTCAATTTCCATCTACACGCCAATGGAAAAATGAGAATAACCTAGTTTTTAATCAAGATTTCCTACCTCTTCCTCAGTCCATTGCTGTTTGGGGGATGCAATGGGCAAATGATATGTCAAGTTCTGCTCAGGTGAGGAGGTTAAGTAGTCCTTCTCACTATAAAATCTCTGCTTTGTAGTGAGAGGCTGTACTTTTCCTTAGCCCAGAAATATTTCAGTGTATACCATTTTACACCATGTGTCTTTGGTTCTATTTTTATCCATTGAAACCTGCAATGACACACATTAAACAGCTACTCAGTCCTAGCAAGGGTGAGAAATAATTTTCCTGAAATATTATATAAATAATTATAATAATAATAGCCAACGTATATATTGCATCTTCTCTCTGCCAAGCATTGTGTCATTGATCTTTATAACAACTCTAGGAAATATGTGCTATTATTATCCTCAATTTATAGATAAGGAAACTGAGGCAAACTTGATTCAGTGACTAGCCTGAGGACATCCTTAGGAAATGTTCACTGGAGATACATCTCAAAGGACCAGAGAGTCTCCCATTCCTGTATCAGGAATCATATTTCTGGTCAGAGATAAATCAAATTTATCATCTCTACATTTAAATTTTCATTTGAGTTGCTCTCTTCATTTCCCATTTTTCAATCTTTTCATTAGGCTTCTTAGCATTTTAGTAAGTAGATCTCTTGTCCCTGATTCTGATTTTTTGCTTTGAGATCTTTGTGAGATGCTTCCTTGGTCTCTAACCTAAACCTGCATGTGGGAAACTTTCTTCTGATAGGGCCATTTTAGGAACATGTACATTGGAATTATTGCCAAGCAAGTGAAAGCTTTATGGATCAATTTTACCCAGGGTTATGTTTTTATTTATGAGTAAGGATGGGAAGGTAGGGATGGGTAGGAATATCTCAAATGAGGATTTAACATTTGGCTGTATCAGACACAGCAAAATTTCTTAAATTGTAGGATTTGTAGGAATCTGAAGGGAGGACAGATTTTTAACTGAAGATTCAAATGGTCTCTGCAAAACTGTCCATTACTCAGGATGGATCATCTAACAGTTATAATTTGAGTCTTAAAGAGCCCTTCCAATACAATGGCATGCTTGTGAGTTTGCACGCTTAGCACAGCTAAGAGAATAGGAGAAGACTTCTCCATTCAACCATTCACCATTCTAGTCCTCTGTCCACCAAAACTCTCCCCACCAATAGTTTATATATTAACACACACACATCATGCCAACATCAGTATTATTGACTCTGGGTCCAGTGGCCAGATATGAATCAACATTAGGGAATATAAAGACACAAGTAAGGTCATACTACATATGCATGCTAACCATCCTCCATCTATCCAATTCAATTGAACAAATGTTCATTAAAAAGATTCACTATATTCAAACCATTGCTATTAGATGCCCAGTTTAGAGAAGACACAATCTGTTCTCATTGGGAAGGGAAGGAGGGAAGGTAATAAGCATTTATAAAGTGCCTACTATGTGACAGGTACTTTACAAATAAAATATCTCATTTAATCCTCACAAAACCTTGCAAGGTAAGTGCTATTATTGTGACTATTTTTTATATTTTTAAATATATAATATAGACATATATATTATAAAATATAAAAACATTACAAATAGAAATACATAATATTATAAATCTATTATACATAAATCTATTTAATATTTATGACAAAATCATAAGTATATTTATATTGTTTATTGTAATAAATATAATTTTATATTAAGGTTATTTATAATATTATTTATTGAGGAAACTAAGTTAGATGGAATTAAAGTGACATTCCCAGGGTCTCACAGCTATTAAGTGTCTGAGGACAGATTTGAACTCAAGGTCTTCCTGACACCAAGCTCAGTGCTCTATTCATTATATCACCTAACTGCCCTCATAAAACAGTCTACTGGGGGATAAGACACACAGACAGTACCACTATCCACATTTGGTGTCCATTAGGGCATTACTGTGATCATCTATTCAGACTTAAAAAGAACCTCAGGGTCACCTACTCCAACTCTCTCATTTTACTGATGGGGAAACTGAGGCCCAGAGAAGTCATGTGACTTGTCAATATCACATAAGCAGAAAAGAAGAAATGTTGGATTTCAATCCTGGATCCTTTCACTCAAAATCCAGGCCCTTCTCCACTGTAGCTTGATGCCTCTCTGAGATATAAATGAAATTTCTTTGTGAAGAAGTTCAGGGAGTTGAAAATAAGTTATAAATCTTTCTCTATAAGATCTGAGAAAACTTCATGGAAGGTAAATTTTGAGGCTAGGAATGATATCACTTGTCTTTGCAACCTTAGAACTTGGCAAGTGTTGTTTTTAGTCAATTCTGATTCTTTATGATTCTTTTAGTCAATTCTGAATTTTAATGATTCTCTTGGCAAAGATATTGGAGTGGTTTGCCATTTACTTCTCCAGTTCATCTTCCAGATGAGGAAACTGAGGCAAATAGGGTTAAATGACACCCAGGGTTAAGTGACACACAGCCAGTAAGTGTCTGAACACAGATTTGAACTCAGTTCTTCCTGACTCCAGACCTGGAGCTCTAGCCATTGTGCTCCTGGTAAGTAGGCGGCTTGTAATACAGGACTGTTGAACTGAATTTAATTGGAGGAGATGGCTTAGTTACCACTACTTCTACCTTTCATTCTTGGAACCATAATTGGCAGAGAATGGAGTAAGAAAATCAAGGATCTCCTGGCATTCTACCAAAACATGGGTTAGGAGCTGGTGGGAAGGCAGTGGTCTAAAAAGCTGGCAGGCCATGCCTTTGCCCAGTCTCTCCATGCATTGAGGTGAATCAGACAGAAATCACAGCAAGGGGAGCTTGCCTCCCAGGATAGTTTTGGCTTCTTTTCCCCCTCTCTCTGTCTGTCTTGAGTGAAATGGAATTCCAAGCTTGGAATGCCTAACTTCTCATCTGACCTCTCTCTAAGTGACTGGTACACAAACCTAGAAATGCTAAAATGGCCTTTATTAAGTGAGAAGAGCTAATTTGGGCAATGATGTTTCTTTCCGATTTACAAAAGGGAATTGCAGATAATCAAAAAGCGTATTAACATTGATGGGGATGATCCCAATCTTCAATTAGTATCTTCATTTTTTTATTTATTTAAAATGAGCACATTTGCAGCACTCTCAGATGTGTATTGGTGGTCTGGTAATGGTCACATCTCACAGGTTCATAACTGCGTTATTGCAGAAAACAGCAGGAGACATACCTGGTTATTGTTCACTATTTCTGGCTGCAAACTCCTTATGTTATTTTAAGTTGGAGGGTGTGTGTGTGTGTGTGTGTGTGTGTGTGTGTGTGTGTGTGGTCTATTTAAAAAATGCATTACTAAAAAAATTAAGAAGAGAGGCTTAAGAATTATATTGAATTGTAATAATAATAATCTCTTAATTAGAGCCTTTTCTCCAAGTACTATCATAGGCATTATTACATTCCATTCTTCCAGTCCCCCATAAACTGGGGAGGCAGGGATTTTTGTCCCCAGATGAGAGACATCCAAGGTCATAGAAGAATAGAACCATATGTAAGAATTTTGTGCTCCTGGGGAATCTAGAAATAATTAGTTGCTGTTGTTTATGAGTTGTTTTAACTTTATCTGACTCGTTGTGATCCCTTTTGGAGTTTTCTTGGCAAGGATACTGGAGTGGTTTGCCATTTCTTTCTACAGCTCATTTTACCAGTGAGTAAACTGAGGCAAACATGGTTAAGTGACATGCCCAGAATCACATACCTAGTAAGTATTTGAAGTCAAATTTGAACTTAGGTCTCCCTGACTCCAGGACCAGTGCTTTGTCTCTATGCCATCTAGTTGCTCTAGAAACAATTATGAGTACATCTAAATGAGAACTAAAGTCAGAAGATATGTGTTTGGATTCTAGTTTTACAATGAACAGAGTGACTAAGGGCAAGGCAAGTCACTTAACTTTAAGGACATTAATTTATTACTAGGTAAACTGAGTGGGATTTGTCTACTCCAGCTCTGAAATCATGTGTTCTAAATATAAGTAACTGGCTGTGTGTAGGTAGGTCCCCAGGCATTCCCAAATAAGGCATTGTCCCAGGGGTAGGCTTAGAACCTACATCTTTTTAATTGCCATTCTGGTTCTCTTGCTTTTGTATAACATTGAATTAAGTTCCCTGGAAATAGGTAGAGACTGGTAGCTTCTGAAGTTGTGACAAGCAGTATCTTTGAGTTAGAGAAGCCCTTGCTTTTGAGGTGGCACAACGTCAAACTTCCTGGAGCTAGGAAGACTCATCTTCCTGAGTTCAAATCTGGCCTCAGATATTTACTACCCTTGTGATCCTGGACAAATCTCTTCATCTGTTTGCCTCAGATTCCTCATCTGTCGAATGAGTTAGAAAAGGAAATGGCAAACCACTCCAGAATCTTTGCCAAGAAAATTCCAAATGGGGTTGAAGAGTCTGAAATGACTGAACATGAGCTTGGATTAGAGATGCTAATGGAGAAAGATTTGGAGTGAGTCATTCCTTGGCCTAAGGTTTGGGAGTGGGCATGGGGCAGGGAATGTGGAATGCCTGGCATCCTTATTTCACTTTTTCCTTTCTCTCTTTTGTTTACTGTATTCTACCTCGGTATTTGGGGATAAAAGGGGAAACAAGGTCATACAGAGAGTACAGCAAGTGAATATCTCTATAGGTCAGATCTCCAGTTCAATATTAGGGTCTTTGAAGGTAGCTGGAGAAAAATGGAGGAATTAAGTCTTGCTCTGGGCTCTAGAACCCCACCCCCTAATCAGGAAGGAACCTCATCATTTTATAAGATCACATAAGCATTGCTCCCCACTTCATTAGTACCTTCTGCTTTGGAGGGGGAATATCGAACTCCCTCTCCCAAATTCCACTAAAGCAGGGAACTAAGGGAGCCAGTTTTTAATTTCTTACCTGGCTACACTCCTTTAGATTTTTCTATCATATCCCCCATATTGGTTATCTTCTTTCCTCAGTTCCTTTCACTTGTTTTGTTTTGTTTATTGTCTTCCTCATACTATAAGCTCTTTGAAGGCAGGGCCTGTGTTTTCTTTTCATCTTTGTTTCCTAGCATTTAATAAATATTTATTGATTGACTGATCTGCACAGCTCTGAAGGGGAGGAATAAGGCTGGCTTTACATATAGGTCAAATAGGTGATCATCCATATGGTCACCCATCTAAGTTAAGTGCAGTGGATAGAATGCCAGTCTGGAAGCTTCATCTTCCTGAGGAAGTTCACACTAGCTAGCTGTGTGCCCATGGATGAGTCATTTAACCCTGCTTGCCTTAATTTCCTTTAAATCCCAAGAACTCTGAAATAGGTAGGGCAATCATTATTTTGAGAGGCTATATGGCTTAGGTAGGTGCAACTAGGTGGCACAATAGATAGAGTACCTAGAGACAGGAAAACCTGAGTTCAAATTCAGTCTCAGACATTTACTAGTTGCATGATCCCAGGCAAGTAACTTTGCCCTATTTACCTCAATTTCTTCACCTGAAAACAAGATAGAAAAAGAAATGAATTGCAAACCACTTCAGTAACTTTGTCGAGAAACCTCCAAATGGAATTACAAAGAGTCAGACACAACTGAAACACAACTAAATAGCAACAACAATATGGCATAAGTAGTGAATGGTAGACTGGAATCAGGAAGACCTACATTCAATTCTCACCTCTCACCTCCAACTGTTACTTCATCTGTTTACTCACTGGGTGGCTCTGGACTAGTCACTTAATCTTTATGAGCAAGTTTTCTCATTTGTAAAATGAAGATAATTCCTGGTATATTTACCCTATAGGTTTTGGACAGGCTCAGATGACAGAAAACAGAAAAAGAGAGATGGAGACCTGAGTTCATTCAAACCTAGCTGAACTTCTCTCCCCCCCAACCCCTATTGCTTTCCTCCACCTGTTTTATGGTAATACTCAACATAATGTTGGGATCCAGATTGCTGGTGGCAATCTTCTATTCCCATCCCTCCAGAGACAGATTCAAATAGTCTCTAACTGGTTCTGCCAATGAAAGAGAAAGTGAAAGAGAATGGATTTCACTGTTTAAAAATTCCACTGAGTCAGCAGATCTCCCCTTTGAGCACAGTCAGTAAGAGAATTACTTTTTTATCTCAAAGTACACCAATTCTTTTGGCTCTGAGTCACACATGGCCATCCTGAGGGAGGGAGGGAGAGGAGGAGGAAGGGAAGTTCTGCACACACTTCCTATTCCAGTTCAACCCTGACTAAATTTACATGAAAAGCCTAAGGACCAGGGAAGTCATAACATTAGTTAGTGAGAAAGCCAGGAACAGATTCTAGGGTTTTTTCAAGTAAAAGAAAAACCCAAAAAAGAGAAAAGCTCCACCTGGGGCCATTTTCTGTCTTTTAAAATCTCAGTTCCATGAAAGCAGAGGACTAATATTTCTAGGGCATTGTGTACAATGCTCAAGAATTCTCAAAGTATTTTCAAGCATGAATGTGGATATTGAACAAATCAAATCTCTAATCCTTGGTCATGTCATGGACTATAAGGATGCAAAAGAACCTTAGCAATCATCTAAGTCAAATGTTTAATTTGGGAAAACTGAGATCAGGAGAATATACGGGACTGTGAGGAAATCACTGGATTTGGGATTATAGGACCTGTAGCCAAATCTTGACTGAACTTACTATTTGTGTGTGTGTGGCCCTGGGCAAGTCCCTTGTCTTCCCTGGTCCTCAGTTTCATTTTTCTTTAAATCAGGAAGTCAAGGATGAAAGATTTATAACTAAGGAGTCTTAGAAATTCCCAAGTCCAATCCCTCATTTTTTTACATGAGGAAACTGAGATTGAAAAATGTTAAGTGACTGTGCCATAATCACTGGTACTGATGTGGAACTAAGCCTAGGTCTTCCTGACTTCAAGTTTAGTACCCTCTCCAATATACTCTGATGCCTTCTAGACTAAATGATATCTAAGGTCTCTTCCATTTTTAGATCCTTACCCATTAAGTGGGGAGATGGGGTAGAGGGAGGTAGAGAATTTGGGAATGGAAAAAAAATACTTTTTAAAAAATTAAATGACTTATGCAAGATCACAAATCAAGTCAGGTCCATGAAGAGTTGGGCTATGTCCAATCAAGATCTTCTGATTCCTAGTCAAACATTCATAACTCTCAACTTTCTTGTTTCCCTTTTGCTTTACTTTCCCCTTCTTTAAGAGGGAGGTGGGATAGCTAGGTGGCCCAGTGGATAGAGCACCAGCCCTGGAGTCAGGAGTACCTGGGTTCAAATACGGTCTCAGACACTTAATAATTACCCAGCTCTGTGGCCTTGGGCAAGCCACTTTACCCCATTGCCTTGCAAAAAAAAAAAAAAAAAACCTTAAAAAAAAAGGAGTGACCTCATGAATTAGTCATTTTTTAGGAAGAGAGACAGATTCAGTCTATTTAAAGCTATGGACCAGTCTTAAGTGTCTGGCATTGAAAGTGAAGTTTTCAATGAAGCAAAAGTTTTAAGAACCAAGGGGAATGAACTAAAAATAATTTTTCAAATAGTTCTGAGATACTAGCTGCTTAGAGTTAAACACACAAAGTTTATTAGTGTTATTATTTGGGGGGGGGGAGGGTGGGGAACAATCAATTTTTTAACCTCCCAGTAAAATAGAGTCTTAACTTCTCAATTAGTTATGAGACCTTGAGCAAAACGTTTAATTTTTATAGGTCTCAGTTTCCTTATCAGTAAAATGATACGGTTAGAGTAGATGGCCTCTAAGGACCTTTTCACATCTATATTCTATGAGCTTAGAAATCTATTCATACCTTTAAGTCTTGTTCCTGTTATTTCCTACTAATGATTCTCATCATGGAAGAATAAAACAATATAGTTGTTAGATCTTTGAAAGGCTTAAAGCTGTATAGCTATCATTATTATTTTTGCTCAACTTTTCCCTACAAATTTCTCATTTTTAAGAATTGGAATGTCCATATGAGTAAGGCCTGGCACATAATAGAAGTTGAATAAATGCTTGCTGAATGATTGATTGATTTTTAATGTATTCTAACTTCCTTATGCCTACTATATACCCATCTATTGCCCTTTGGATGATCCTCAGCTTTAATTCTTTAGAGACCGTGGAATTGCAAGACTTGTATATAGTGGAATGTTCAAAGCCAGTTTTACTTGTTCCAAGAATATTTATACCTTGAAAAATCAACAAATGTTATAAAATGTTGCTTGATTTGTTGTTTTATTGTCTATACTTTAGAAAGTAAAGAAAAATGTAATAATGCAGACAAAAGTTTTAAAAATCTATTGTTGGAGCATTCCCCCCTGGAAAGATAATTGTTTTTGTGATATTTGTGATATTTTTAAATATTTTATTTTATTTTATTTTTCCCCAAATACACATAAAAATAATCATTAATGTTTGTTTTTTTAATTTTGAGTTTTAAATTCTCTCCCACTCTCCTCCTCCCCACTCTTTGAGAAGATAAACAATTTGATAGTGGTCATGCATATGCAGTCATGAAAAAACATATTTCCATATTGATCATGTTGTAAAAAAACCCATACCAAAAAAACAAGAAAAATAAAAATTCAAAAGCTACTTTGTCTACAATAGATTCTACCAGTTCTTTCTCTGAAGATTATTAGCATTTTTTCCCCTAGGTCCTTTGGAATTTTCTTGGATCATTGTATTGATGAGAATAGCTAAGTCATTCACAGCTGATCATATAGTATTGTTACTGCATACAGTGTTCTCCTGGTTCTGCTCACTTCACTTTGCATCAGATCATGTAAGTTGTTAAAACATTTACCAAAATATTTGCTTGCAGTCATATAGCATCACTAGGAGAATATTGGGGAAGAAGGTTAACCTTTGTATGAGGATCATTAAGAACTGGTCAGATTCCCCAAAGGCAAGTTGGTCTCCCTCTCCTTTTCAATTTTAGGCCTCAGTCAGTGACTGTGCATAATGTCTCTTCATGATATATGTTTTGATCATTCAACTTTACAGCCCATAAAACAAAAAGATGTCATATTCTGAATGTGGAAAATGTAAAGGTGGCAAGTAACTTTATTTACATCTGCATCCCCTTTCTAGAAAGATCCTTCCTTTTGTCTAAAAAGAGAATTAAAAGATGGGAATCATCTCTGTTCTTTTTCTTTTTATCTTGTTTGAATATCGTTAAGAAGGAAGAAAAAGTTCTCCAGAGGAAGAGAAAATTTATTTTATCCAAGTAGATGCAAATTAAGGAGCAGATTAATATTGATTATGTTGCCAGAATTTGAAAACTGAGTACAAGACTAGTGTTTAGTGGATCTGCTGAGTAGCCCAGAGGATGTAACAGCAGATTTGAAGTCAAAAAATCTGAATTCAAATCCAACTCCAGACATTTACTAGCTGTGTAATCCTATAGAAATCGCATAAACCCCCTGTCTGACTCAGTTTCCTTGTCTGTACAATGGGTTGTTATGAGTATCAAAAGACATAATATTAGTAAGGAATTCAGCCTGGCAAATAATAAGCAATTAATAAATGTTTACTGATTACTCCATAGAGTGGTGTCTGCAATAAGGGGCTAATTAAGTCATTTCTAGAATCAATCAATGAGCATTTAATAAGTATTTACTATGTTCCCACTACAAAGAAATCCAAAGGACAGTACAAACTCTAATGAGGAACATGAAAATGACTTTTTTACAAACAAGATTATGATACATAGAAAGCTTCACAATTTACACAACACTTTCCCAACACTACCTGCTAGGTAGGCAAATTTTATCATACTCATTTTATACATGAGAAACATGAGTCTCAGAGAACTAGCATGCCTTTGGTCACAAAACTAAGAAATGATGGAACTGGGAAGTGAACCCAGGTATCCTTTCATTCAAGTCCAAGGTTTTTTTTCATTAAATCATAAAATGTCTTTGAGTTTGAAGCACCCTGTCTAGAAGTCTTTCTTTCCAGAAAGATCTCCTCCAATGATGCTTTAAGGCTTAAATCCTACATTAGTTGCCTCCCTTTATATTACACATAGCCCCTTCCAAGCTATTTAATAGTAAGGAAGGGAGAGAGGGAAAGGATTTCCAAGGAGTTGGAAAAGGTATAGGATGGAGGGAGATATGGGGGAGGGGAAGGCAGCAGACAAAGATCTATTTCATTGACTCCAACAACAGCCTCACCATTTGTTTGTATATAATCGCAGCAGGGATAGCAAATGCCCTGAGATCCTAACTCCACTTCATTTCATTCCATTTCAGGGCATTTTTTATCTTTCTCTGCTTTCATTCTCTCATCCAAACCTAGGCAAGTCCACCACTCACTCCTGGTACCTGACTTTCTATCAGTAGGTATTCATACAGTGTGAAAGGGCTTACAAAATATGAGCACCCCAAATGAACTATTGCATTGCATTAATATTTTCACACCACTTAACTCTCATTAAAATGTACTTTGCTGAATTTAATATGTGATTTCAAATGACACAACATATTAAGTGCTTAATATCCTAGAAATTATGAAACTATTATAGTCAATGTAATATGAAATAATTAGACTGAATTAAACTTTAGCAGCCAAGTGAAGGAAAGATTTCAACTCCATAATGTCTTCAAGTAGCTTAAGCCACCATTGTAATCCCCCAAAATAAACATCCAGAAATTAGAATCTTTAAATAAAAATTGGAATGTCTATGCTTGAGTCTGGGAAAAATTCTAAGTCTTGAGTTGGCCTTTTCAAAGACAGAAAAGATAGATATCTGGGACTTAGAGCTCCAGATGATGTGGATTATGATGTGGACTTTGGCTTTTTGGTGATTTTTTTTCTTGCAAAAATTTTGGTTTTTATCACTTTGACATCAAAACAACTCATTGACAAGTTAAAAAAAAGACATGATGGATTTTGTTGTTTGGGCACTATTTGTGTGTCTGCTGTTTAATAAAGAATCCATATTTTTAAAGGAGAAAAAAACCAGATCTGCTGTCAAGTTAAATTAGCAAACATTTATTAAACACACACTTCAAGGGTTCCAGCCCTCAAAGAACTCACACTCTAATGGGGGAAGACAGCACATAAAGGGAAGCTGAAAAGGGATTAGGAAAGCAGGGGAAGATATGAAGTTTGGGTAGGGTGGATTGTACAGAAAGTCTAGGAAAGTCAGGAATTCATCCTGGAGAGCAATGAAAACATGACTGACCTAAGCATCCTGTTTAAAATGGAGGTTCAGAATTGATGTATTGTTCATGGAGTTATGGGCTGTTCAACCATTCTGTAGAATTTTGGAGCTATGCCCAAAGGGTTATAAAACCATGCATACACTTTGACTTAGCTATAATGATACTAGGTTTGCATCCCAAAAGAGATTTTTTTTAAAAAAAGGAAAAGGACCTATATATACAAAAATATTTATAGCATCTCTTTTCATGGGACAAAGATTTGGAAATTGAGGAGGTACCCATCAATTGGGCAATGACTGGACAAATTGTGATATGTGATTATGATGGAATACTATTGTGCAAAAAGAAAGGATGAGCAGGGTGCTCTCAGAAAAATCTGGAAAACCTTAACTGACTTGATACAAAGTAAAATATACTGAATACAAAGTAACAGCAATATTATAAGATGATCAACTGTGAGTGACAGCTCTTCTCAGCAATACAATGATCTAAGACAATTCTGAAGACTTCGAATGAAAGATGTTATCCACCCCCAGAGAAAGAACTAATGGTGTCTGGATACAGAATGAAGCGTACTTTTTTTTACTTTCTTTATTTTGATTAAGGTTGATTTTTTTTGGTCTATATTTTCTTTCATAACATTACTATTATGGAAATGTTTTGCATGATTACATTTGTATAACTTGTATCAAATTGCTTGCTTTCTCAAAGAAAGGGAGGAAGAGAATTTGGAATGCTACATTTTAAAAATGAATATTAAAAATTGCTTTTATATGTAACTGGGGAAAAAGAAAGTACAAAAGATAAAAAAAATGTTGGGGAAAAATAAAATAATAAAATAAAAGGTCAAGGAGAAGCTTCAGAGATGAAATGAGCTTCAGGATGAAGAAGCTTCTGGGTTGTATTTGACTAAGTCCAGGAAAGTCAGAAGTACTGCATGGAGTTGAGGTGGTGAAGTGCTTTCTGTCCTTGCCTTCAGAAGCAGCTATTTGCCTGCTTTATGCTGTTTCAATTTGTCTTGGTAGGTCCCAATGGGAACTGTGTTTTGCATCCTATTTGTCCTGGCTCTAGCCTAACTAGCATATAGCTTGAATCTCCATCAGTGAAGTAGTTTGCTGGGGTTTCAGTCTCAGCTCTGCCATTCACTGGCTGAGTGATCATTCTAAATTCAATTATTCTAATCCAAACTCCAACATTCAATGATTCAAAACCTCCTATGTGCCCTGATAGATTGTAGATGTGCATTTATACCTATTACAAAGAGTGATCAAAAGAAGGAAACAGTTATTAAGCATATACTATTTGCCAAAAACTGTGCTAATTGCTTTACAAATATTATCTCATTTGATCCTCACAACAACCCTGGGAGGTGGCTACTATTATTACCCCTACTTTATAATTGAATAAAGTAAGGAAGACAGAGGTTAAGTGACTTGTTTTGGGTCCCACAATTAGGGAGTATCTGAGGCTGGATTTGAACTCAGGTCTTCCTATGTCCAGGCCCAGTGCAATTATCTACTATGCCATCTAGGAATTGATACTATGGTTAAGAAGAATTCTGAGTTTGTTCATTAATCAATTAATCCAAAGTTTGGAGGACCATCATTTGTTAACTTAAGTAAAACCTCGTGCTCTGATTAATGACCATAGGAATACCTTACATATGTATTGTGCTTTATAACTTTTCAAAACAATTTTTCTCCCAATATTTCATTTCACCCTTGCAAAAGTCTTGTGAGATTAGGTAGGACAGGTATGTTGGCACCTATTTTATGAATGAGGAAATTGAGGTCCAGAAAGGTTTAGGAACTTTCCCAAAGTCACACAGGAAAGAAAAAGAAGAAGCTAGATTCAAACCAAGTTTTCCTGTCTTCTAATACAATGATCTTTCCATTATATCATATTGTTAATTATTTTTTCCTTTGGATCCAAGATCACCCTTCTCTTTTTATTATTAGGAGATACCTTGTTTTCCAGAGCTAAGGCCCAGCAAGCAAACATGCATACCCTAAACTTGGCATAAAAACAATCCTTTGCTCTCACCTTCTGGATGAATTCAGTTGCCACTAAATCTTTGGTCCTTGAGCTCAAGAAGTACCAAAAAGCCTAGATATGAAGCCCTGCTATGAATGGAAATTTTTTTTTGGTAAGGTATTCCTATGGTCATTAATCAGAGCATAAAGTTTTACTTAAGTTAGCAAATGATGGTCAGATGAATTGGGCATTATGCTTATACACTTTCCTGGACTTACTCAAATACAACCCAGAAGCTTCTTCATCCTGAAGCTCATTTCATCTCTGAAACCTCTCCTTGATTTTTTTATTTTATTATCTTATTTTTCCCAACTTTTTTACTCTTTTGTATTTTACTTTTTCTTGTTACATTTAAAAGCAATTTTTAATATTCATTTTTAAAATGTAGCATTCCAAATTCTCTTCCTTCCTCCCTTTTTTTGAGAAACCAATTCAGAATTCTTCTCTACTATAGTATCAATTCCTAGATGGCCTGGTAGATAATAGCACTGGACCTGGAGATAGGAAGACCTGAGTTCCAATCCAGCCTCAGATACCCCTTAATTTGTGTTTTTTCTAGTACCATCACTCATGAGCACCCATTCAAAATGTTCCTCCAATATTAAATCAACTAGTTAATATGTTCCAATATCAACTGGCCAATTAACATCAATTAGCTTAAAAAAATGATCTTTACTCAAGAATGTATATGGATAGGGCACCAGCCCTGGAGTTGGTAGTACCTGAATTCAAATCCAGCCTCGGACACTTAATAATTACCAGCTGTGTGACCTTGGACAAGTCACTTAACCCCATTGCCTTAAAAATTTTTTAAAAAAAAAAGAATGTATAGCAAGAACCAAAGTACACAATTCTCTCAAACATTCTCCTCTATCTCCTTGATTCCTATGGGGAATGGACTCAAATGTAAAATGGAAGTTATAAAACACTCCTTCCTAGACAAATTAACTTCTGAGGGAGGGATAGCCAAAGGATGAATCACTCCTTTGCAGGGTACAGTGTCTCATCTCCCAGGTTGATTCGCTGCTGGGCTAGGTCAAGAAATTTACTTCTTAGTGGTGGCTCCTCATTTGCTGTACTAGCTACTGATAGACTTCACTATGGATTCCTGTTGCTGGAACTCTACTGACTCTTTTGACTTTTTAAAACGCACTGTGTCGTAACCTGTTTCCATGCTTTCTCAGATTTTCAATCATCTAATATCAGGAAAGAAGAAACAGAGCTGAGAAGAGATAGCAATACCAAAAGTTCATGGTCACATGGAAGCTAGGAGGAGAGATTAGGCAATGGCTATGGGCACAGTCATAAGCTTTCAATAAGCATCTGCTATATTTAGGCACATACTGGGGATACAAAATGCTGGAGATACAAAAAAGGCAAAAGATAGTTCTTGTCTTCAAGGAATTTACAGATTAAAGAGAGAGAGAGATAACAAACAAATACATACATACACACACACATATATATATATATATATATATATATATATATATGTCATGTACAAGATAAATTAGGAAATAATTAACAGAGGGAAGGCACTAGAAATCAAGAAGGGTGGAGAATTTTAGTTAGAACTTGAAAGGAACCAGAGAAGCCAGAAGGAGGAGATGAAGAGGGAGGGCATTCCAAGCGTTAAGGGCAGTCAGAGAAAAGATCCAGAGCTGAAAGACAGAATGTTATATTTGTGTCCAGTGCCACTGGATCAAAGAGTAAGTGAGGAGTTATAAGGTGTAAGAAGACTAGAGAGCTGTGGGGGAAACTAGGTAATGAAGGGCTTTGAATGCCAAACAGAAGATTTTGTATCTAATTCTTAAGGCGATGGGGAGGCACTTGCTTGTGAGCAGGGAAGTTACATAGACTCTTGCTCTAGGAAAATCACTTTGGTGGTTATATGGAGGAAGATGGAAGCAGGGAGAGAATTATGGCAGACACAACAACCAATACTGCTAGTACTGCTCCCCCCCCACACACACACACTCCTGTAGGTACACAGTATTTTTCTCTTTCTCTTTACTTGAAAATCATCAGGGAAAATTAATCTGTTTGAATCTATTGTATGTATTCTCAGTTTTGGCTTATTGAAGTATATTGGCACAAACTCTGAAACCCAAAGGGAAAAGGTCTCTCCATCACTTAATCCTGGAAGTAAACTCTGCAAGCTTCACAAAGAGAGAGCAGACAGAGAACTGTGCATAATCCAGGGGTGAGACCCTCAACTGCTGGTATCCTTATTTCTATTTTCCTTCAGACTTATACCTTGACAGTGTCAGATTTTATCATTTCTAGTTTCATAACATCTTTGGTCCTCTCATGAAAATGCTTCTTTCAGGTATTTCAGAATTGGTGCCTGCTCCTAAGGTCACACAGATTCTTTTAGTGACCATGCCACTCCTTTGCTAAAAACCTTCCCCACTGGGTCCTTTATGATAAAATACAAACTTTTTGGCTTGCCATGTAAGGACTTCTATAATCTGGCATCCTCCTATCTTTCAGGCTTATCTCACATTATTCTCCTTTCATTCATTACATCCCAATTCATTTGGAGTGGTTGGGGCTCTCTCCCTCCCCCCATTAACTCATATTGACTTACCTATATACATTCTGTATTCTTGAGTAGCATGGAAACTAATTGAGGGAAGTACTTTATACTCGAAGCACCAATCAGAGAAACTTGAACATATCAGGCACACTTAATGTTGATTGAACTGAAGATGCTGAACAAGCTGACCTCATGGGGGCTGTATTGCTCTGGAATCATTTATGTCCAAGCAAATCATTAACATCCTAGTCAGTCTAGAGGTTTCAGAAATACATTCCTGTATGTCTGTCTTTAATCTGCAAAGAACTTTAAATGTCAGAAGTATTCAAACTATATGCATGTAGAATATGTATGGTGCCATTGTGGTTTCTTGAGTAGGATAGCAATATGATGAGTATTTAAAACAGATTAATCTGAGTATGATTTGTGAGGAGGATAGACTGAATAGTAGCAGAACTAGAGACAGAAAAATCACCTAGAAAATCTCTGTAAGATGTTGCTCTATCCATTATATTCTTTGTCTTTCTTGTCTTAAATCTTTCCTTATTCTCTTAATTCCTTCTGCTCACTACAAACATGTTCAATTCTCTCCTATCCTAGAGAAAAGAAAAAGGCAAAAACCACCTCTTCCCTGACCTCTACATAACTTCAAACTATCATTTTATGTCTCTTCCTGTTCTACCTCCTTCCTAGCTAAATTTCTAGGACAATTATACTCTACTGGATGTTTCTGATTCCTTTCCAGTCATTCACTCCTCCCCTCCTTGCAATCTGGTCTTACACCACCACTCAATTACCAAATCCAGTGGCTTTTTCCTGGTACTCAACCACGTTGAGTGTTCTTTATCATTTAACAATGTTGATTAACCCTTTATTCAGGAAAAAAGAGAATTTATTTGAATTCACAGGTTTAAATTAGGAGTATGATAGAACTAGCTCTAACTGCTTGGTAGAGTTGATTGTTAAATTTTCTATATTATGATTGTTAAACTTTCATTGTGAGCATTTATACTTTAGAAACCAGCAATGGCTTCAAATCAGGGTTTGATTCATTGTTTTGTTGATTATCTAGATTTAAGAAAGTATTATTAATTCAGTTAAAGTTTAAAAGTGTATAAGCATAATTCCCTCTTCTCCCCACCCCCACCAGCCCCAACCCAGTTGTTAAACATTTACTAGCACACCTTTGTATTGTTTTATAAATATTTCTTGAGCTCAGTAAGAGGGCAAGAGAAGGCCCAGGGAATGATGTCATCACCATAGCAGAGGCCTGGTGACTATAGTCTAATAATTATAATAATAACTGGCACTTAAATAGCATTTTAAGACTTACAAAATGTTTTACAACTATTATCTCACTTGAGCCTTACGACACCACAAGTTCAATTCCTGACTCTAACTCTTACAAGCTTTAAGAACATAGGAAAGACATTTCTTCTTCTCTTGGTCTCATTGTTCCACTTGTCAAAATGAAGATGTCTGACTTGACTTCTAGGGTCACTTCTAGCTCTTTACCTAAGAAGTTATGATGCTTTTTCCTCCCTTGTCTTCACTACTGTATCCTGATTCCCCACCTACCTATTTAACAACTCCACAGTCTTTTTCTCTGTTTCATCATTCTCTTACTCCATAAATTTGAGTGACTCTCAAGGCTCTGTTTCATCATCTTCTCTCTAAACTTTCCCCTCCTCTTTTCTTATTTCTTTTGATGGCGTCACTGTCCTCCCAGTGAACCAGGCTCAAAACTTTTAAGTTGTCCTTGACTCTTTTCTCTCTCTGCCCCATCCTTCGAACTATTTATAAGCTGAATATCTCCCAAACCCTTTCACTGTCCACACACTTGTTACTACTGTAATGGAGATCCTTACCTTCTGTTGTGTTGTTCAGTCATGTTTCAGTTGTGTCCAACTCTTTATGACTGCATTTGGGATCTTCTCCATTGAGATGCTGGAGTGGCTCGCCATATTCTTCTCCAACTCATTTGACAGATGAGTGAACTGAGACAAAAAAGATAAGTGTCTTGACCAAGGTCACACAGCTTGTAACTGGCTTTGAACTCAGGAAGATAAGTCTTTCTAACTCCAGATTCAGCATGTCATTCTCTGCCCTACTTGCCAATTTTCTATCTTTCTCTGATTCATTCCTCACTTGAATGGCAAAAAAACAAAACCCAAACATTTCTAGTACTTTAATGTAATAGTATTTCTTTCTTACTCAGAAACTTTCAATAACTCCCTATTCACTCAAGGCAAATTTCTTACTCTGTCATTTAAGGACCTTCACAATCTGAGCCTTATCTTTTTTTTTAACCTAATTTCATTTATATTCTCTAAAACCAGCCAACTAAGATTGTTCTAGCTCTTTCCCAGTCTCATCCTACTTTCTCCCTCCTGCAAAAGTTTATAAAGGTCTGAGCCTCCAAACTTAGAATGCATTCTCTTCCCATCTCATCTGTTGAAATCTTTCTTTTCCTTCGCAGCTCAACTCACGTCACCTCTTTCATGAAGCCACATAATTTCCCTCAGACAAAAATGATTTGTCCTTTATCAAATTTTCTAGTAAATTTTGTCTAAATTTTTTCTTTGTCCTTCTCCTATTCCACCTGGTATTATACTAAGGATCATAGATCTAGAGTTGCAGGAGAGCTTAAAGGTCTCATTTTACATATAAGGAAATTGAGGCATGGACAGATTAAATAACTTGCTCAGGTCTGAACTAAATGTCTAAGGAAAGATCTGACATGTGTTTGTAGTCTTCCTATTAGGTTATAATCTTCCTGAGAACCATGATTGTATTTCCCCTCCTCAAATTTATTTTCCCCAGCCCAGTGTTGTATAGAAAGCATTGCATATGGTGCTGGTTATTCAATGACATTGAGTTGAAATGATTACTACTGCAGCATTATGAGTAACTGCTAAGCACTTTACCAATATTATCTCATTTGATTCTCCCAACACCTTTGAGAGACAGGTGCCATTTTTATTCCCTTTTTATTGAGGAGACTGTAGCAAACAGAGGTTAAGTGATTCTCCTAAAGTCACACAGCTAACAAGTATCTCAAGGCCAGATCTGAACTCTTCTTCCTGACTCTAGGTCCAACACTCTATCCACTGTGCCCTCTAGGTGCCTCTGCTATCCTAGATGATAGGCAGAAGGAAGATATGCTTGAAATATTAAAAGGAAGACCCAATAAGACTTGGTAATTCACTAAAGAGAATGTATCAAGTACGTCATTTAATCCCTGTTCTTCCATTTTAGAAAGAATGACTAGATAAAATGGAGAGTTTTGATTATATGAAATTAAAAACATTTTGCACAGAAAACCCAAATGCAGTTAAAATTAGAATGGAAACAAAGGAGAAAAAAAATCTTTACAGCAAATCTCTCTGATAATGTCTCATATTTAAGATATATATATATGTTTTATATATATATATATACATATATATATATATATATATATATATATGGAACTGATTCAAATTCATAAGAACAAAAGCCATTCTCCTATAGATAATTATAAGGACATGAACAAGCATTTTTCAAGGATGAAATCCAACCTATCAATAATAATATGAAAAAATATCTGAATCACTAGTAATTAGAAAAATGCAAATTAAGGCAATACTAAGTTCCTAACCCATTCCCTTTTCACTGTCAAAAATGACAAAAAAATAGCATTTGTTGGTGGAACTGTAGGAAAACAGGCATAATAGCACATTGTAGAGCTATGAATTGGTCCAGCTATTCTAGAAAGTAATTAGGAACTATTCCACATAAATTATTATAATTGTGTATACATTTTTATCCAGCAGCACCACTACTAATTTGTCCCATATCCCACAGAGATCAAAGAAAGAGGACTCATTTATGCAAAAAAATTATTTTTTTGTAGTGACAAGGAAGTGAAACTAAGAAGGTACATATCTACTGGGGGGAATGGCTGAACAAATGATGGTAGATGAATATAATAGCATATTATTTCACCATTGGAAATAATGAAGGGAATGTTTTTTAGAGACGCTTAGAAAGGCCTATATGAACTGATACTGTTGTTGTTTGCCTTCTGTTCTTGAAGAAGACCATTAACACCATGAAGACAATGTCTTGACTTGTGTGTGAACTGGTTTTAAGAGAGGAAGAGTTGTATAAAATGTCAGCTTTGCTCTCTCCTTCCGAATCATCCAAGTTCAGTGGGAAGACAAAAGTCAAGATAACTGGCTGGGGATTGCCCAGGATGCAATGAGTAAATACTCTTGGTCTTTCTAAATTAGGGGTTTTCCCCAGGGCAGGTTTCAGTTATCTGAGGCAATATTCATTCAATCACTAAGGACTATATAAGAATTGAGACAAAAGATGGCCTAATTTTTCATCACAAAAATAACCACCTGGGAGGGGAAAGACCCTCAGAGTTTCTGGTTAGAACAGATGTAGAATGAAGTGATCAGAGCTAAGAGAATTATTTCTACAATATCAACAATGATATCAACTTTGATCAATCAAGGCAATGGCCAACTACAATCCTAAGGATTTGTGATGAAGCCTGCTTGTCAGAGAGGGGAAGAACTCATGAATGAGATATACATTTTTGGGAGAGGTCAATGCAGAAATTTCTTTTGTTTGGTAACACATTTTTGTTACAAAGAATTTCCCCCCTTCTTTTTCAGTTAGAGGTGAATAGGAATTGGGAGTGCAAGTGAAGGGAATGATAGGGTTTCTCCCTTCTCCATATTCCCCAAATGAGAAGACAACAGAAAGAAGTCCAGAAGTGATCACAGATAAGCAAGATGGTTTTAGAGTTATAGAGTTACACAATGAATTTATGATTTATTTAAAAAGAAAAGTAAGCACTATATAATAGAGATTCACAAATTCATATACGATTCTCCCTTATTCCACAATGTATATAAAAATGCTCATTTTATTTGGTGTTTGTTAAATTAAAAAAAAATTTAATATGAAAATGGGTGGATTTTTGTTAAGTGCATCAAGCCTATTCTGTTCTGTTAGGATTGCTCTCATGCATAGGCCATCTATGTGACATGACAAGAGATGCCAAACAGGCCCACACAAGGTTGACATACTTCCTTTAACGGTTCCTAAAAACCCACCACTAACATTTTATACTTTTAGATTAAGCATTGATATTCCTTATTGGGGGGCAGGGGGGCAGGAGGAAGCTATCTTTTCAAAAATGCAAGACTTCGTGGGAAAGGTATTACATTTCTGATCAACTCAGCAGTCCAGTGATCAATTCTAAAAGACTTGTAATGAAAAATGCTACTGACATCAAGAGAAAAAGCTATGGAATTTGAATATAGACCAAAGCATACTACTTGCAATTTTTAAAATTTGTTTTATGTTTTTTCCCTTTCTCATGTTTTTTCCCCCTTTAGTTCTGATTCTTCTTTCACAACTTGACTAATATGGAAATATGTTAAACATGATTGTACATGTATAATCTATATCAGATACTTAGCTGTCATGGGGAAGGGGGAGGGAAGTGAAGAAGGGAGAAAAATGTGGAATTCAAAAGCTTACAAAAAGATGAATGTTGAAAACTATAATTGCATGTAATTGAAACAATAAAATAAAAGGCTATCATATTTTTAGAAGAAAGAGTAAGAAGAACAAAGCTCTAGAAAGACAAATTTCTGCGACTTGATACTTTTACTGAGGAACTTTTCATCTCTCCTGACATGTCTCTAACAGTTACACTTTTTTTCACTTATTTCTTGAGGTGTTATCTGCTTCAATCACCTAATTGTTTTGCTTGTTGGGGTAAGATAATAATAATAATAATAATAATAATAATAATAACATTAGATGATGGGGGTTAAATAGTATAGAATCTATTATGTCCTGGTGCTGGGTAAAGCAGTACTTTCTTGAAACTCTGACCAAAAAAACAAAATTGGATAATTTATTAGGGCTAAGAGAGTTCAGTGAGAATCACCACTCTGCAGTCAGGACTGTGGGGTGCCTATGTAAAATTATACCTTCCACATTGCCACTTTTCCCATTGCAGTTTTTCTGTATCGTTGGCATAAGAAATTAAATGGGAATTATTGTAAAATTTTGTAGAAGCTGTAGATGGCACATGAAGGCTAGCAAATGACACAGAAAAAGTTTAAAAACCTCAGAAATGTATAAAATATATGTGTAGTATTATAAAACATCAACTATTTTATCTTTTAATACTATAATAATCCAGCCTTCTTTGGTATGAAGGGAAGGCAAAGGAATTATATGTGGATTTTCCAGGTACCAAGTTTCTAACCCTTCTCAACGTGAAAGGGATAACTAGATCACGCTTAATGGTGACCATTAGCAATGAGAAAAGTAGATAGATGATCTCTAAAGTCCCTCTTCTTTTTGTGGGTATCATGGATCCTGTTGACAATCTAATAAAGTTTATGAACTTCTCAGAATAAAGTTCTTAAATAATTGAAGGAAATGCTAAATTTTAGTTCAGTTAGTGAAAATAAAGATGCGGTTTTTTTTCTATCCAAAATCACAGGCCTTTTGAAATGTGTCTGTGGGGCCCCTTGTCTGGGAACCTCTGATCTAGTACAAGTGTAGAAAATTAAGGCTTAACAAGTTTAAGTAACTGTCTAAGGTCATCTACAGATGATAGCAGAGTCAGGTTGTTGTTCAGTTATATCCAACTCTTTGAGACACCATTTGATTTCTTGGCAAAGATACTGGAGTGGTTTGTCATTTCTTTCTCCAGCTCATTTTACAAATAAGGAAATCAAGGCAGACAGAGGTTAAATGACTTGCCCAGGGTCACATAGCTAGTAAATAACAATGACAAAATTTGAATTCAGGAAGATGAGTCTTCCTGACTCCAGACCTGGGGTTCAATCCATGTGCCCCTTAACTGCCCAAGCAGTCACAGTTTCCAAATCCTCTGGTGTCAAATCTGATATTCATTCTGTTATACTTTCTAGCCTTGAGTTGATTTTGATTATTGACAGTTTGGTTCTCACTCTGACTTTTCATTTCTGTGCCTGTCTTCTTTAAGGGCTGTCAGCATAGAAAAGAGTTGGGGAAAAGAGGTAGAAAGATGGGAGAAAAAAAGACTCTAATGATTATCTTTGAGAATAAATGGACAAATATAAGCACAATTTATTATTTTTGCCAGGCTTACGTAAGTTAAGTAAAAAGAAATTGAGTTGAAAATAGAATTGTTAACATAAGAATGGGTTACTAACTTGTGAAATGTGAATATTTGCTCCCCCTGATATAATGATAGTATAAGAAGAAAAATTTACCTTCTTTATATTTCCTTATTGGTCTAAACCTATGATCCTATTGCTATCTTTTACTCTATCCTAGCATCTCCAGCCTCTGGTACAATAATAGGTGTTTAGTGTTTGTTGAATTGAATTAAATTGAAAATCTGAGACAAAGAGGAAAATGGAGCTTAGACAGACAGACTCCATTTCCTTATCCTTCCCCATCTCCATCTCTCTTCTCTCACCCCCCCCCACTTCTGATCTCTTTCTGAGAACTAGGGAACCACATTTCCCCACTCCTGCAAGTTCCAAGTTCAGTCAAGCAAGCATTAGATGGAGAAATGGGAGGAAGGCACTAAGGCATGCCTAAGCCCTATTTCATGCCTGAATTCCCAGGTTAAGACAGTAAAGGAAAACCTTAGAAAAGCGTTTCTGTAACTTCTCGATACAACCACCAGATGGCTTCTTTTTGAAAAAGGACAAGTCTGGCCTGTACTTCCGCAGCACCAAAGGAGACCTGGCTTGTTTCAACAGAATCTTTAAAAGGCAGTCTATGAAATGGTGCCAAGTGGGATTCTATTCAGCTTTTAAAGTCCTTTCCCCTCCCCTTTGCAATCATTCTGCACTTAAGTTGCTTCTTGAACCAATCCCAGTTTTTCTCTGGGGACCTCTGCAAAGTACTTATGATTAGAGTTTGCTGCTTGAGCCTTCTCTTTGTGCCTTTCTTCCTACCCTCACCCTGCCCAGATTTCACCAGAATCTCCCCTTCCCCCAGCATTTCTTCATCTTTCTCTTTCCAGGTTGAGTGCTGACCCCCTCATCTCCATGGGGGGAGGTTTGGATTGCTCATTCCATTATGATTCTTGGACCCACCCCTCATCTTCCCAATGCTTGTGGGCTAGGTTCTCTTAGGCCTCTTCCCCAACCCCTCCCAGCATAGCTGTTACATTGCTTTGATGAACAGGGCATTGCCAACTGTAATCAATCAGGTTAGAGGGAGGATCATAAACTTTTCCATCTGCTGCAGACATTGTCTCCTAAGGACCACCAAGCCTTACTATCTTTCCTCCAGAGAGGAAGGATCCTTTGTGCATTCCCATGTGACCTGCCAATGAACCTAAGAACCTCTGGACTCTGCCATTCAACCTTCAGCTAAACCCTCCTCAATTCGCTATCTCCCCCATTTAGAATGAGAGCTTTTTGAGAATAGGAACAATCTTACTTTTCTATCTGTAGTTTCAGTAATCAACATAACCCAAAATACTTTTTTCTCTCTCCCTTCTTTCCTCCCTTCTTCTTCCCTTTCTTTCTTTCCTTCCTTCCCTTTCTTCCTTTTCTTCTTTTCCTTCATTTCTTCTTTCTATCTTTTCCTTCTTTTTTCCTCCCTTCCTTTCTTTTCTTCCTTCCTTTTCTTCTTCTTTTCCTTCTTCCCCTCTATTCCTTCCCTTCTTCCATTACTCTCTTCCTTTTTTCTTTCCTTCATTCTCTTCTTTCCTACCTTCCTTTCTATTCCTTCCTTCCTTTTTTCCTTCTTTTACAAGCTAGAGTCCAGACTGTAGGCTTCATGAACAGTCTTCATCTTAGACAAATTGAGTATCTTCCCCAGAGTTTAATCTAGTGTTTTTCACATTTAATAATACATATTTTAATAATTACATTTACTATTTTTTTTTCAAAAATAGTGAAGGCTAAGCAAATGTTTGTTGAAACTCAAATTAATCCCTCAAGGAGTGGCTGCCCTTCATTCTAAATTCTGATTCTGGTGGGGAATAGTGGAATTATTTTGGGCTGGTGCCATTGAAGGAGGGCTGTCCTTGAATTAAATCAGAACACGCCCATGCTACTGGAACACCTGCCAGGTTCTGGGCATTTTATTTTTTAAATTAAAAATTTTTAAATCAATAAATATTTATTTTCTCTACCTCTAATCTCCTTTTTGTTTCCATTATCCATTAAGAAGGAAAGAAAGAAAAGCAAAATTCTTTTTAACAAATATACTTAGGCAACACAAATTCCCTCATTAACCATGTAAAAAAAAAGTTTGTCTTACTCTTCACCTGGAGTTAATCACCTTTCTCTCAGCAGGAGAGCAGCATGTTGATCATCAGTCCTCCCAAATCATGATTAATCATTACTTTGATCAAAGTGTTTCAAGTCTTTCAAAATTGTTGATTATTATTGTTCTCCATGTTCAGCTCACTTTGCTCTGAATCAATTCATACAAGTTTTCCCAGGTTTCTCTGAAACTATACCTTTCATTACTTTTTGAGATTCTTTGTAGCATTTTAAAAACTCACCTTTATTAACACTTTGGTTTGGCAAAATACTTTCCTTGAAATGACTGAAGTAGGAGATGAAAATTTTATTATTCCCTTTGCATCCTGGTTTCAGTTTCCTCATCTGTTAATGAAGCTAATAATAGTAACTGTCTTATAGGGTTGTTGTGACAATCATGTTTTTTTGTTTGTTTGTTTGTTTTGTCCTTCATTCTCGAAGAAGACTACAACATTAGGGAGATGATGCCATGACAAGCACAAGAATTGGATTTGAGTGAGCGGGATGCTGTGCTAAGTCAGCAGTCTCACTTTCTCCTCCAGAGTCATCTGGATCCAGGGGCCAGATATGAATCAGTATGACTGGAGATGGCCCTGGATGCAAGGCAATCTGGGATAAGTGACTTGCTCAAGGTCACACAGCTAGTCATTGTCAAGTGCCTGAGGTAGGATTCAAACTACCATTCTCCTGACCCTAAGACCAGTGCTCTATTCACTTCACTACCTAGCTGCCCAGATAGATGGATAGATGAATGATAGAGGAATAATAGACAGATAAATAGATGATAGAGAGATGATAGATTAATAGATAGGTAATAAGTGAGATAGATGGATAGGGATAAATGGTAGAAGATAAAGAGAGATAAATGACTGATAGGCAGATGGGATAGACAGATGTGATAGAAGATAGACAGATAGATGAGATAGATTGATAGATAGATATAGATAGATAGAGGTTGTATACTGATGCCCTCTAATATTAAATCAAGGGTCACTGGATGATACCAACATCCTACATGGGGAATATTCACTTGGTACATTGCAATATATATATATACATATATATATTGCAATATATATTGCAATATATATATATATTTATACACACACACACATATACATACTAGCTATTATCTTTTGAGGATGTAGTGAAAATCCTTCCTGTTCATTCCCTCTCCCACCCCCACCTCCAGTCCCCACTCCGAAATTTATATTTGCCTGGAGTACAACTTCTTGCTTCAGTTCTAGTCTTAGTTAAGCAGGAATAATTTACTTTAAATTGGACTTTGTTTTGTTGTCTTGTTCTTTTTGAGTTATAGCTCATTCTTTGTGACCCCATTTGGGGTTTTCTTGACAAAAAGACTGGAGTGGTTTACCATTTTCTTTTCCAGATTATTTTCCAAAAGAGGGAACAGAGGCAAAGTAGATTAAGTGACTTTCCTAGGGTCACACAACTAATAAGTATCTGAAGTGTTAAGATATTAGGAGACACCCTATTTTCCAGAGCTAAGACCCAACAAGCAAGCTATGTCCTAAGTTTGGCATAGCAACAATTTTTTGTGCTCACCCTCTGGATGATCTCATCCTCTGGCAAAATCACATAATTATTGGATTGCTTTGACCAGCACCTGGTGTTCTCTGAGCTCAGAAAAACACTGGACAGGATGGGACAAGTTCTGATCATGAAGCCCTACTATAAATCAAACTTATCACATTATTGCAGTTACCCCTTCTGATCAGGGCTACAGCTCACTGTACAACCAGTAGCATAAATACTGAGATCTTTCCCCATTGCCTCAGGTTTCCCACCCACCCACCCAGTAGGGGAGATCCCAGCATATGTGTCTAATTTCCTTGCTTGCAAGTCATTTCCCTCACTTTGAAATTAAATTTCTGTTTGATTCCTGACTCTCCTATCTCTAGCCTGCTCTGTTTGACTCTAGCCATCCACAGGTTGGGAGCCAGTTTAGTCTAGTTGACATTAATTGGTGTCCAAAGTGGGATTGGTAGCAGAAACAGTTCATTGGACTCTCTGGTACCAATGGGAGGGGACTAGGCACCTCCCGAGATTTATTATTTTGGAGTCTTGACCCCACCTTCCCTTGTCTAGTGAACTTTCTGCTTTTTTTTTTCTGTTTTAATGTCTGAGCTCTCACCTCAGTTAACTTAATAAGGAAAACTGGTACCCCTCCAGTGACCTAATTTGGTTATCTTTTCTTAAATTGTACACCTCTGTTGTTTTTAAATTGCACAGTTCTATAAAATTGTAGCTGTGCCTTTTGCTTCTTAAATTTCATGACTCTGTAACTGTGTGCCCAGCTATGAACTGTAACTGTAAGCTTTGGGTCTGTTTGTAGCTCTCTTGTCATTTTGACTGTGTGTGTATAAAATGTAAAATGTTTGTGTCATGTTTGGGTTGTTTGTAGATCCTGTTACCTTGAAAGATTTAAAAATGCAACTAAACCAGAAAAATTTCTAAGGACTGTAGCCAAAGAGTTTATAACACTAGGAAAAATTAATAAACTTTCATACTTGAAGCAATTGGCCCAGTAAGCAGGATTAACTCTCATGTTAAGCTTTATGGGGGAATATTAGGTCATGAAAAAAAAATCTGTAGGACTTTTTTTTCCTTTCAATTCAGCTTTAGTTATGTTGGAATTACAGAAATAAAGTCTGATAATGTTGAGGAATTGCTGAAAACATCTTGGTAGACTAAGGAGTTTAGAGATTAATCATTTTATGATTGCAGCAGAGAATTTCTGAGACTGGAGTAATTCTAAGAATTTACTCTCTTCTAAAATATCTTAATAAGTTTTGGGATATTTCTCTGAGAATTTGCTTTTAGGAAAAATAAGGAATAAAATTTATTTTAAAAGTAAATGGTAAGATTAATAACTTCATTGTTTTAGGACAATGAAGGAAGATAGCTATTTTGTAAATAATTCCAAAGTGAAGGGCAAAGAAATAGGTAAATGGTTTGTATTTTATAACAACTTCTTGCTAACTCTTCCTTGACCATGCTTGTGCTGCCCCAGGTCAGTGACCCTGTCCCTCTTATTCTAGTTATCTGCTCATCTCAGATCAGATTCCCAAATATAGATGCTGGGGGGTGGGGAATGCAGGGAATCATGAATTATATTCCAGTTGTAGAAATTTATTGGCTGTGTAATCTAAGGCAAGTTATTTCTGTTTGCACCAGTTTCCTGATCTGTAAAAAGAAAAATAATAATATTACCCACCTCCCAAGGTTGTTGTAAGGATCAAAATGATATTAATGATGGTAAAAGGGTTTAAAAGTAACTGGCATATACTAAGCACTATAGTATTATTATTTCTTTAAATGAATGTAATTTTTATATGGCTGATAACTGTAAATGGATTTAAAATGCCAAAAGTAATAAGATTAATTTTATATAGGATAATTTGTCATTGCAATTGATATCATCTGAAGTTATTATATTATATTATTGTATTTCTAAATTCTCTTATATTGTGAAATTTGAAAGATCATTGTAACAGAAATGTTGACAAACCAAATTTTTAATTAATTAAATTAAATTGATTAAAAATAGATATTTGAAAACTATTAAATATTTATTGAGATATATTTTGTTCTAAAGAAGATAATATATATTAGCAAGCTTTCATTTCATTTGAAATTTGAAAGCATTATGATAGTTTAAAGAGGTAGCTTCAACATATTAATGATAAATAATTATCAGGTATTTGCTATAATATCTGAAACCCCAAAATATGGATATTTATAAGTAAAGGTAGGTGAAATTTTGTTATTCAAGGCAAAAATTCTTGGAACTATATTTTATTATTCTTTGACCTTTGATTATAGGAATAGTCATCTGAATTGTAATGAAGTCAATAGCAGAAAATGTCCTATGCCACAGTTTGGGAACTGCTGAATGTCTGTGTCTGGGAAAAGTTTTGGGGACAACTTTGGCATGGTCCAGGGTAACACCCTTCTGATTTTATTTCTCTATTGTGCATTTCCTTTCTGAAAAGGAAATTTCCTTACCTGGCTAATCCTGAACCTTTTTTTTTGATAACCTAAGACTACATGATTAGCTGTCAGATATGTCTCAGGCCTGCAAACAATAGAGCTAAGGGAGTTTTTCCCACTGTTATGATACATGATATTGTAATACTATATCCCTCTTTTACTTTTTTGGGGGGTTTTTAAATGTATGTGGGGGGGATGCAGGGGGGAGCAATGGAATTAAATGACTTGTCCAAGGTCATCCAGCTAGTATCAAGTATCTGAGAAAGGATTGGAACTCAGGTCTTCCTGACTCCAGGACTGGTACTCTATCCACTGCACCCCCTAGCTGCCCCCTCTCTTTTTCTTTCGTAGCAAATTTCTATAATCAAGAAGGTTTCTAAGTACAACCTACTCAAATCTACTAAATAATAGATTGATACTGGAACATCTCTGAGTTACTATAATGGGATGCAAATATGAAAATCTTATAATTTTAAACTGTATTTGTGGTCAAATTATAATATATGGATGATATCCTCTTAAGGGGAAAATGATTAGACAAAGTAATAAAACAAAGATGTATATGTAAAAAACTTTCTAAATAAATGGAATAGTAAAATTTGAGAAAAGTGATAGGATTAGAGTGTTTTCACCAAGAACTACATATAAATGTGTATATAATTGGCTTCCATAATTTATTTATCATGGAAATTCAGGCTTTGAGTAAGTTTTAGTAGTGTTTTCAAAATTGGATTGAGGAGTTTACATATAAATTCTATAGATTGTGGTAGAGAAAATTAAATTATTTTCTCATTTTATTAGGTAAGGGCAGAGAGTTCATTTTGTGATTGGAGCTTAATAAATTTTTAAAAGATTCTTATGTCAGGTACAGTATTTAGGTAAGGGCAGAAACAGCAAATTTTCTGAAGTTTCAAGATTGAAGAACCAAATTTACTAAATTATATTGTCAGAACTATCTAAGAACATCTAGATTTGGTACCAGAGAAGTAGAATCCCCCTGTAGACCAGTCCTGAGAATAAAACCTATTGTCCAGGAAAAAATATCTAGAGATCAAATAAATACACAAGAAATCTGTAATTCAAAATGTGCTGGTTAAATGAATGTTGAAAATGGATTACTAGATAAAAGGAGATTTGATGTTAATTTATATCGGTCATAACTATTGAATTGCTTTGGTCTTTTGTATCAAGATGTTTATGTTCAAATTTTTTTAGCTGCCTTCATGACATGTAGATCTCCTTATTTAAGACTAGTCCATTGTGAATCCTCTAAGTGGTCTGATCTGCAACATGACATCATTGTGTCTTAGTTACTGATTTAATGTAATTACGATTATGAAAAACTTTATTGTGTTGTTTGAACCTAGTCCTGCATGGCTGGGAAACTGAACCATCTCTGTGTGCCTTTAACCAAAGACCTGACCAGTGGGCAGCTAGGTGACACAGTAGATAGACCACCAGCCCTGGAGTAAGGAGAACCTAAATTCAAATCCAGCCTCAGACACTGCATAATTATCTAGCTGTGTGACCTGGGCAAATCACTTAACCCCATTGCCTTGCAAAAACAAAACAAACAAAAAATGAACTGACCAAAAACTTAGATTCAAAGATTGATGTAAATTTTCTTACAATTGTCAATCAATTCATTGTTTCTAAGGTCAACTGAAGAAAATCCCTTCTCCTGAGTGGATGGCAGAATCTTCTGGGGACCTCAAGGTTCATCTAGAATGAAGCTGACAAGACATTGTCCCAAGATTCTAGATGAGGGCTCATTTATGTGCCTAGCCACCAAGGGTCTAATTTAAGTGGAGGGGTTGGCATTTTCTTCCTTTACATTCTTTTAAAAAAAAATTTGGTGGTTTTTTTTTTGGCAAGGCAATGGGGTTTAGTGACTAGCCCAAAGTTGTAGAGTTAGTGATTATTAAGTGTCTGAGGTTGGATTTGAACTCAGGTACTCCTGACTCCAGGACTGGTGCTCTATTTACTGCATCACTTAGCTGCCCCTATAGACCTTCAATTTGGTAGTTAGTCTAATACTACCAGTAGTCTAATGCCTCTTCTCTTTCTTTCAGAGCCCCCCAAATTCTAAGCTAACTCTGGCAATGTGTATGTCAACCTCATTGTCAATGCATACCTCCCTGGAAAGTACTCTACCAAGGTAAAAGAACTTATCCACAATACTCAAAATTGATGGCTCTGCATATGAGTGATATGGTGCTGACTGATGGAGTACTTGTGTTTTCTTGATGTCAATTGTTAGACCAAAATTAGCACAAGTAACAGAGAATCGATCCATATTTTGTTCCATCTCAGCTTCAGTGGCTACATTGTGTTCACAATCATCTGCAAACAGATCACACACCAACACATCCTCTACTTTGGTCTTAGCTGTTAGCCTTTTCAAGCTGAAGAATTTGCCTTCAGGCTGCCCTTGAGATCATGTTCATCCTTAGTAAAGGTATTTGATAACATAACTGAAAACATCTTGTTTTCATAGAGCACCCAGCCTAGGGTCAGAAAGACTCATGTTTGTGTATTCAAATCTGGTTTCAGACTTTTTTTTTAGGTTTTTGCAAGGCAAATGGGGTTAAGTAGCTTGCCCAAGGCCACACAACTAGGTAATTATTAAGTGTCTGAGACTGGATTTGAACCCAGGTACTCCTAACTCCAGGGCCAGTGCTTTATCCACTGCACCACCTAGCCGCCCCTGGTTTCAGACTTTTACTAGCTATTGTGACCCTGGGTCAGTCATTTAACCCTGTCTGCCTCAGTTTTCTCATCTCTAAAATAAGGTGGACAAGGAAAGGGCAAACCACTCCAAGAAAATGGCATGGGAGCCATGTTTCACTCCATTTGGGACTGGGAAATATTGAGATCATCATCCACTATCCAGAACCTGGGCAAGCATGCTGTCATGAAGTAGGTAATGAAGGCAGTGTTTTTTATTCTAATATCTATTTTTTGAAAATTGATCTATGAAGAATTCAGGTTGGGCTCATCCCAAAGAATCAGAGCATTAGTTTGGATAGTGATTATTGAATACAATGTTCTAGTTGACTAGCTTGCATCAAATTAGTAGCTTAGAAGACTTCAGGCCAAGATAGTGGAGAGAAGCCAGGTCCTATGCTAAGGTCTCCTGATTTTCCCTCATACACAATATGAAACAAACCTCTTAATGGAAGTCCTGCTGACAAAATCCAGAAAGAGAAGCAAGAAAGCGTCATGTACCTCAAGGTCTGTCTTCAGGGATTGGGGTGTGATGAGTACAGATTGCCAACAGCCAGTGGGGGAGGGGCGAGAACTTGACTAATCTAAGATCAGCCCAGTGGCTTTTCATTGTGGGAAGCATTTTGCTGTAAGAACCACTTCACAGTAGGAACCACTTTGCTCTGAGAAACGACCAGAGAATGGAGGTGTGACTGTAGGACTAACAGTCTGGGACTTACAGGAAGGGCTGGAGGGTAGGTTCCAGTCTCTATCAGCCCTCAAATGACCAGTTAAAGATATTACATTCAGTGAGAAAATACTCCAACACCCCCTACTAGCCACTCAGTGGGCAAAGCCTTCAGCACTCCCTACTGGCCAGCTGGAGATACTACACTGAGTGAGTAAAGCCTCTAGGGATCTCAGTACCAAACCTCTGTGAACCAGCTCCTCCCCCAACAGAAGATCTTAGGAAAATGAAGAAAGGCCACCAGAAGGGGAGACCATAGAAAAATTCCTAAAAGGAAAAAACTCTAATTCAGAGAGACATAGAACCCCTGAGGAGAATATGATTTGGTCTCTAGCGCAGAAAGATTTCCTTGAAGAAATCAGGAAGGAGATTAAAAATCAATTGGGGGCAGCTAGGTGGCTGGGCAGCTAGGTGGTGTAGTGGATAAAGCACCGGCCTTGGAGTCAGGAGTACCTGGGTTCAGATCTGGTCTCAGACACTTAATAATTGCCTAGCTGTGTGGCCCTGAGCAAGCCACTTAACCCCATTTGCCTTGCAAAAACCTAAAAACAAAAAACAAAAAACAAATCAATTGGAAAATTTGGGAAAAGAAACCCAAGAGAAAATTAACACCTTGTAACAAGAAAACAAATCCTTGGGAAATACAATTGGACAAATGCAAAAAAGAAAATAATTCTCTCAAAATCTCAAATGATCAAAGGGAAAACTCTTCCAAAAACAGAATTGACCAACTGAAAAGGAGTTGCAAAAGGTAAATGAAGAAAATTCTTCCCTAAAAATAAAGAATGGAGTCTATGGAAACCAATGACTTCATGAGAAAACAAGAATTGGTTAAACAAAACCAAAAATTTGAAAAAAAGAAGAAAATATTAAATACCTCATCAGCAAAACCACTGACCTCAAGAACAGATCAAGAAAGATAATCTAAATATCATTTGTCTTCCTGAAAACATTGAAGAGAAAAAAAAAAGCCTGGACTCAATATTACAGGATTTAGTGATGGAAAACTGCCCTGATATTATGGAACCAGAGGGCAAAACAGTTATTGAAAAAATACACCAATCCCTTCTGGAAAGGAATGTCAAAATGAAAACACCAAGGAATATTGTAGCCAAATTCCAGAACTATCAGATAAAAGAGAAAATCCTGCAAGCAGCCAGAAACAATTTAAATACCAAGGAGCCACAGTAAGGATTACAAAGGACCTGGCAGCATCAACATTAGGGGATCAAGGAGCCTGGAATTTGATATTCTGAAGAGCAAGGGAGCTTGGAATGCAGCCAAGAATTCACTATCCAGCAAAGCTTAGCCTTCTCTTCCAAGGAAAAAGATGGGCATTTAATGAAATAGGAGACCTCCAATTTTTCCTGATGAAAAGACCAGAGCTTAATAGAAAATTTGGACTTCAAACAGGAGACTCAAGAGATACATGACAAGGTAAAATTAAAAAAAAGAGGGCAGGGAGGGGAAAGAAACTGTTATCAAATAAGATGAAACTGGCAATATCCCTTCCTGGAAGAAAGACTTTAACAACTCTCGAGAATTGTAACTCTATTAGAGAGAGAGTTTAATTAGCCAGAAGAGATGGATATACATGACTTATTTGAAGAACTGTTATCCAATAAGATGAAACTGGATAAATATCCTTACATGGGAGAAAGAATCTAATAACTCTCAATAATTGTAATTCTAGTAGAGAGAATAGCCAGAAGTGATGGACACTCAAGACCTTTCTGTGACTCAGATAGAATGATTTAAAAAACAGTTCCTCCATAAAAAGGGGGTTCAGTAAGAAGATGGGAGGATGGAGGAGACATTAAGAGGTACAAAGGACTTATTGAAATAGAGGGAAAGAAGGGAGGAGGTGAGAACCACCTGAATCTTACTCTCATCAGATCGGCTTTAAGTTAACATACACACACTCAGTTAAGTTAAAAAACTTATCTTACTTTTAAAGAGTTAAAAGGGGGAAAGGGGAGGGGGAGGAAAGGGGGATCAACAGAAGGAAGGGAAGGAGGAAGGGTCAAAGGGAAAGGGGAAAAAAGGGGAGTGGTGTTGGATATAGGAGGGCAAACACACTGAAGGTGGTGGTATTCAGAAACAAAACACTGGGGAATATGGATAAAGTGAAAAAAGGGGGAAATACAAACAGTAGGAAGATAATATGGAAGGCAATAAAGAGTTAATAATCATAACTTTGAATATGAATGGAATGAACTCTCCCTTTAAACATAAGTGAGGAGTGGCTAGGTGGTGCAGTGGAGAGAACACTGGCCCTGGAGTCAGGAGTACCTGAGTTCAAATCTGGCCTCAGGCACGTAATAATTACCTAGCTGTGTGGCCTTGGGCAAGCCACTTAACCCCATTGCCTTGGAAAAAAAACCTTAAAAAAAAGATGTAAGTGAATAGCAGAGTGGATTAAAAACCAGAATCCTACAATATGCTGCTTACAAGAAACTCATCTGAAGCAGATATATATATATATATATATATATATATATATATATATATATATATATATATATGAAGAGAGAGAGAGAGAGAGAGATTGGAGCAAAATATATTTGAAGTGAAAAAAGCAGGGGTAGCAATCCTTATCTCAGTCAAAGCAAAAATAGTGTTAAAAGAGATAAGGAAGCAAACTATACCCTCCTAAAAGGTACCATAGATAATAAAGTAATTTCAATACTAAATATGTGTGCACCCAATAGTATAGTATCCAATTTCTTAGAGGAGAAGTTGAAGGAGTTACAGGAAGATAAAGACCGCAAAACTCTACTATTGGGAGAGCTCAACTTCCCACTCTCAGATTTAGATAAATCTAACTATAAAATAAACAAGAAAGAAGTTAAGGAGGTAAATAGATTGTTAGAAAACCTAGATATGATAGACTTATGGAGGAAATTGAATGGGGATAGAAAGGAATATACTTTCTTTTCTGTAGTACATGGCACTTACACAAATATTGACCATGTACTAAAGCATAAAAGCCTAATGATCAATTGCAGAAAGGCAGAAATAGTGAATATATCTTTCTCAGATCATAATGCAATAAAAGTCATATGCAATATTGGGCCAGGGAGATATAGACCAAAACTAATTGGAAACTAAATAACTTCATTTTAAAGAATGAGTGGATCAAGCAACAAATTATAGAAAGAATTATTTCATCCTAGATAATGAAAATAATAAAACAACATACTAAAACTTAAGGGATACACTTAAGGCAGCTGTCAGGGGATAGATTATATCTTTAAATGCTTATATGAATAAACTAGAGAAAGAGGAAATCAATGAATTAAATATTCAACTAAAAATTAGAGAAAGAACAAATTAAAAACCCCCAGTTAAATGCCAAATTATAAATTCTAAAAATTAAAGGAGAAAGTAATAAAATCAAAAGTAAGATAACTAACTGAACTAATAAATAAAACCAAGAGCTGGTTTTATGAAAAAAGAAACCAAAAAATTGATAAACCTCTGATCAATTTGATTAAAAAAAAGAAAGAAGAAAACAAAATTGTTAGTATCATAAATGAAAAAGGTAACTCACCACCTATGAGGAGGAAATTAAAATAATAATTTGGAATTATTTTGCCCAACTCTGTGCCAATAAATTTGACAATCTAAGTGAAATGGATGAATATTTACAAAAATATAAGTTGCCAAGGTTAAATGAAGAGGAGATTATATACCTAAATGACCCTATCTCAGAAAAAGAAATTCAACAAGCCATTATTGAACTCCCTAAGAAAAAATCTCCAGGACCAGATGGATTCACAAGTAAATTCTATCAAACATTTAAGGAACAATTGGTTCCAATTCTCTATAAACTATTTGGAAAAATAGGTGAAGACGGAACTCTGTCCAACTCTTTCTATGACATCAATATGCTGCTGATACCTAAACCAGGAAGAGTTAAAATAGAGAAAGAAAATTATAGACCTATCTTCCTGATGAATATAGATGCAAAAATCTTAAATAAAATCTTAGCACTAAAACAAGTTATCACTAGGATAATACATTATGACCAAGTAGGACTTATCCCAGGAATGCAGGGTTGGTTCAATATTAGGAAAACTGTCAGTATAGTTAATTATACCAATAACAAACCTATCAGAAATCATATGATTATATCAATAGATGCTGAAAAAGCTTTTGACAAAATACAGCACCCATTACTACTAAAAATACTAGAGAGTATAGGAATAATTGGATTGTTCCTTGGAATAATAAAGAGTATCTATTTGAAACCATCAACAAGCATTATATGCAATGGGGAGAGGCTTGAGGCATTCCCAATAAGATCAGGGATGAAACAAGGAAGCCCACTATCACCAATACTATTCAATATCATATTAGAAATGTTAGCTTCAGCAATAAGAGAAGAAAAAGAAATTGAAGCAATTATAATAGGGAAGGAAGAGAGACAAAACTCTCACTTTTTATGGAAGACATGATGGTATACCTAGAGAATCCAAAAAAATCATCTAAAAAACTACTAGAAATAATTTCCAATGTTAGCAAAGTCCCAGGATATAAAATAAACTCATAAATCCTCAACATTTCTATATATGACTAGCAAGATGCAGCAGAAAGAGCTAGAAAGAGAAATCTCATTCAAAGTAACCTCAGACACTATAAAATACCTGGGAGTCTACTTGTCAAGGAAGACTCAGAAACTTTTTGAAAACAATTACAAAACACTTCTCACACCAATAAAATCAGACTTAAATAACTGGGCAAATATCAACTGCTCATGGATAGGCCAAGCAAATATAATAAAAATGATAATTCTACCAAAATTAAACTACTTGTTAAGTGCCCTACCAATCAAAAATTCCAAAAAATTACTTCAATGAGTTAGAAAAGATTTTAAGTACATTCATATGGAGAAATAAAAAGTTGAGAATCTCCAGGGATTTAATGAAAAAGTATAAAAGAAGGTGACTTAGCCCTACCAGATCTAAAATTTTATTATAAAGCTCCAGTTATCAAAACTGTCCGGTATTGGCTAAGAAATAGAGTAGTGGATCAGTGGAATAGACCAGGTGCAGTAGCAGGAAATGATTATAGTAATCTGCTGTTTGATAAACCCAAAGAGTTCAGCTATTGGGATAAAAACTCTCTCTTCCATAAAAACTGTTGGGAAAATTAGTATGGAAGCAACTTGGATTAGACCAACACCTCACACGCTATTGCAAGGTAAGATCAAAATGGATACAGGATCTAGAGATAAAAAAGCAATTTTATAAGCAAACTAGAAGATCAAGCAGTAGTTTATCTGTCAGATCTATGGAAAGGGAAGCAGTTTGTGACCAAGGAAGAGATGGAGAACATCCTTAAAAACAAACTAGATAATTTTGATTACATTAAATTAAAAAGATTTTGCACAGACAAAACCACTGTAACCAAGATCAAAAGGAATGTAGTAAATTGGGAATCAATTTTTGCAACTAGTATTTCTGACAAAGGACTCATCTCTAAAATATACAGAGAACGGAGTCAAATTTAAATAAAAAAGACAAGCCATTCCCCAATATGGTCAAAGGATATGCAAAGGCAATTTACAGATGAGGAAATCAAAGGAATTCATAATAATATGAAAAATTGCTCTAAATAACTAGTTATTAGAGAATTTCAAATTAAAAGATCTCTGAGGTACCACCTCACACCTCTCAGATTGGCCAATATGATAGAAAGGACAATGATCAATGTTGGAAGGGATGTGGGAAAACTGGGACACTAATACATTGTTGGTGGAGCCGTAAACTCATCCAACCTTTCTGGAGAGCAATTTGGAATTATGCCCAAAGGGTAATAACAATGTGCATACTTTTTGATCCAGCAATACCACTACTGGATCTATACCCTGAAGAGATTATGAAAAAGGGTAAAAACATCACCTGTACAAAAATGTTCATAGCAACTCTGTTTGTGGTGGCAAAGAAATGGAAACTGAGGGAAAGTCCATCAATTGGGGAATGACTTAAACTGTGGTATATATATGTGATGGAACACTATTGTTCTATTAGAAACCAGGAGGGATGGGAATTCAGGGAAGCCTAGAAAGATTTGCATGAATTGATGCTGAGTGAGATGAGCAAAACTAGAAGAACATTATACACCCTAACAGCAACATGAGAGTGATGATCAACTTTAATGGATTTGCTCATACCAACAGAGCAGCAAGCAGGAACAATTTTGGGGTGTCTGTGATGGGGAATGCCATCTGTATCCTGAGAAAGAATTGTGGAGTTTGTTTTGTTTTGTTTTTTAGGGTTTTTTTTTTTTGCAAGGCAATGAGGTTAAGTGGCTTGTCCAAGGCCACACAGCTAGGTAATTATTAAGTGTCTGAGGTCGGATTTGAACTCAGGTACTCCTGACTCCAGAGCCGGTGCTCTATCCACTGCGCCACCTAGCTGCCCCAGAATTGTGGAGTTTGAACAAAGACCAAGGTCTATTACCTTTAATTTAAAAAAAAATTGTCTCATTGTGTAATTCTGCTATATCTCATACTATATGTTTCTTCCTTAAGGATATGACTTCTCTCTCATCACATTCAACTTGGATCAATCCATACTATGGGAATGATATAAAGACTAGCAAACTGCCTTCTGTGGGGGTGGGGGTGGGGGGAGGGAAATGAGATTGGGGGAAAATTGTAAAACTCAAAATAAAACCTTTCTAAAATTAAAAAAATATTAGCAGCTTAGGGCTGATGTTCTTTCTATACTGTACAATGGCTCTTATTGCAGGAGAAAAGTCCTTTTTTTCAGTCCTTGATGTCGGTGGTGGGGGTAATGGACTGGGTACACAAGATACTTGACATAGGACAGGAGAAAAAAAACCAGGCATTCATTACAAATTTCTCATTTGATACGACAATCCCGGTAGGATAGATGTTAGTAATATTGCACCCATTTTACTGAAGTAGGCAGAAGTGAAGTGTCTTGTCCAGGGTCACAGAACTATAGAGTGACTGAGGCTGGATTTTAACTAAGGTCTTCCAGACTCCAGGTCTTGTTCTCTATCCACTGTGTCACCTATCTCTAAGGAACAATGAAGGCAGGAACAAGTAATCCCATTCCTGTTACTTGTTGGTCCTAAGAGAAAATACCTCCTGGAGGCTATCTAAGGCTATGCCAACAGATGACAAGCATGTGAGCCCCCACCAATCACAGAAATCCTCAAGTACACCTGAAGACACCTATTTATAGACACTTATAACCCAATGAGATGGGTTTTTTCCTGCCATAGCAATTCTTAAAGACCATCCACTAAGTTTTATTTTATGCAGTTGGAATGCAGTGAGAGAGGGCAGACATTGAAAAAATATTAAGAACTAGGAGAGAAGAAAGCAGAGGAAACTTTGAAAGAAAAGCAGGCCACTTTAATATATAGATGATATAAAGCCCCGGAGTATTGTCAGGGGAGGGAGAATAAGGGAATAAGCAAGGGAGAAGTAAGGAATAAGTGGATAGAGCACCCAATCTAGGGTCAGAAAGACTCATTTTTGTGAGTTCAAATCTGGTTTAACCTTGTTTGCCTCAGTTTCCACATCTCTAAAATGAGGTGGAGAAGAAAACAGCCAACTACTCCAAGAAAACCTTAAATGGGACCACAAAGAGTGGTTGACTGATAAGCCTATTTGCTAGGCATTGTGCCGAACACTTTACAAATATCATCTCATTTGATCCTCAAAACAACCTAGGTATTATTATTATCATTCCCATTTTAAAGTTGAGGAAATTGAGGCAGACATAGGTAAAAATGGGTCACAACTCTAGAAGATTCCTGAGGCTGAATTTGAATTGTTTGTTCTGATTCCCAAATTCAGTCCTCTATCCACTGCACCACCTAGTTGCCAGAAAATGCACATTGATTGACTCAGAAAAAAATCTGATAAAGATGGACTGAGAAAAGTCTAAAGAAGCATAGATGTTTTCAGTTGGCATTTACCTGACCATAGGTCTGTAACCAGAACCAAGTAAACCTCCAGATCAGAGATAAAGTTCTAAGTATAGACTGGGAAGAAAGACTGAGATTTAGGAGACCAGAGTTCTAGTCATGTTTCTACTGGTAGCATGTCATCTTGGGCATGTCATTTCCATTCTCAGAGCTGTAGTAAATGAAGTAATTGAACTCAATTATGGATAAGGTCCCATCTGGTTCTAAGAGTCTGTGGTTCTAGGCATGTGCAGGCTGACTTGAAATTATAAGCAACTTAAGACATTGAGCATTAAAATGAAGCTGTGTCAAATTGGGTAGGTAAAATATAACACAAAGCAGCAAGTGCTAAGTGTCAAAGAGGGGTACAAAGAATAAAGATAAAATGCAGCTGGGGATACAGCGGGAAGAATATTGAACTTGAGGTGGAGGTGGGAGCACTTAGACAGATCTGAGTTCAAATCCGGATTCAGATACACCCCAGTTGTGTGAGCTTGGGCAATCATTTAACTTTTGTCTGCCTCAGTTTTCTTGACTATAAAATGGTGATAATATTTTTCCCTATCTCTCAGGGTAGCTGTGAGAATCAAATGAGATAATATATTTGTAAAGTGCATGGCACAGTGTCTGTACCCCAGACATGATAGATGTTTCATAAATGTTTGTTGAATTGCTTTGTTTCTGTTTAATATTGCTTGATTTGCATAGTTGGAGTTATTTTTGTACATTCTTCTTTCAGTTCTGCTTTCTTCTCACTGCATCACTTCTTATAAATCTTCCCATATTTCTTGTGATTTGCCATTCCTTGTGGGGCAATAATATTCTATTACGTTCATATACCATGATTTATTCAGCAATTCCCCAGTTCTTAGACACATAATGTGTTTCTAGAGTTGTTTTTTTGTCTCTTTTTTTGTTTTTGATATTACAAAGTATTTCTGTGATATTGTTATACGTCAGGTCTTTCAGTCAAATGGTACATTGTAGGTACTTAATAAAATACTTGTTTCTTTCCTTCTTTGATGTGTATTCCATTCTTATGCATCTTTTTTCTCCTTTTGCATTATTTCAAAAAGCTTTTCCAGATTTCTTTGCATCGCTCATACTTGTTGGTCCTAATTGTGTTATAATATACTAGTATATTAAATACATTATTGTAATGCAATTTATTTAAATATTCCTCTCAATTGGTAGTCATATACATATATATATTTATAGATATTGAGCAATGGTAGGTTAGAGAATTGTATTTGCATATGCTTTTTTTAAAAAAAAAAAATCATTATTTATTTATTTATTTTTAGGGTTTTTTTGCGAGGCAAATGGGGTTAAAGTGGCTTGCCCAAGGCCACACAGCTAGGTAATTATTATTAAGTGTCTGAGACTGGACTTGAACCAGGGTACTCCTGACTCTAAGGCTGGTGCTTTATCTACTATGCCAGCTAGCCACCCCAAGATAATTTTTTTTTTTAGTTTTTTGCAAGGCAATGGGGTTAAATGGCTTGCCCAAGGCCACACAGCTAGGTAATTATTGAGTGTCTGAGACCAGATTTGAACTCAGGTACTCCTAACTCAAGGGCCGGTGCTCTATCCACTGAACCACCTAGCTGCCCCCTATTTATTTATTTCTAACATCCTTTTATTTTGAGTACCAAATTCTATCCCTCCTCTAGGCCCCCCCCATCCATTGGGAAAGCAAGCAATATGATATCAATTATACATGTGAAATCATGCAAAACACATTTCAGCATTAGCCATGTTGTATGAAAAAAAGCTAGAAAAATGAAGTGAAAAATATTTCAATTTGCACTGAGTTGACCAGTTCTCTCTCTGGAGATGGATAGCATTTTTTAATCATGTGTCCTTCATGTGTCACTCTTGCTATGGAAATTTTTGAATAGACAGTTCCTTTAAAAACATTTTAAAGGACAGCTAGGTGGTGCAGTGGATAGAGCACCGGCCCTGGAGTCAGGAGTACCTGAGTTCAAATTCAGCCTCAGACACTTAATAATTACCTAGTTGTGTGGTCTTGGGCAAGCCACTTAACCACTGCCTTGCAAAAAAAAACCCCTAAAAAATATTTTAAAATAACACTATCAAGTTATATTTAAAACAATGAAATAATTGGGTCAAAGAATATGATTATTTTTAGTAACTTTTACTGCATACTGCTATTGGCTCTTCAAAAAGGTTCTAAAATGTCTGATTCTACAAACAATGAAAGAATTCCTTCACAACCCTGACAGCATTACATTTCTTTACTTTTCATTATTTTTGCTTATTTTATGGGTATGTGATATCACCTAAAAGTTGCTTTTCTTTCTACCTCTTTGTTCATTAGTGTGGTTAAGCACTTTTCTCCAAGGGATTATTTACAATATGCTTCCTCCTTTAAAAATTATCTCTTCCTATCCTTTGGATAGGTAGGATTTTTTCTTTTTATTTTTTTTCTTACATTTTAGCTCTAAACTGTCTCCCTCCTCTTCCCGATAGAAGAGCACCTTTGAATACACACATTTATATGTCTCTCTCTCTCTCTCTCTCTCTCTCTCTCTCTCTCTCTCTCTATATATATATATATATATATATATATATATGTATATATATGTATATATATGAATATATAAATAAAATACAAACACATATTTATGCATATATAAATATTTAAGTATAAGACCATACTATTCATGCTTCTATTTCTTTCTCTGGAGGTGGATAACATCTTCATAGGTCCTTTTGTAGTTGATTTGAATATTTATAATTCTTAGAATAGCTTAGTTGTTCATAGTCATTCTTCAAATAATATTGCTGTTACTGTATACAATGTTCTTTTGGTTCTGCTCATTTCACTCTTTGTTATTTCATGCAAGTCTTTCCATGGATGGGTAGGATTTAGATAGGAATAATTTTTTTAAATTGTCAATAAAATGTATTTTGAAAGAGGCATTGACTAAAAGAAAAAGAAAAAAGAAGTTAATTAATTTGGATAGATGAGGAGGTGGATGAACACTCTTGATCATTAAAAAGACCTACATTGCTACCAAGTTCACCTGAGTTATCGGAATAACCAAAAAGAATCCCCACTAGCAGCAGCCAGGAGAAAGTAGGATAAGGAAACTGTCAGTATACACAACATATGCTCACAGGAGGGGACTGGAAGACGAGAGACTGGTCGTGCCTGGTTACTTATACAGAACACACTCATTCTCTGCCCACACTATCACATGCTCAGCCAGTTCAGGGCCAGCCCAGTCCCTTGGCCTCCTGGGCTAACACCAAAAGGGGAGGGAGGAGAGGGATGTGCGTAGGGGTTAGAGTGGGGTAAAGATAGAGATGGGAAGGGAAGATGTCAGGGTTTATAATAGGTTTATTGGGCTCTAGGAAAAACCCTTAAGATAAATTAAAGTGATTGAAGGTGCCTAACCTTGTGCCCCAAATATGATAGGTGTTTCCTACATGGTTGTTGAATTGCTTTGTTGCTATATAATGTTGCTTGATTTGCATAGTTGGAGTTGTTTTGAACATTCTTCTTTCAGTGTTGCTTTTTTCTCCTTGTATCACTTCTTATAAATCTTCCCATATTTCTTAGTATTCTTTGTAATTTGCCATTCCTTATGGGACAATAATATTCTATTACATTCATACACCATGATTTATTCAGCTGTTCCCCAATTGTTAGGCACATAATGTGTTTCTAGCTTCATTTTTTGTTTTTTCTACTATTATAAAATGTTTCTATGATATTTTTGTATAGTTGATTCTTTCCTTTCTGTTGAAAACATACTTAGGATAAAAACCATAGTGGAATCATTTGGTCAAGGGTAGAATTTTTTTTTACAATTTTATTATATAATTTCATATGTTTTTCCTAAATGGATGAACTCATACACAACTCTGCTAGCAGGGAACCACTATGCTCATTTTTATGCAGTTCTGACAACATTGATTTTTTTTTTCATCTTTTACTCTCTTTGTCCATTTGATGGGTATAAAGGAAAATCTATCAGAATTATTTTTAACTTTTATTTTTCTGACTAGTATTTATTTTAAACACTTTGTCAAATGGTTGATAGTTTGAGTATAGCCAGATCATAATTCTCCTATCTACTACAGAACCTCTTATCCACTATAGAATGTCTCTTAATTCTATACACTTAGGCCCAATACATTCATCCAACCATCAATTCATTTGAAAACATTTATTGAATCCTTATCATTTGTAAAGCATGCCTAACACAAGGGAAATGAGGGAGATTAAAACGTGAATAAGACAATCTTCCTTTTTCAAAATCTGTGTCTCTGGTCTTGGTAGATGCCAGAAAGAAAAGGAGGATGATGAGAAAAAAAATTCCTTCTCTCCATAACTGCTTCAAGGTTTTTTGGGCTTAATTTAAAGCCCCCAGAGGCTATAAAGACTTTGTTTCAAGACCTACCTTGGACATACGAAGGTTTTGTGATTATAGTCGAATCTGTTACCCTCTCCATGCTTTAGGCAAGACTGTTGCAGAGAAGGTGATGATCCAAATTGGTGACTGATTTTGCTCTCTGGATGGAGCTCCCCTCAACAAGGAAATTCCAGTCTCTACTATTATCCCAGAGGCCTGACTAATTTTTTTCTCAGGCTATCTAAATTGTGCCCTTCTTGATTCAATCACAGACATGTTCAATAAAAGAATTAGGGGGATGGTCACTCTGCTAAGTTTAGCACCTCGTTAACACTCTGGAGCAACATTTTGGTACACATAATCTGGGGTGGGTTATATTTCAGTCACATGTCCTTAATAAATGCTCATTTAATGAATTGTACTAACACAAACAAAGCAGAAATAGGCGAAAAGTTGAAAATCAACATAGACAAAAGACAAAAGTATATCAACATTACAAGGTCATGTAACAAGTATGAGTCAGTGACAGATGAATAGATATCAAATTCAGAAGATAAGTCACTAAGCATTAAAATGGGTTAGTGGGGGAATGGTTTAACAAACTGTGGTATATGTATGTCATGGAACACTATTGTTCTATTACAAACCAGGAGGGATGGAATTTCAGGGAAGCCTGGAAAGGTTTGCATGAACTGATGCTGAGCGAGATGAGCAGAACCAGAAGAACATTGTCTACCATAACAGCAACATGGGATTGATGATCAACCTTAATGGACTTGCTCAGTTCACAAGTGCAACAATCAGAGACAATTTTGGAATATTTTCAATGGAAAATACCATTTGTATCCAGAGAAAGAATTGTGAAGTTTGAACAAAGACCAAAGACTATTACCTTTAATTAAAAAAAACCCGTTATCTTATTATGTAATCTTGCTATCTCTTATATTTTTTTCTTAAGAATATGATTTCTCAACACATTCAAGTTAGATCAGTGTATAGCATGGAAACAATGTAAAGGTTAAAAGACTGCCTTCTGTGGGGGGTGGGGGAGGGAAGTAAGATATGGGGAAAAATTGTAAAATTCAAAAATAAATTAATTTAAAATGGGTTAGTGAAGATATTCATTTAGTAATTGTTAATATGGGTTATTTAAGGAGGACTAGCACTTCTGATCTGAGGGCTTACTGAGAACCCTTTTAAGGGCTGCTCATCCACCTTTGGTTTCCACTTGTCACCTAATTCTCACCTGTAGCTCCAAGAAGCTGTAGTATGCATAGTACCTACACCTCAGTAAAATTATCTTGGCAGCCCTCAAAGCCATGAGTGAGTTAAATGGAGTATCTACCCCAAGCATGGGAAGACTTCCCTGGTGGAATGGGCTGATGACAACAATTTATTCCAATAGCCATGAAGGAGGCTAAGGCAGGTGCTATGCTATGATCAGACATCAAATCTCTAGTTGTCTTGATATTTGTCTTGCCACTGGACTTTGATGATGCTGAAAAAGAGAGTGAGGCTGATGACCTTGTGCAACTATGCCTCACTTAAATCCAATTCATATTCAATTCAATTTACCCTGTAATGCCTTTGATCCTTTTCAGAAATGAAGGATGAACAATATTAATTGACTACTATGCACATACATAGATGTTGACTAAATCATCTTTGGAAATAGTGAGTATATTACAGTGGATTTGAGATGACGTCCCAGTTCCAAATACTAGCTATGTGGCCCCAAGAAAGTCTCTCTTAACCTGAGAAGTTTCTACACCTGTAAAGAGAAAATAATTGTTTTATTACCACATCTCAGATAGTTGCTGTAAAGAAAAGTTCTTAGTAAACCATTAAGTGCTTTGTCAATGTGAGCTAATGTTGTCATTATAATCAATCACCATTATCATCATTTTGTAAGCTAGAAATCTCCTGGTTTGGTGAAATAACCTCAAATCCTACTCTCTGAATTGACATCAATTAGATAGCTATAATCAGTTCCAGGAAACAATTTATTAGTGAAGGATAAAAAAAATGACCAAAGAAGCACTTCAGAGAATCATGAGGAGTTTTGTTTGAACTGATGCTGAGTAAAAAGACCAGAACTAGGAGAAGAGTTTATATAGTGACAATATTATAAAGACAAATAGCTCCAAAAAACTTGCAAACTCTGATCAATTCAATGACCAGCTACAATTCTAGAGAACCCATGATGAAGCATGTTACACACCTCCTGACAGAGAGGTGATGGACTCAAGTTGCAAGTCATTTTTGGATAGGTTGATTTGGGAATGTGTTTTCTTTATGTTATGCATATTTTTGTATCTTACATAGATTTTGTTTCTTAATTGGGGGAAAGGGAGGAGGGAGAGAATAGATTTTTGTTCATTGAAAAAGTGGAAATTAATTAAATATGAAAATAAACTGATAAATTAATATTGAATATTTATTTAAAACTTTTAGTAGTCTAATGTATTAACTTCATGAGTATTTACATTTTTTAAAAGAAGTCATGGCATGGCCTTAGGAAAGATGTCATCTCTAAAATTACAGGCTATGTGAAAGAAGAATTTTAGCTTTATAAGGAAAATATTTTGGAATGTAGTCTTTCTAGGATAGTCTTTCACAGGGTGCTATAAATTAGGGCAGTTTCCCCAGGTTCTACATTGTGAGGTTTCTGCATCCTTAAGAACCAGAGGCAAGGACAGCAACTCAGGAAGACATAGTAAGGAGGAGGAAGAGGATTCTCATCACCCAGAGCTAAAAAACAAAGCAACAACAAAAAAATATTTAGTGTGTGTGTGTGTGTGTGTGTGTGTGTGTGTGTGTGCGTGTGTGTGTATGTATATATACCATTATTTATTAAATCCTTCATTCATGAATTTATTTATTAATTCTTTTATTTATCAATACATTAATTTGTGATCATCCGTACTCTTAAGAAAGTAGCATGGTATAGGGCAGAGTTCTATCTTTGGAGTTAAAACAGTTTGAGTCATACCATTGACTAATACTAACTGTGTGATCAAGAGTGAGTCACTTATTTTGTCAGTCCCCTGAGAAATTTTCTAGGACAAAGTTACAAAGAATTGCCATGTGTGGGTTTCTACATTAGGAACTCTCGGAATGGGTTTAAACCCCAAAATGTCATATTCTATGAATTTCTAAAAAGTTTCGAAGTTTCTTATAAAGCTAAAAATAATTTTTTAAAGCAATGGACAATTTAAAATGAAGAAATAGAGATTAAATCTGAGATATAGGGAATTTCCTAATGAAGAGACTTCCTCTACCAAAGCAGGTCAACACCTTGCTAACTTAGATTTAGAGAGTTACATAAACCACTGAGAGTGACTTGACCCAGGACTTCCTGCCTCCCAGGCAAGCTTCCTAGCTACTACCACCTTGCTGCCTTTTTTTTTTTAGGTTTTTGAAAGGCAAATGGGGCTAAGTGGCTTACCCAAGGCCACACAGCTTGGTAATTATTAAGTGTCTGAGGCCAGATTTGAACTCAGGTACTCCTGACTCTAGGGCCGATGCTCTATCCACTATACCACCTAGCTGCCACTCCCCCCCCACCCTGCTTTTCTAAAAAAGATAATAAAGTGGATCAAACACTGATCCTGGAGTCAAGAGGACCTGAGTTCAAATCCAGACTCAAACACTTAATAATTACCTAGCTGTATGACCTTGGGCAAGTCATTTAACCCTATTGCCTTACAAAAACAAAACCAAAAACACCCAGAACAAAAGTCAATTAAAAGAGTGAAGAAATAGATGGAGCAGCTAAGTAGTACAGTGAGTAGAGCTGGATCCTGGAATCAAGAAGACCTAAGTTTAAATTCAGACAGAATTAATCTCTGTTTACCTCAGTTTTTTTCATCTGTAAAATGGGAATTATGATAGCACCTACTACCTAGGGTTGTTGTGAGAGCAAATGAAATAATATTTGTAAAATGCTGGTATATAGTAAGTGCTATATAAAAATTATTGTTGTTAGTTATCTGACTCATAGAATAAGATGTTTCCTGAAGTTTAACTTTGAAATATATTTGTTGTCAGCTCCCAAACATTAATCCACATACTCTCCTGGGGTGTTTGCAATGCAGCTTTGGAAGTCATTACTGAGGGAAGAAATCATTGTGATGAAGGGTCCATCTTTCTCGCCACCAGCAGCAACTATTGACCAACTGCCACCAATAGATAGATAAGCACAATTGAGAGTGGCAGGACACCCTTCTCTCCAGACAATGGTCCTGCTCTGCCCTCACTGCTCTCATTCTGGAAATCGAACCCTGTGGAGAAGGGACTAACTGTCCCTATTAACTGGCAACTGATTGCCACCAAGGAGTAGACAAGCTGGTCTTGGCAAAGCAGAAAGGTACTCTGAGGGAGAAAAAGGAGGCAACAGCTTACTATTGTACCGGTAAATCAAACCACAACAACTTTCTTAATCACCTTCTTTTCTTAAACCCTTATGGAGATAGTCCAATAATCTGAACCCAAGACCCTTGAGAATAGCAATACTTGTTTTTTAGAAAGATTTTATTTATTTTGAATTTTACAGTTTTCCCCCTAATCTTACTTCCCCCACCCCACAGAAGGCAGTCTTTTAGTCTTTACATTGTTTCCACTGTATACATTAATCTAAGTTGAATGTGATAAGAGAGAAATCATATCCTTAAGGAAAAAAAATAAAATATAAGAGATAGCAAAATTACATAAAAAATAACAATTTTTTTCTAAGTTAAAGGTAATAGTCTTTGGTCTTTGTTTAAACTCCACAGTTCTTTCTCTGGATATAGATGATAATCTCCATTGCAGATAGCCCAAAATTGTCCCTGATTGTTGCACTGATGGAATGAATAAGTCCATCAAGGTTAATCTTCACCCCAAGTTTCTGTTAGGGTGTACAATGTTCTTCTGGTTCTGCTCATCTTGTTCAGCATCAGTTCATGCAAATCCTTCCAAGCTTCATTGAATTCCCAACCCTCCTGGTTTCTAATAGAACCCAGTAGTGTTCCCTTGACATACATACATATGCCACAGTTTGTTAAGCCATTCCCCTCTTGAAGGACATTTACTTAATTTCCAATTCTTTGCCACCACAAACAGGGATGCTATGAATATTTTTGTACAAGTGATGTTTTTACCCTTTTTCATAATCTCTTCAGGGTATAGACCCAGTAGTGGTTTTGCTGGATCAAAGGGTATGCACATTTTTGTTGCCCTTTGGGCACAATTCTAAACTGCTTTCCAGAAAGGTTGGATGAGTTCACAGCTCCACCAATAATGTAATAGTGTCCCAGAATTCCCACAACCCTTCCAACAATGATTATTGTCCTTTCTGGTCATATTGGCCAGTCTGAGAGGTGTGAGGTGGTACCTCAGAGACAGAGAATAGTAACACTTCTAACCCATCATCCCAGAAAGCAACCTTTGGGCTGTTTCAGCCTGGTAGCTGTTCTGGCAGAACCCAGATAACAAAAACCCAGAAAAGAAAAATCTTGGTCTCCAGAGTCATTGGACTGTCCAGTGGTTCAACACCAGAAAATGATAGAATTTTATTAGTGGAAAGACAATTAAAAAAGAAACATAAATATCTACTTTGCTGCTGCACTCTAAGGACCACCTGACAGCAGAAACCTCTAATAGGTGTGTTGTCTTTTCAATTAGACTATGAGTTCTTTGGGATCACTGATTGTTTTCCTTTTCTAGTAATATACGCAGTACTAATCACTCTTTACACATATTAAGCACTTCATAAATATTCATTCATTCATTTATTCATTCAGTTAGTCACTCAGTCATTTGAAGGCTTCCTTTTTTAAAGAAGATTTTCTGCTCCTGATGATGATTTAAGAGTCTCCCTCTCCCCCCACCCCGAAAATTTTGGAATCATGAAGGTAGATTACAGACTTGTTTTTAATCACCTCACAAAATAACTTTGGTTTAATGGAAACTGTGATAACTGTAAAGGTGAAGTCCAAAGTCCAAAATCCTTTGAGAAATCTGAGGAGAGATTGTTTTCATTTGGCAAAGTGGGGAGGGAGGGAGGGAGGGAGGAGTTAGGTAAGGCTTCATAGGGGAGGTGATTCCTAAATTACACCTTGAAAGAAGGGAGCAGCTTCAGTAAAGAGAACAGAATTCCATTCCAATACCATTTGGCTATTGGCATCATATTTCTTTAGGGAACATACCCAAGGAGTCTCCTCCTCCTCCTCTCCTCTCCCCACTCCTCTCCTCTCCCCTCCCCTCCCTCCCCTCCTCTCCTCTCCCCTCCCCTCCCTCCCCTCTCCTCTCCTCTCCATTTCTCTTCATTCCCCTTTCCTCTTCTTTTCTGTTCTCTTCTGTCCTTTTAGGTGAGCATTTATTATAATCAATCATAAAGGGTATAATTTTTATATTTTAAAGTAAATTAAAATTTTTAAAAATTATTTTAAAAATAGAAAATCTCCTTTTAATCAAATCTTGCCTCTTGTCCTAAAATAAAAAACAATTTTATAACCTTATCCTCATAGTTAAATTAGCACCTTTCCAATTAGACTCTGTTCCCCTAGCACTTCCCTTTGTCTTCAAGAATAGGCAGTAGAGTTTAGGAACTAATGACCAGAGATACATTTAAAAAATTTTTTTAAATCTTAACTTTCTTGCTCTCCAACACTCTCCAGTCCTTTCTATATATCACTGCGCTTTGATCATATGACTTTTCTACCCTACCCTACTGCCTCCCAAAGAATATATAAAGATCTCATCCCCTTCCAAAATCTGGATGGAATGTACTTCCTGAATAGCAATGGGAAGGAGGAAGATATGCAGTTTGAAGAACCTGGGTTCTCCTTGAAAGAAGGCAAAGAGGGTCTGGAAGAGGATCTGGAGAGGTCAAGAACTGTTGGACAGCTAAGTCATTAAAAATGCCTCTTTTCCCCTTGAGCAAGAGTTTCCTGGAAACAGTAGAGGGGAAGTATATGAAATGCTAGCATGGCAGGCGTGTTGTTGTTCAGTCATTTTTTAGTCATGTCTGACACTTCATGACTCATTTAAGGTTTTCTGAATAGAGATACTGGAGTGATTTGCCATTTCCTTCTTAGTTCATTATACAGATGAAGAAACTGAGGCAAACAGGGTTAAGTGACTTGCCCAAGATCATACAGTTAGTTAGTAAGCATCTGAGACTAGATTTGAATTTTGACGATTAGTCTTCCAGGCCTGGCACTCTATTGACTTCCCAGCTGCCCAGCAGGAGTAGTAGTACTCTATAGCAATGAAAGGGTGGGGAAGTGGAACCAAAAAGGGGGAGCAATATCTCCCCAGAGCCTGGAAAAGCATTCCTGTTCTGGGAGGACTCCAGATCCTAAGTAACTCCCCTATAGTAGAAGACTCCTTGAACATTAAGATATATCTAACCTTGCCTTTGATTCCAGGCATTTGTTGTGGACAAAAGCACAAAGTCAGGACCAAAAGGATGAGGAGAGGAGTAGGGGTGGGGAATGAAGAATTGCCATCCAATTGAACTGAAACAGGAAATTAAGGAAACGAAGAAGTAAGGGAAAGTAACCTAGCGGTCATCCAAGCTAGATATATCAAACATGTTGGCAAGCCTCAGTGCAGCCTACCAGGTTAAAATGTAAAATGTAAATATTTAATAAAATAGATAAAAATACAATGCAACATAAATAATATTAATATGCAGTTTTCTGAGCCAATATATGAACAGCTAGGTGGGTACAGTGGATAGAGCTCTGGAACCTGTAGTCTGGAAGATCTGAGTTCAAATCCAGCCTCAGACACTTGCTAGCTGTGTGACCTGGGCAAATCACTTAACCTACTTAACTCAGTTTCTCCTCTATGAAATAGGAACATACTAGAGAAGAAAATGGCAAACAACTCCAATGTCTTTGCCAAGAAAACCCCTCAGACAAAGTCCATGGGTTCATGAAAAGTGGAACATAACTGTAAACAAGTTAATATTCTGCCACAGGAACCCAGGTTTAGTGGCACATATCCCTGAGTTAGGCCAGTATTTTCATTTTATAAGGGAGGAGAATGAGATCTAGAGAAATGAAGTCATGGGGAAGATCAGACAGGTATTAAGTAGCAAATCTTGGATTCTAACCAAAGCCCAAAGTTCTGAGCCAATGGTTTTTTGTTTGTTTGTTTTTAGTGACTCATAAAATTGAAAAGAGAAAGATAGGATCCAGATTCTGGAGAGTCTTGGATACTAGCACAAGGAATATAAACTCCTCATTTGTTGGCAATGAGAAGCCACTAAAGATTTTTCAATAAAGGAGTGACATGATGAGAGAGCAGTGCTATATAGGATGGACTAGAGAGTATTGGTGAGGTAGGAATCAGAAATACCATTTAAGACTATGACAATAACCATGGGAAGATATAATAAGTCTCTGAATTAGAGTGATTACAAAGGAAGTTGAAAGAAGGCAATGAATGAGAATGAGATTTCAAAGTAGAAGCTTAGCCAACAATTAGATGTGATGAGGAGGAAGGGAAGGAGAGGGAGGAGTTAGGGATGACTCCATCATTTAGAGCCTGGGTACCCTGATTACTCTCAAGAAAACTAGGTGAAGGGGAAACTAGGAGGTGCAGTGGATAGAGCATAGGCCCTGAAGTCAGGAGGACCTGAGTTCAAATCCAGGTTCAGAAACTTAATAATTACCTGACTGTGTGATCTTGGGCAAGTCAATTAACCCCATTGCCTTGCAAAAAAAAAAAAAAAGAAAGAAAGAAAAGAAAACTAGGTAAAGAAGATTTAAGAGGGAAAGAAAATTGTCAATTTGGACATGTGCTTGATGGGGGGATATTTGGGAGAAAAGTCTAATTTCTTGGAAAATATAGAATAATCTGGGAAACACTGAGCTAAATCACTGAAACCATGGAATCATAATAAGATTTCATTAGATTGTAAAGTCCTTGACAACAGAGGCTGTCTTTTGTCTTTCTTTTGTATTCCCAATCACTTAGAACTTAGTTACATAACCCTGATTGCCTTGATCCAAGGCCACCTCCAGTCATCCTTATCCATATCTGGTCAGTAGACTCAGAAGACTCTAGAGGAGAAAGTAAGACTGGTAACTAAGTATAGCACTCTTTCACTCAAATCCAATTCACCTGCATGTCATGGCATCAATACTTGATGTCATGATCTTCTTCAAGAATGAAGGACAAACATCATCATCATCATCATCATCATCACTTAGCACTTGGTAGGTCTTTAATAAATGTTTGTTGTTACTGAGATCAGAAGATAATATTAGAAAGAAGAGGAAGGAATTAAGAACAAAACCTTGGGGAACATTTATTTTTATTTTTATACTTCATTTTATTTTTCTCAATTACATATAAACACAAAAATCTTAATATTTATTTTAAAAAATTTTGAGCTCCATATTCCATATATTCTCTCTCTCCTTTCTTCTTCCCTTCTTTGGAAAGTAAGCAAATATGGATTATACATGTCCAGTCATGCAAAACATATTTCTGAGTTAGTCATGTTGCAAAAGAAAACAGAAACAAAAAAAAAGTCCAAATGACAAGAATAATAAAGTAAAAAATAGTGTGCTTCAATTTGCATTTAGATTCTATCATTTATTTGACTGGAGATGAATAGAAAGCATTTTTCATCATAAGTCCTTCAGAATTGTCACTATATTGGTGAGAATAGCTAAATTATTCACAAATGATGAACATGCAATATTGCTATTATTGATATTCTGGTTCTGCTCACTTCACTCTGCAACAATTCATATAGGATTCTCCAGGTTTTTCTGAAACTATCCTGCTCATCATTTCTTATAGCATAATAGTATCTCAACACAATCATACCCCACCTGTTCAGCTGGCATTCCCTCAATTTCCTATTCTTTGCCACCAGAAAAGAGTTACTATAAATAGTTTGGTACATACAAGTCCTTTTCCTTTTTCTTTGATCTCTTGGAAATACAGATCTAGTAGTGGAATTGCTGGGTCAAAGTATGTGCATAGTTTTATAGCTCTCTGGTCAGGTTCAAGTTGTTTTCTAGAATGATTGGGTTAGCTCACAACTCTACCAATAATGCATTAGTATCCCTGTTTTTCCAACAAACAAACAAAAAAACCATTGGCTTAGAACTTTGGGCTTTGGTTAGAATCCAAGATTTGCTACTTAATACCTGTCTGATCTTCCCCCATGACTTTATTTCTCTAGATCTGTCTCCTCCTTTATAAAATGTCTCCAGCATTTGTCATTTTCCTTTTCTATCATATTAACCCATATATAATAGGAGTAAGAGAAGAAGGGACAGGAACATGAGTAGTCAGGAAAAAAAGACACAGTAAAGGGATGGGTAGAGATCATGTAACTTCTCTTGTCTCAGATTTCTCACTTGTAAAAATGAAGTTTTTGCTTTTTTTTCCCCTATTTCTTTTAACATCCTTGTTACAAAAGATTGTTAAGGGGAAAGATTAATGGGTGGATATATTTGGATATGGATGTTATGTAAGAAAGACTTCAGTAAGAATAATTTTTAAATATATCTATATATATATATGTAGGTTGTTGTAATTGATCATTCCTAACACTCTTTCAGCTTTAAATATCCCAATGGCAAAATAAGAATGAAAAATACAGGGTAGAAGAACCAGGAGATTTCAGTGTCCAGGCTATGGCTGCTTCTTAGGCTACAGTATTTCCCCTTCCAGTTCAGTCCCTCCTCCATTGTTTTCTTTCCTCCCAGGTCAGGAATGTGTCCACACCCTATACTTTCCCTCAGTGTTGATAGTTTATGCTGTTTCTTAGGAAACAGAGAGCACACATTGTTGTTTTTTGTAAAGTGTTTGTCAGCCTTTATTAAATGTGTTCACTGGAACACGGAGACAAAAATGAAACAGAGCCTGCCCTCCAGGAGCTAATAGTCTCTCTAGAGAAACATCTTGTATCCATAGGATACAATTGTGCACGAAGTAATTACAATATCATTTCTGGGGGAAGTGCCAACAGCTGAGTTTTGAAGGGAGCTTGAGTATTCTAAGAGGCCAAGCTGAGGCAGAAGAGGAGAAACATTTCAGGCATGAGGTGAGAGCTGATGCAAAGGCACACAGGTGAGAAATGAGAGGAGGTGTGTGAGGAAATGCAAGAAGGCCATTTTGTGAAGGAAACAATCCTGAAAGCTTAGAAACAGGTTGTGTTTAGCTGACAGAGAACTGCATTTGGAGTCAGAAAAGAGGGAAGTTTGAGCTTTCTTCTGATACTTACAAACTTCATATCCAGAGCCATCTCCAGTTGTCCTGGTTCGTATTTGGCCACTGGACCCAGATGGCTATGGAGTAGAAAGTGAGGCTGGGGACTTAGCACAGCCCCCCTCAACTCCAATTCATGTGCCCTCCCTGATGTCATGGTCTTTGAGAATGATGGGCAAACATCACTAGCTTTGAATGACCTTTGGCTAGTCACCTAACATTTTTGAGTCTCAATGTTAAAACAAGGCTCATAATACTACAGAGTTGTGAGGATTAAATGAGGGCATTAAAGGTGCAGTGCAGTTAGGAGGCACAGTGGATAGAGTGCTGGGCCTAAAGTCAGCAAGATATGAGTTCAAATTCAGTATCAGATAATAACTATCTATCTGAGACAAGTGATTTAATTGCTAACTGTCTCAGTTTCCACAATTGTAAAAAAGGGATAATTGTACTACCTGCTAAAGGGATCTGTGATACAGAAAAGGTTAAGAATCCCTATGTGACCTTGGGCAAGTCACTTAACCCCTGTGCCTGGCCAAAACAACAACAACAACAACCACTACTAACAGAATCTCTAAACTAGAAAAAAAAAAAAGACCTGTCTCCAAAGATAATGCCCTCCTAGAGGCATTCAGGTAGAGGAATGACCATTTATCAGCAAGAGGATTACTGCTCCGATGGTCACTGACCTAGACATCTTCCAGGAACCTTCAGAGAATGGGTGATTCTGGGACCCCCTTCTCCTCCTCCTCCCATCGCCAGCTCTTTAGGAATGCTGCTTGAGCTGGGCAAAGGCGATCAGCCAGATGGAATGCTGGATGGCCTCCAAGTCCCAGTGCGTTCCCCAGTCTCCACCACCACCCCCCTCTGGGGCTCCACCTCCAGCTCCCACCCCTCTCTGGGCAGAACAAAGTGCAGTCCTGCCGGCTAGACATTCCAGCACACTTAAAACATCTTGGTTACTGCAGCTCTCAGCATAGGCTGCTCATAGCCCTTCTCTTAATACTCAGCAAACTGTGCCAAGACCCCTAATGCCCCTTCCAGATCCTGCAGATCACCCAGTAGGGGAGCAGAGACATTTGGGGAGGATGGAGAAGCAATTGAACTAAGGAATGTTCTCTCCTGTTTCTTCTTCCTCTAGAAAACAGACACGGGGGAGCTGGGGAGGTGGGAAGGTGGAAAGGACCAGGGACTGAAGTTGGAACCTGGTAGTGTTTGAGAGTAAGGTCTTTTGAGCAAACTTTGCATTCTTTCTCCAATATCATGGTTTGGCAGCACTGTTGAGAGAAGAAACCTCGAACCCTGAGTTGTAAAGTGGATAGAGAACTGGTTTGGAGCCCAGGATTCCAATCCCTCCTCAGACACTAGCTGTGTGACCCTGGGCAAGTCCCTTAATCTTCCTAGGGCTCATCTTCATCTGTGAAATGAGGGGATCATTTCTAACTCAAGCTGAACTGGGGATCTCAGGAAGGTTCAGATAGAGGGATGTCTTAATGCCACTGCCCTCCTGAAAGTAGATTGGAGGGCCACTAAGAGGCAGGGGTGAGACAGGGTGGAGAAAAGTGCAGAATATGCAGGCTAGTTCTTCTTTTTTCAATTGTTTTTACCTAGTTTATGGATTTTTATTTTTTAAATACTACTTTTTTTCCATTTAATATTTTTTTTCCCAATTACATGTAAAAACAATTTTTAGCATTTGTTTTTTAAATTTTGAGTTCTAAATTCTCTCCCTCCTTAACTGCCTCCCCTCTTCCCTCCTTGAGAAGGCAAGAAATTTGATGGAGGTTATCCATGTGCAGTCATGCAAAACAGATTTTCATGTTAGTCATGTGAAAGAAAACATAAACCAAGAAAAATAAAGTTTTAAAAAACATGTGCTTAGGGGCAGCTAGGTGGTGAAGTGAATAGAGCTCTGGCCCTGGAGTCAGGAGGACTTGAGTTCAAGTCACTTAACCCCATTGCCTTGAAAAAAGACAAACCAAAAGAAAAAAAGGTATGCTTCAATCTTAGTTAGACTCCATTAGTGTTTTCCTCTAGAAGTGGATAGTATTTTCTGTCATAAGTCCATTTTATGATTGCATTGCTGAGAAGAGCTAAGTCTTTCATAGTTGATTATCATACAATATTGTCTCTCTGTACAATGTTCTTCTGGTTCTCTTCATTTCACTTTATATCTGGTCATGTAAGTCTTTCCAAGTTTTTCTGAGAGCATCTTGCTCATAATTTCTTATAGCACAATGGTATTCCATCAATACACCATAACTTGTTCATCCATTCCACAATTGATGGGCATCCCCTTAATTTCCAATTCTTTGTCACCACAAAAGACCTGCTATTAATATTTTTGTACGTATAGGTCCTTTTCTTTTCTTTTCATATCTCTTTGGCAAACAGACCTAGTGTTGGGTCAAAGGGTTTGTATAGTTTTATATACCTTTGGGCACAGTTCCAAATTGCTCTCCAGATGGTTGAATCAGTTCACAACTCCACCAACAATGCATTGGAGACTCAATTTTCCCATATTCACTCCAACTATTTGTCATCTTCCTTTTCTTTCCTTTGTCATATTAACCTATCTGACAGGTAAGTAGTGGTACCTCAATGTTGTTTTAATTTTAATTTCTCCTAAGAGACAGGAAATCTCCAGCCTGAATGCCTGGTGATAACAAGGCAACCTGCAGGTAGGATTCAAAAGTCAATAAATCTAGTAGCTTTTTTAGAGGTAAATTGATTAAATATTTAACCAAATATGGCCTGTGAATGTTATAAGTATCCAAATGACCTTTGACAGAAAAAAAAGATTCCCCATTAATCAATAGCTATCTAGAACACTTTTTTTATGGCTTTAGATATCTTTGTTTACTTCATCTGAAAACTATCTGTTCCTATCCTTTGACTATTTATCAACTGGCAAATGATTACATTCTTGTAAATTTGACCCAGTTCTCTTTATATTTGAGAAATGAAACTTTTGTCAGAGAAACTTGCTGTAATTAATTTTTTACAGTTATGATTATTTTATATTTCCTTCCTTTACAAGTTAGATATTTTGAAAACAGACTTAACTGTAAAATTTGAATTTTTACAGAATCATCAAATCTCAGAGTTGGAAAGAACCTCAGAAGTCATTGAGTCCAAACTGAGGGGGGGGCAGGAATCCCCAGTTCAACATATACAAAAAGTGGTCATCCAATCTTTGCTTAAGGTTTTCTCCAAAGAAACTCACTACAGCCTAAAAGCAATTCATTCCACTATGGATAGCTCTATTCTTTAAATTTGTCCCATTGTAATTCCTGCCTCCCACTAATTCTACCTTTTGGGACCAGATTTAACAAACCTAGTCTTTTTGCCAAATGACACTTTCCAAGGACTGAAAGACACCCATCCTGTTGCCCATATAGAAGAGTCTTCTCTTCAGGTTGAACATCCCAGTTCCTTCAAGAGATTCTCCTGTGACATGAATTTAGAGCCCTTAATTGCCTGGTTTGCTTTCCTCCATCATTAATATCATTCTTCTTTTTTTTTTTTTAAGGTTTTTGCAAGGCAAATGGGGTTAAGTGGCTTGCCCACGGTCACACAACTAGGTAATTATCAAGTGTCTGAGGTCAAATTTGAACTCAGGTACTCCTGACTTGAGAGCTGATGCTCTATCCACTGCGCCACCTAGCTGCCCCAATATCATTCTTTGTATTCCTATCTCTCTCTTTTTTCATCTTCCCTTGCTCTTCTTAATTTTTCCTCCACTTCCTCTTCCCTTGTTCCTAACGTGGTTAGTTCTGCCATCTCTAAACCTAACTATATTGAGTCAGTTGGCAAATGTATAGTTTGAATGCCATCCACCTCATCCAGTAGTCTTGATTTTTTTCTGGTTTTGCCTCTGGATGGTCTAGCATCATCAAGTCTTCTCTTCTTGCCTTGCTCAGCTCTCTGGCTGATTTTCAGTTTGATGCTCAAGATTTGCAACATGTATGTAAGGTCCTCCAGAAATCCCATGCCCACAGGGGTATGACAGAGTTCACAGCTTTGTCTTGTGTTTAGTTTCTTGCGGACAATTGGTTTTATTTTTTGGTATTTTGTCTTAGAAGGGCCAGTAAAAGGGAAAATCTGTTACATCATTACTTTCTGATATTCAATGGTTTGGCCCAAGATGTTATGAACTAGTGAGTTTGGAGGTGTTTTTTTAAAAAATGCTTCCTTGATCCCTATGTGCAGATTTTTATTGTTCCTCAAGTCTAAAATGCACTTAAAAGCCACTCTGGCCATAGATGCAAACATTAAACACACCCTTAATAGATTCTGAAGGTCTCTTTATTGAGAATTATTTGTTCAGTAGCCCTGTAGAAGTTAAAACAACAACCAACAAAACTACGAGCATTAAATAAATGCAAAAACTTTTCATCTGGTTCTGGGATAGAATAGTGCCTCAGAGGAAGAAAGAAGAATTTAGAATTTTTGCAAATATATGATAAAACTACATTGAAAATGGAAGGGGGGACCTAACTTTTTCCTAAACAAAAGTTTTGCCAAGATCGGAAATCATTTTTGCAATTGTTTACAGTGCTGTGGCAGCCCATCCAAAGTCAATACCAGAGGCTGCTGGCTTCATGTTTCTGTTGCATATTATTTGCCATCAGCCATTGCAAGGGCGTCCATAATAGCTCTGTCCTGGAACTATTTCTGGGATTAGGTTCACTCCCTTGAAAAACAAACTCTGGCAATAACCCAGTCGTCCCCAATAAAAATCCTCATTTTTTGAGGCCCTAATCAAGTTTTCCAGAACAGCCATCCAAATTAGAAACGGCATGCAGAATATTTGACTCAGGAGGGCCAGATTGTACTTTTTCATTTGAGAGGTGCCAGCATGGAAACTTCCATTGCCCTCCAAAGATTGGTTCACTGATTACCAAAAAAAAGTCCAAATCTGTCTAGGAGGCATGACCCTGACTGTGTGAAAATTTCGAAACCCAAGACCCTTCCCTTTAATAATTCTTTCTCTGACCCAAGAGAATACTTCATTTTTGCCATAGAATCACAGTGAAAAATTCTCACTGTGCATTATTTTAAGGTGCAAGAGAAATCCTCAAGATAGAGTTGGCCCTTCCAACCAAGTTCAGAGTCACTTTCATTCACTGGGTGAAACCTAGTGGTCACAGCTGACTAGAAACCTAGTTCCATTTCAAACCTGAAAGGTAAGTCCCTAGTCATGCTGGATAGGTAAGCTGTTCCTTAGCACAAGGGTTCTCCTCCTGTGGTCAATTGCCCCCAAAAGGTTTCATGGATAACTTTCAGGGAGGTCCATGATTTGTAATATTTTTTTGGATTATTTTTTAATAATGTTTCCAAATTACACATAAAACAAATATTTAACATTTAAAAAAATGTTTGAGTTCCAAATTCTCATCCTCTTTCCCTCCCCTCCTTTCTCTCTGAGATATAGATTATACATATGCAATCATGCCAGAATTTTAAAAAATATTTATAACTATATTCCAATATAATTGGCTTCCTTTGTGAGACTATATATTTTACTTTATGTATTTAAAAATATTATTCTGAGAAATATATACATTTTCCCAGATTGCTAAAGGGGATAAAAGATCAGTAAGCCCTGATTTATCAAATTTAGCTGCAAAACTTGTAGGCAAAAATCATCTCACAGAACCATAGAATGTTAGAGCTGAATGGAAAGAAGATAGGATATAATTATTTTATCAAGCTCCTGCTATGTGCTGAGATCTGTGTACTAAATGATTTACAAATATTATTTCATTTGATACAGCAACCCTAAGAGATAAGTGCTTTTTTTATGCCTATTTACAGTTGGGAAAATTGAAGCAGAGGTTAAATGACTTGCCTAGGGTCACACATCTAATAAGAATCTGAGGATGGATTTAAACTCAGGTAATACCAGGCCCAGTATTCCATCTACTACACCACTTAGCTGCCTAAGGAACCCCAGAGATCATCTAATTCAGCTTTCTTACCAGATGGTGGTTTAGTAGAAAGAGATTTGGACTTGTAATTAAAAGAACCTGAATTTGAGGCCCTACTTTACCCACCTACTACCTGGGTAATCATGGGATAGGCTAATAAATGTTTAACAATCAGTTCTATAAGAGGAAACATACAAAAACTGACACATTTTAATCTGCATAATAATATTTTCTTCATTACTTATTACTAGAATAGCTCTCTTATTCCCCAATGTTATCCATAACTTAAGCAGTTATATAATCATGGGTTCAAAAAATTATCAATGTTTATATTAGCCAGGTGGATTGAAACACATCTCTGGTAGCCCAAACAAATATTCTACAGAAACAAGCTTTATTTTACTTTTGATTCCAGAATTAGAATTAGTTTTATTTATTTTCATTCTCTGTTTATGTTTATTATTTTTCTATTTGGCAGATTTTCAATGAACTGGTTGACATCACTGGACGGTTGTTCCAGTAGAGTTTCTATAAGATTGCAACCAAAATACCAGTAGTGGAAGAGAAGAAAGTTACATTTGAAGTTTTTCTAACATGTTAGTTTACATATAAATATTGTTTAAAACAAATAAATGTATTTAACTGAACTTTAAACACATTTATTAATATAGAATTTGTTATTAACCAGAAGAAAAGTAAATATTTTATGTTATAAATAGATATTCATTTAATCAATTGGTTAGATGGCTCAGTTTTTAAAAAATGAATTCTTATGCCTCAAGAAGAGACACCCTGCAAAACTCTCCTATTATTTCCCTCCGTGTATTTGTATGAGCAAACATTCTCATTTTATTATTGTTTTAAATAAAAATCCATAATAAATCACAGAAGCAAACTTAAGACTATGTTTAGCTGGTGCTAAATCAGATGTTGCAAATCTTTGCTCAAATAAAAAGTCTAACATTGAAATTGAGTTTACGTATTATTGTCATTATGTTAAACATCTTCCAAGTTGTAAATTATTTAATTAAAAATATTACTTATAGTCAACACATTTTATGAAATAAAAACATGTAAGGGGTGGCTAGGTGGTGCAGTGGATAGAACACCAGCCCTGGAGTCAAGAGTACCTGAGTTCAAATCTGGCCTCAAACACTTAATAATTACTAGCTGTGTGGCCTTGGGCAAGTCACTTAACCTCATTGCTTTGCAAAAAAGAAAATTAAAAAAAGAAATAAAACATGTAATATGGAGTCTTTCAGATAAGTATAAGAAATATTGCTCTACTACTTGTAATGCTTATAAAATATAAGTTACATTTTATAATTGTAGTTATTTTATTTTATATTTAGAAGTTTCATAATTATAGGTAGAATAAAATTTTATAGATTATAACCATAATTATATAATGTAAAATTTTAATTTAAAGCTGTTGAGGGACAGAATTTATCATTTTACTTATATTGTAAACACTTAATGAATAAATCTAGGGCAGTTAGGTGGCTCAATAGATAGAGTGCTAGGCCTGGAGTCAGAAAGACTACTCTTTCAAATCTACCTTCAGACACTTACCAGCTATGGAACCTGGGCAAGTCACTTAATCCTGTTTGCCTCAGTTTCTTCATCTGTGTCAGATGAACTGGAGAAGGAAATGGCAAACCATTACAGTATCTTTGCCAAGAAAATCCCAAATGTGGTTACAAAAGTCAAACAAGACTAAAACACCTGAACAACAACAAATTAATAAATCCTGAAAGAATATTATGAGCATCATTTTTCCCTTTTGTTTTGATTCTTCTTTCTCAGCATGACTAATACGGAAATATGTGTAACATGATTGTGCATGTATAACCTATATCAGATTACTTGCTATCTTAAAGTGGTAGAGGGGAAGGGAGAGGGAGAAAACACTACAAAAATGAATGTTGAAAACTAATTTTATATATAATTAGATAAATATTCTACCTATAAGAATATTATAAGCAGTATATTAAATTGCTTAAGAGTGCATAATATATTTGTTGTTGTTGAAAGAAGCAATGGAATTAAAAAAAATTCAAATCCACTGGAATCGATGATTCCCAAAGTCCCTTTCAGTTCTAAATACTGAGATCCTAGACCCTTTCCCTTGAAATTATAATCCATAATTCAACACTCAAAATTCTCAGTTAATTTATTGAAGGTAGTACTCCAAATTATATCTCTTTGATTTTTGGGCCCCCCTCCCACCAAGAGTTTCTTCTGGAACCTCAGAATACAGCTTTAAGTCAGAGTCCTCATTTTCATTTTAGCACTAGAGGCAACAATTTTCATTTGTACATAATAGACTTCATTTCACCCACAGACAGTATTCAGAAATGGGAAAAACTCACAGGAGCTCATGAACAATCAAAAAAATTTATATCCACATATTTTTTTAGGTGCCCTCCTTCCTCATCCTCCCAAAGAATTATCTCCAATAACAAGTGATAAAAAAGAGGTGAAAAAAAAGACATTCAGCAAAATTGACCAATATATTGAAAAAGTTTGACATTCTATGTAGTGTTCCATAGCCATGATTTTGGGGACTACCTTCATTATGTAATACAGAATTTGGAGTGATGAACTATGGATTACAGTTTTTAAGGAGGAAAGAGACTAGTATTTTAGAGTTCAGACCTGGAAGGGTACTGGGAAGTTAGGTGGCATGGTGGATAGGGCACTGGCCCTGGAGTCAGAAGGACCTGAGTTTGAATCTGATCTCAGACACTTAATGATTGCCTAGCTGTGTGACCTTATGACTTCATAACCCCATTGCCTTGCAAAAACCAGGGGAAAAAAAAGAACTGCAAGGATCCTTGGAGATCATCTATATTATTGGTTCTGAAGGCTTTTTTTTTTATCCCATAGCCCCTGTCAGTGATAATCTCTGTCAAGAATCCAAGGTAGGTGCCTTCTCATAACTCTCCCTTGGGGTCATACTTGGTCATTATAATTTTGCAGCATTCAGTTTTGATTGTTTTCTTGTTCTTTTCCACTTACATTGTTGTAGATTTGGTACATATTGTTTTCTTTCTTCCACTTTTTTTTTAACATCAGGTAGCGCAAATTTTTTCCTGCTTCTCTGGAATCATTATATTCAACATTTCTCATAGCTTGGCAATATTTTGTTATATTCATATATCACAATTTGTTTAGCCACTTCCCACCTGAAGGGCATCTGTTTTTTTTTTCCATTTTTCCTACCACAAAATATATTGCTTTCACAAAACATTTTCCTGACATTTTCTTCCCACCAGAAAATTGAATTTTGCCTTTGAAATCAACCTGGGTTTTGAAACATCTGCTTTGGTCTCATCTTGCCCAGATCCAGGCTTACATATCATTTGTGGGCCATCTCCACACCATGAGACCATAGTATACACATGTATTGCTGTCTTCCTTGATGTCCCTTTCCTAACACCTCTGTAGGTGTTCTTTCCCGCATTAGAATAGAAAATTCCTTGAGGGGAGGCAATATTTTGCCTGGTAATATTTTTATACTCTCTCTAGTATTTAGAACAATTATTGACAAATAATAAGAGTTTAATAACTGCTTTCTATAAATAAAACATACAACTAGAAAGAGCTTAATAAATACTTTTCCATAAATATAACATACAAATAGTAAGAACCCAAAAAATGTTTTCTATAAATATATAATATACAAATAGTAAGAGTTTAATAAATGCTTTCTGTAAATATTTGTATATATGAATAGTAAGAGTTTAATAAATACTTCCTATAAATATATAATATAAAAATAATAAGTTCAATAAATGCTTTCTATAAATATATAATATACAAATAGTAAGAATTTAATAAATTCTTTCTACAAATATTTGTATATATATATATATTCAAATAGTAAGAATTTAAATATTTTCTATAAATATTTTGGCATTGACCTTTGGGTATTAATAGAATCTCTGGGTCAAAAAGAATGAACACTATCATCACTTTCATTCCCTAGTTCCAATTTGCTTTCCAAGAAGTGAAGGCTCAAATCTATTTCAGTCAGAACCAATTAAATAATCCTCAATTACTAAAATTCAGCCATTTAACTATAATGAAGCATGAGTATATCAACAAGTATTTTTGTGCCCAGAATATATCTTTAATCTCTCAGGGATATGATATTATATAAATCTATATCCTCCATAGAAAGATCTCCCCCAACCTCATTAAGCTGACTGGGAAATTTGCCAAATTAAACACACACACACACACACACACACACACACACACACACACACACACACACACACAAAATACAATATAACACAAAATACATTCACTTAAATTCCCACATTAGATATTCATTCCTTGGAGAGCTAAAAGCTTGTGAAATAATTTTTTAAAAAATGATAGAGTTCCATAGTAAAATGCAAATACCTCTGGACCAGGTGATATGAATGCTTGTATCAGGTTTTTGTTTCTCAGATGCTTCAGACCCAGATCTTACAGAAGCAGGACACAGGACACAGGATCACAGATGCCTTCAGGCAGGAGGGGCAGGGAATTGTTCTCTTTTGATAGATTAAGCAATTACAGCCCTGCTTGTACCTTCCCTGGGCCGACGCAAGCTCAGGTAGATGTCTCCTACATAACACTGTCTAGATATGTTTTTGGAGAGTAATGGGGCAACAGAAGCAGAGAGACAGGGAAGATAGGAGAGTGCCAGGGGCAAATTTTGCCAGCTCTGTGGTTTGCCAAAGCCTGACTCTGCCCAGAGTCCTTGTAGCCAATCCAATTTCCCATTTCTTGGGCTCTCATTCCAGTCTGCTGGCTTCTTGTCTGGCCCTGTATGCAGCCTTTGCTTAGATACCCATCTAGGAGTGAGAGTCAGGATATTCATTTTAGAAAGGAAGCAATGTGAAGAGGAGAGGGGAGAGTGGGGGTTGGGGGGGGGCAGGACTTACTTGCCTTGCATAACAGACCTTCTAAAAGATAAAGGGATGAGATCAGATGAACTCTGATGTCCCTTCCAGCTCCAAACCCTATGGACCCAAAGAAAGTCTGGGAAATACTAGGTTCTACCCTGGTACATCCAGGTGGGGAGTGTGACTAGGAAGCAACCCACTCCCATGTTATTTCCTCTAATCCCACTACATAGTGGAAATTTCCATAATATTTTCAGTCAAAGCATTTTGGGGTCACAGACAGGAATTTTTGTATTAATGGGTCCTTAGAAATAATTATGGGGGGGTATACAAAAATGAATGTAATTAGAGATGAAGTAGGAGACTCCACATTGGAGTCCAGGAGTCTCTGAAGAGCATAAATGCCCTCAAATGCCCTCAAATGCTATCTTACGGAGGTAAGAGAGAATATTTATTTTTAGTGATGATGGACATTGTGGGGAGGAAGGAAAATTTAACCAATATTTTATGCAATTATTTTTAGCATCCTTTACAAATTTAGAGTTTAACACATGACTCAGTTTGTCTTTAAAATGTTTGATATATTTAGAGATGTTAAGACCAAAGAAAAAACATGGAAAAATTAGAGGGAGTGGAATATTTTTTCTTTCCCATATCCCATTTGAGGAGTAAACCTAAAAAAGAATAAAAAATGACTTTTTCAAAAAAAATTCTGTTTTCTTCTAGGTCTTCATGTAGCTCTTGCCAGAAGTTCATTTTTAGAAGAGGTTATAGGGACACATACACACATATACACAGAAACACAGAATGACTACAATAATGCAAAAGAAAACATCACTAAAAACAGCTAAAGTCACATGAAAAACAAATGTTTTTCTTATCTCCTTAGAGGTAATTCAGATTTGGAAAGTCACAAAGTACTCCCTCTATTCACTAGGGTTGTGTCCCCTGGGGGACTATCACCACAGTTTCATAGTCTTTGTGAGTTCACACTCAAAAAAAATGTAGTTCAGAAGACCCCATCAATATGTTTATCTTTTGCAGGTCAACTAGAGAACCCAATTAACTAAAGCAAAAGAATTTACTGAATTAAGCCTAGCAAGAAACAAAATGTCTCCCCCATACATTTGGGGCATTCTCTACAAAATGTGCCCAGTGACAGTGGGGGAGAGTGAAAACAAGTAGACTTCACAGAAGAGAGGTACCCAGGTAGGGAATGCATGTTGATAAAACACATTTATGTCTAGGCTACTTATACTTCTAATATTATATCACCCCTGCTCCTCTCTAAGAGGGACATCTTTGCTGGAACAAATATTCTACTGGACACACTGGATCTGCTCTCTTTTGGGCACATTACTCTGTTCAGTTGACCAGAATCTGCTGCAACAGGCTCCACTTTCACAAGGTTGGAATAATCAGGATCTGAGTCTCATCAAAAAAATGAGGAATTGGTTGTTGCCATGGAAATGCTGGCAATCTTGGGAGAAGATTATTCTCTCTCCTAGCATTTGCAGTAGAAATTGATAGAAAATCTGAGAGTGGCTTCACAGATATCTTAGGTTTTAGAAGAATAGGTTTTTTAAAAATCTTATTTTTCAGTTAACAAGCATTTATTTTCTCTCCCTCCAATTCTTATATCAATCTTAAGTCTTCCCCTCTATAACTTCTATCTATCATTCCTAAATTTATCCTCTGAGGCAGGTTGTGCTGGAGTGAGCTCAAACTAGCTTTGCCAATTATTAAATTTTCAGTGTGGGTATTTACACCTCAGAAATTGGCTACATATCAAGGCTTGATTTATTATTTTGTTGATTGCCTAGACTTATGAAAGTGGTGGAGAAAATGTTTATAATGCAAATTAATTTAAAAGTGTGTTATTCTACTTTATTTTTTCCTGTTTGAACCAGTATTTAAATATTTATCAGCATACTTTTCTTCTGAGGCTATATAGTATAATTCCGTTCCTTCTATGTGATAGTCCTTAAAATTTCTGAAGTCAGGAGACATCCTCTTGAGTCTTCTATTCTTTCAATTAGCATCTCTAAATCTCTTCTTTTAATGACAATGGGTACATGGGAGGTTTTGGGGGTTTAATGCGGCCAAGGAAGAGAGTAGGGAGAAATAGTGAAAGGACATGAGAATAAGATGAAGAGCTGCTAGAAGTTCAAGACAAAACACAGAATCAATACAATCTCAGAAAACATCTAGTCTAACCCTGAAGAAAAGTCACCCCCCCTAAAACATACCCAACAAGTGCCATCCAATCTTTGTTTGAGGATCTTGAGTGAAAGAGAACTCACTACGTTCAAGTGGTCAATCATTTCATTTTTGAATAGGTCTAATTGTAAGAAAGTTTTCCATTACATCAAAGCCTTGTTTTCTTTTTTATAACTCTGCTCATTGGTCCTAGTTCTGTGGCTTGGGGCCAAGTAGAATAAATGGAATTTCTCTTCTCTAAAATAGATTTTCAAATGGGCCATCATGTCTACCCAGGCTCAATTTTCCAGGCTCAATTATACCAATTCCTTCAAATAATCCTTGTATACCATGAACTAGGGACCCCTCATTATTAGGATGCCATCCTCTGAACCCTCTTCATTGAGATCATCAACCTTCTTCTTAAATTGTTTTACCCAGAACTAGACAAAATATTCCAATCATGGCTTGGCCCTGGCAGAATATTGTAAGACTATCATCTCGTTTTTCCTGGATGTTATTTTTTTCTTAATACAATCTAACATTGCATTAGCTTTCTTGGTAACTGAACTGGCAGTCGACTTCTCTTTTTTTTCTTTTAATTAATTAATTTATTTATTCACTTTTAAATTTATGGAATAAAACAAGTATTTTCTATAACATAGTTTTAAAAAGATGATTGCACATGAAACTGCAAATCTATTATATATAAGCTGTTATTTTAAAAAATATATTATAAAGTAATCCTGTAAATTCCCCCCTTTTTTTCTTCCTTGTCTCCCCCTGCCCTAAAGATGGCTATCATTAGACACAAATAGGTATGTATATAAAATTATTCTATATGTAGTTCTATTTATCTGATCTTTCTCTGGATGAGCTATCTTTCTTCATATGTACTTTATGGTTAATTTGAGTATTTATAATAGTCAAAATTACTTATATATTCAAAGTCATTTAAAAATACTATTGCCATTACTATACACAATGCTTTCTCTTAGTTCTGCTCATTTTTCTTTTCATTATTTTGGGCAAATCTATCTGTATTTTTCTTTTTTCCTTTTTTTTGGCAAGTCAATGGGGTTAAGTGACTTGCCCAAGGTCACACAGCTAGGTAATTATTAAGTACCTGAGGCTGGATTTGAACTCAGGTACTCCTGACTCCAGGGCTGGTGCTCTATCCACTGCACCACGTATCTGCCCTATCTGTATTTTTCTAAGATCATTGAACTCACCATTTCTTATAGCACAGTGGTATTCCATACAATCAAATTCACAACTTGTTAATCATTCCCCAACTAATAGATATCTCTGCAGTTTCTAGTTCTTTGCTACCACAGAAAGAGCTGCTATTTTTCCTTTTCAAAGTAACTGCTATCTTCCCATGGCCTCACTCTTCTTAGTACTCCTTAGCATTTAAAGCTATCTAGAAATGGAATGAGATGACTTATGAGGTAGTGAGGTCTAACACTGGAGGTCTTAGGATCCTTAGAGTTATTACTTTCTGATCTTAGAATACAAACAGGAGAGGAAAAAGAGACATGGGGAGGAAGGAAGGAAGGAAGGAAGGAAGGAAGGAAGGAAGGAAGGAAGGAAGGAAGGAAGGAAGGAAGGAAGAAGTGAGAGAGGGCAGGGAGGAAAGGAAGGAAGGAAGGAGAAGGAAAAAAGAGGAAGGAAAGGAGGGAAAAGGGAAGAGAGGAAGGGAAGAAAGAAGGAAGTAAAGAAGGGAGAAGAAAAAGAAGAAAGAAGGGAAGGAGGAAGGAAGGAAACAAACAATATAGTATTTACTATGTGCCAGTCATTATTATGAGCACTTTACAAATACTGTCACACTTGATCCTCACAACAGCCCTAGTAGGAGCTTTTATTATACCCCATTTTACAGTTAAGGAAACAGAGGAACAGAGATTAAGTGAATTGCCTAGGGTCACATAGCTATTGTGTCTGAGGCCCAAGTCTCCCTGACATTAGTGGTACCTTTCAGTATATACTAGATACAAGGATGGATGATTCGTTCTTGTTCTTCATTGTTGAAGAAGACCAAAATGGCGTTAGTAGTTTTGAGACAAATTACAGTGTGTCCAACTATGGATGATCAGACTGATAGGAGCTCCGAATGCTCTGCCACTGGTGGGGCACAAATAGTCTATGTGAACAAGCACCAGGGGTGCTGATTCTAAACTTACAAGTCTCTCATTTCTTTTGAATTTTTTTAATTTTGCCTTGCTCACAGAGCATGGCTCTCTCTGATGAGGGTCTGTCATGCTTGGTGGTCTTGTACCAGTGTCTCCCATGCTGCACAATCAATTCTAAAGTTCTTCAATGAGACCTTCAAGATGTCCCTATATCCCTTCTTCTGAACCCTCTGTGAGTACTTGCTCTGTGAGTTCTCCATAAAATAGTCTTTTAGGCAAGGGTACATCTTACATTTGAATAGCATGATCAGCCCATTGAAGCTGCACTCTCTATAGTAACATTTGAATGCTTGGCAATTTACCTTGAGAAAGGACCTCAGTGGCTGTTATCTTCTCCTACTTGGTGATCATCAGAATCTTCCTAAGACTATTTAAATGGAAGAGATTCATTTTCCTGACATGGCACGGGTAGACTGTACAGGTTTCACAGGCATATAGCAATGAGGTCAGCATAATGGTTCTATACCCCTTCTCTCCCACACTTTCTTTCAGAGCCTCCCAAATACGGAGCTCACTCTGGCAATATGTGTGTCAACCTTATTATCAATGTGTCCTTCCTTGGAAAGGACACTGCCAAGGTAAGGGAACTTGTCCACAGTATTCAAAACTTTTCCATTTGCTGTAATCGATGGTTCTACATGTGGATAGTGTAGCGCTGGCTGATGGAGCACCTGTGTTTTCTTGGTGTTGATTGTTAGACCAAAATTAGCACAAGCAGCAGAGAATCAATCTATACTTTGTTGAATCTCAACTTCAGAGTCTGCATTGAGTGCACAATCATCTGCATACAGAAGATCACACACCAACACTCCCTCCACTTTGGTCTTGACTTGTAGGCTTTTCAAGTTGAAGAATTTACCATCAGTGTGGTAGCTGACCATGTTCCTCCTCAGTGAAGCCATTTGATAACATTGCTGAAAGCATTATACAGCATGGGAGCAAGGACACATTCTTGTTTTACTCCATTGGTGACTGGGAAATCTTGAGAGCATCATCCACTATCCAGAACCAGGGCATGCACACCATCCTAGAATTGATGAACCACACTGTTGAACTTCTTCAGGCAATCACATTTTGACATAATTTTTCATAAATCCTCATGACTGTCAGTATCAAAGACCTTGTAAATGTGTACATATACATATGAATACAGACCTTGTTCTGTTCCTGGCATTTTTCCATAATGACTGTTCCTCAATCCTTTCTGAAGCTACACTGGCTTTCAGGTAGGTGACCATTTTCCAGGTGAAGGATCAGACTATTGAGAAAGTTTTTGGCAAGAATCCTTCCAACAATGACTAAAAAGGAAATGTCCCTGTGATTATCACAGGACAATCTTTATAGAGATGGGCAATAGAGGCATCCTTGAATTCTTGATAAACTCCTCATGCCAAATAAACCTAGAAAATTTCAGTCAACTTTTGTATGAGCAATGGATCCTCCCCCCCCCCCCCCCCACCTAGGAGATCTCAGCTGGAATAGAATCAACACCAGGTTACTTGACATTTGAATGGAGTCTAATGGCATTCAAAACCTCTTCAGTTGGAGAAGACAGATTAACTTCAACTTGAGGTAAGCAGTCAATGGCTTCTGCATTGATTGATGATGGTCTGTTAAGAATACTCTGGAAGTGTTCAGCCCATCTCTCTAGGATCATGTCCCTATCATTAATCAATGAGACACCATCAGCACTGAATAGTTGAGATGCGCCATAGTTCTTTGACCCATAAATAGTCTTCAAGACATCATAAAAGCACTTTGGATTTATTACTAACTGTATAAAACTGAATTTCATCTTATTACTGAGTCAAAAGTCCTAAACTCCATTTGTATTTTTACTTTTGATGGAATTAAATGCTGCCTTCTTAGAAAAGGATGTACTATCCTGCTGGTTAAACCCTATGAAGTTCTCATTTTTCCTTTAGTAGCTTCTGTATTTCCCCTTTAATTTTATGTCCATGAATTTTTCTGACCCAGATGAGCATATGCTTCACTGTCCATAGCTTTGAAAGCTGTCCACTTTTTTTTTCTGTTCCACTGTTGCCAACTGTGTGTTGGCTCAGTTTTACCTCCAAGTTAGCAACAAACTGTTCCTGCTCAGAAAAGCATTCTAATCTTTTTTTTTAACATTAATTCTTCTGGTAGTCATTTTGCCTTGGGACTGCCACTTCCTTTGAATGTGAATATTTATCTTGGAATGAATGAGTCTATAACTATCCAGCACTGCACAACACATTGTCTTTGTCACTTTTGCATTCTGTCTGTCTTTTCTCCTTACAATCTCGTAGTCTATTAGATGCCAATGTTTGCTCTGAGGCTGAATCCAAGAAGTTACATTGCATTTAGGTAAATGGAAGACAGTGTTTGTGATGAGAAGGTCATGAGAAGCACAAGTCTTCAGTAGTAGATGACCACTGCTCTTGTTTCCAACTCTATTCCTCCCAAGGACTCCCTGCCATGTCTGGTAGTCTGAGTCTACTCTGGATTAAAGTCACCCAGAATTATAAACTTTTCCTCTTTTAGTACATTGATGATAAGGTTCTCCAGGTCTGGAGCATAGGCACTGATGATGTTGGCATGTCATTTGGCATTTTCCTGGAAGTGACAATCTCATTGTCATGAGTCTATCATTCACTCTTGTTGGTAGGCCTTCAAGTTTGTGATCTAGATTAGTTTTGATTGCAAAATGTACCCCAACTTCAGGTTGCTCCTCTTCACGGCAGTCATTCCAGAAAACTGTGTATACAGCTCCTACTTCAGTAAGCTGACCTTCATTTGCCAGCCTTGTTTCACTCAGGGTTGCTATTTGGATGTGATACCTGCAGAGTTCTCTTGCAACAAGAGCTATTCCTCTTTCAAGTCTACTGGATTTTGTGTTGTATATAGTGTGCACATGCTCCACACACCAATGGTGAGTGGAATCTTTCTTTGAAGAAGTTTTTTTAGATTTTTTTCGTGTCTCAACCATAGGGTGGTAAGCAGGGTTGGGTAAGCAGAAAGACCGGAGCTGGATAAGCAAACAATTTCTAGGGTACCTTTTTTAGCCCCTTACTTACACCAAGCAGTGAGCAGGGCTGCTCAGGGGCAGCTAGGTGACAAAGTGGATATAGCACAGGCCCTGATGATAGGAGGACCTGAGTTCAAATCAGATCTCTGACACTTAATATTTACTTAGCTGTATGACCTTTGACAAGTCAATTAACCCCAGTAAAAAAATGAACTGCTCAAATACCCAGGAGGCTGTCAAATCCCACTGCTATTTTCAGTGGAGAAATGAACCTATGATCTGAGCCCTCTGTGTATAGGGTTGTGACTAGAACTCTCAGTGTATCCACACTACTGCATCATTTGCCTGTTGTCATAGAACTTTAAGATAGTATTGGTAAAGTGGTATGGGTTATGTCTTTTGATCTTGCATAAATTGAATTTAAGTGAGGCAGAGCTGCAGAGGCAGTCACTGGCCTCACCCTCTCCTCTAAAATCATCAAGACCTAGTGGCAAAACAGAGTCAAGACAACTTGTGATGACTCTAGATTTAGTGGGTGACCTTGGTATCTTTGATGTTTAGCCAAGCTCTAAGCTCTCTACAATACCTGCTTCAACTGCCTTCATGACCATTGGAATGAAATATTCTCATCTGCCTATTCCACCAGTGGAACTTGGGGTAGATACCCTCACCAAATCACTGATGAGTCTGAGACTCCCTCAACCTGGGTTAGTCCAACTCCCAAAATGGATTTCCAGGGTGAGGCTGCTATGCATGCTACAGCTCCTTGGAGCCACAGGTGAGTTAAGTGTCTCAGGTGGACATCAAAGATGGAAAGCAGCCCTGAAAAGGGTTCAGCAGCTCTCACACTAGAGGTATCAGTCTTCCTTGAACACACCTTACATCCCAAGGTGTGGGAGCCAAGGACAACATGGTACAATAGAAAGACCTCTGAATTTTGAGTCCAAGGGTCTGTGTATTGATTCTACCATTTAGTAATGTGATCAGCTCATTTAATCTTCATAGGGCCTCAGTTTCCTCACCTGTATGCTAACCAGGACAAATCTCTGATAATGATTGGCCAGGATGTGTTGAGGAGCTAGTTGCGAAATATTTCCCCAAAGTAGCAGCTTTTCTTTCCTTCTTTTCTCCTTTTCTTTTCTCCTTCCTTCCTTTCTTGCTTCTTACCTTTCTTTCTTCCTTCCTGTCTTTCCTTTTTTTTCCTTTTTTTTCCCCATTTCTCTTACTTTGTTTTAAAATCTGGATAAAAATATACTTAAAACATTCATATTCTTTTCCAGGAAAGAAACACAGTCTGGATAAAGTGATGTTTCAACTGCTTGTCATTTCCAAAGACTAAGAGACTCCACACAAGTGGAACAGATGCTTAACCCTTTAACTACCAAAGCCTTAAAATTTTAACCATCTAGGATAGTAATATTTCTAGAATGTATGACTCACTTTCCTTTCTTATTAAACATGAGATACTGAACTTATTTTTAACCTTTCCTTGATGACTCAGCATTAACTTTTTAAATATTACTTATTGTACTTGGCTGAACAGAAATACCCTCAGGGGTTATTTTTGGATTACAGAATGAAATTGTCCCAACAACAATAACATCAGTTTAAAAAAAAGAAGCAATAATGAAATGGAAAAAATGTTGGATTTGGCATTCAAGGACTTGATTGATACCTACCTCTGTCATTAACCAGCTGTAGGACCTTAGTCACTTCCTATTCTTAAGTTTCAGTTTCTTTATGTCTAAAATGAAGATGACTAGATCTCTAAGGGCTCATATCTACAGTCCTATGAATCCTGGCTCTGCCAATTGCTAAGAGAGCGACCTTGGGCTTGTCACTTCTCAATGGTTCTCAATTTTCTCATTTGTAAAATGAAGGGGTTAAACAGATAACTTTAAATTTGTTATCCCGTAATGTATTAAGCACTTAGTCTGTGAAGCAATAGATGTTGGGAAATAAGATAAGGTCCTCCTTTAAGGGGAAGTCTGTGGAAACCAGATTACGGGGAACTTCAAATTGTTTTTTTCTCTGACAACTTGTAGTCTCTACTGAACATTATTCTTCCAGGTGTTGGCTACTGTTAAGAATGACTTTACCTGATAAGTGGTTGTGGGCTGATTTTCTGTTTCTTACTCTGGCTTCAGCTAGGGTTCCTGGCTATAATACTACTTCTTTCTTATGAGAATGAGCTTTACTGTGCTTTTTTTTTTTAATTTAAAATGCCCCAGAGCATTACACAGCTCTTTTGGAGTAAGAGCCCTCAGCTATACACTAGGTAAACACCCTCCCTTTGGAAAACAAAACATATGTTCAATGCCAATCTTGGTCTTGTAGTCTCCACTAGGCATTGTTCCATTGAACAACTCATGGTTCTATACCACAGGATTTTTGCAGATGTTCCTCCACTGGGTCCTTCCAGATCATACTCTAAAGGATGCTGCTTCACTATTTGTTTGTAGTTTCTATTTCTACATCAGACTTTCAGAAGGAATCAGAACCTATATTCTGAGAGCATCAATAGTCTCCATGTTTTGCTCTCTTGGAGTCTCAACTCTGATGCATGTTATCTCCTAAGTCTTAGCCCTGGGCAATGGTCTCTTTGTCCTCTTGATGAAAACTACTTGACTGCTAAGGGCTTCTATTGCAAAAAACTATTGCCTATAGGATCTGGGCACTCTTTCTTTTAGAACAAGTTTGTCTTGACTCTTTTTATTGCTTAATTACTAGCAGGGTTATCTTTTTCTCTTTTAAACTCTAAGTCTCTCTCATTAGTCCATATCAGTGAATGGGGAGAGGAAAGAAACTTGGAAGGTCTATGGCCTATGATGATTTCCAACCAGGCTTCTTGACCCTTTCCTATGCAAATGAATCACTCAGAGTCTGAAAGGAATACACACTTAAACTTAAAAATGTAAGAGACTACTCACTTTTAAAGTGGAATGCCCTTACATCTTATTGTCTATTACCTGCCTCTTACATTCAGTCATTTCATGTAGGGGGTAGAAGAATTCTATTAATTGAGGGGATGCCCATCAATTGAGGAATGACTAAGCAAATTGTGGTATATGTATGTCATGCAACACTATTGTTCTAGTAGAAATCATATGGGACAGGATTTCAGAAAAGCCTGGGAAGACTTGTATGAACTGATGCGGAGTGAAATGAGCAGAACCAGAAGAACATTGCACACATTAACAACATGGGATGATGATCAACCATGATAGACTTGCTCATTTCAGCAGTATAGTAATCAAAAACAATTTTAAAAGACTTGTGTTGGAAAATACCAGCCATTTCCAGAGAAGGAACTATGGAGTTTGAATGAAGACCAAAGCTTATTATCTTCAATCTTTAAAAGATGTCTTATGTCTTATGTCATTATTTTTCTCTCTAATGTTTTCTTTCTTCCATGTGGATCTGATTCTTCTCTCACAACATTCTCAATATCTATCTATGTTTAGAATGGTTATAAATATAAAGCTTATATCAGATTGCTTTCTGTCAGAAGAGGGGGAATGGAAGGAAGGGAGAAAAATTGTAAAACTTAAAACCTTGCAAAAAATGATTGTTAAAAACTACCATTGCATGTAGTTGGAAAAACAAATAAATAAAATATTCAAAAATATATATATATATAATATATAAAAGAATTCCATTAATTAAGGGTCCCTAAATCTATTCTTCTTTCCCTATATTTTCCTATGTAATTTGAGCCTCAAATCTCATTAGTTTGGCATGCTATCCTCTTTGGTGAAGATCAATTCCCTGAGTCTGTGTGAGGGTGGGAAAGAATTGGAGAGAACTGGAAAAAAAATAGAGGTGGTATCTGGTTCTTCTGGTCTCTGGTATCAAGAGAAGAGAAGTGAGGAAATCCAAATTCCCATCAGAATGAAGAAAAATGACTCTGGGAACAAATCATCATGTAGAACTTTGTTCATGTCTTTATTCTCAGTTCACTGCACTAGAGATTTTGGAGAATTTCCTTTTGTGTGAAATCTGGAATTCTCTTTCTTGATTGAGCTAAGTTACTTTGCTCCCAGTGGGCGAGCTCCTTCAATCTGTATTGTCTGGTAGTTATTCTCCTACATATACTTCCTCAAATTTCTGTTTTGCTCTCAACTTGGATAAAAGGGTTTATTTTCTATTTGCAAATAAATGTGAAACTGGCATCTGATGGGAAAGAAATCAAGCTTTGGATATTAAACTTGGGACCCACTTTCCACATTAATGAATAGCATTCAGGAGTAAAACTTTAACCTTAAAGTTACTTCCCCTAAACCGACACTATCTAATTTATCAGACAGATAAAATTCTAGCCTGATATTCCTCTCTGAAGAGAACAGAGTGACCAGCTTCTGTCACCAGCTTCCTGCTTCTTCTTCTTCTTCTGGGAGGATTAAAATCTTTCTTAGAGAAGTGGGATAGAAGTAGGGGAGTGGGAGGAGGGAGCATGGAACAGATGCATGAGATATTTATTCTTGCCTCTCTATGAGCCATATTAAGACAGTCATACCAAAGCCCAAAGGTTTTTCTGGCTTTTAGCTCTCTGTGGTTGAATTGAGCTAGTGACTAAGCTGGGACAATAAGTCAAATATTCTGATTCTAAACCCAATGCTCTCATACTGTATTGCCATTTGCAAATAAGATAATGCAGAAAGTAGAAGGATAGGTGATTGTGGTCAGAGAATTTCTAGATTTTGGAGATAATATGAATCTCTTTAAAAAAAACAACTTTACATCTTTTTTTAACATCATCTAAAATTTCCTCTGTACCCTTTCTTTCCATCCATCTCCCCTCTCAGAAAATGATTCTACATACTAAAGTATATTTGATCATTATAGAGAAATGCAAATTAAAACAACTCTGAGATATCACTTTACACCTATCAGATTGGTGGATATGATAGAAAAGGAAAATGATAAATGTTGGAGGGGATGAGGGAAAACTGGTAGAGTTGTGAACTGATCCAACCATTCTGAAGAGCAATTTGGAACTAATCCAAAGTACTATAAAACTGTGCATACCCTTTAATGTAGCAATACCAGGATAAGGTCTGTATCACAAAGAAATCATAAAACAAGGAAAATTGCACCTTTATAAAAACATCAATAGCAGTTCTTTCTATAGTAGCAAAGAATTGGAAATTTGGTGGATGCCTGTCAATTGAGGAATGGCTGAACACGTTGTGGTATATGAATGTGATAGGAAACTATTTTTCTTTAAGAAATCATGAATAAGAGTGGGGGGGGCAGAGCCAAGATGGCGACAGGAGAGGACCTTCTCTCAGTTGCTCTGGAGCAAAACTTATAAACTAAGGACTCTAACTACATTTTCAAGAGACAGAGCCCACAGAGGGATCCAGTGAGGCAATTCTCCGACCCACGGTAACCTGGAAAAGAGCAGAAAGGCTCAGCTCCATGGGATCAGAGGGGTGGCCCACCAGAGGGGTGGTCCACCAGAGCGAAGGAACTTCAGCCTCTGGGAGGCAGCCCCAGGGTGCTGGGAGCCACAGCTCACAGCAGCGGGGGCAATTTCCTGATCTACACCCTGGGGAGCATCAAGCACAACTTGGGGGAACAGCGGGGGACCTCTGCCAGAGCGAGCACTTGAAGCCCAGCCCTCAGGGCACACAGCAAGCAGTGTGGTCAGGGCAGCCCTGATCCAGGAACCAGAAGCAGGTGGAGCCGGTAAGCAGGAGCCCCCAGGGCATGAGCCCATTGAGCCTAGGGAGGGGAGTGGAGAGAGACTGCCAAGCTCTGTCCTCTGCCCCTGGAACAAGACTCTGGAGTTCTGACCATATTCCAATCCTGATTGCAGTCTAGACCCCCCATAGAACAGCAGCCCCCCCCACCTCAACCCCATGGCAGAGGGGGGGCATTTATGGTCATTCACAGACCAGGAGGGAGGACAGAGCCTCACACACTGAGATCCTTGTGGGGGGTGTTCCAAAAACTCGGGAAGCACCCCAAAACTAGGCTCAGGCTGGGGAGATGAGTAAGCAGAGAAACAAGAGGAACACCACTGAGAAATACTTTGCCTATGATCCCAAGAAGGATCAAAACACTCAATCTGAAGATGAGGAGGTACTAGCTCCTGCATCTAAAGACTCCAAGAAAAACAGAAATTGGACTCAGGCCATGACAGAGTTCAAAAAAGACTTTGAGGGGCGGCTAGGTGGTGCAGTGGATAAAGCACTGGCCCTGGAGTCAGGAGTACCTGGATTCAAATCTGGTCTCAGACACTTAATAATTACCTAGCTGTGTGGCCTTGGGCAAGCCACTTAACCTCATTTGCCTTGCAAAAACCTAAAAAAAAAGACTTTGAAAATCAAGTGAGGGAGATAGAGGAAAAATTGGGAAAAGAAATGAGAGAGATGCAGGAAAAACATGAAAATGAAGTCAGCAGCTTAGTCAAGGAGATCCAAAAAAAATGCTGAAGAAAATGACATGTTAAACACCAGCATAGGTCAAATGGATAAAACAGTTCAAAAATTTATTGAGGAGAAGAATGCTTTAAAAAGCAGAGTTGGCCAGATGGAAAAGGAGATAAGAAAGCTCTCTGAGGAAAATAAATCCTTCAGGCAAAGAATAGAACTCAGGGAGATTGCTGATTTTATGAGAACTCAGGACTCAATACTTCAAAACCAAAAGAATGAAAAATTAGAAGAAAATGTGAAATATCTCATTGAAAAAACAACTGATATGGAAAACAGATTTAGGAAAGATAATTTAAAAATTATTGGAATGCCTGAAAGTCATGACCAGGAAAAGAACCTTGACATCATTTTCAAAGAATTATTACAGGAAAATTGCCCTGATATTAAAGAGAAAACATTACAAGCAGCCAGAAGGACACAACTCAAATATCATGGAGCTGCAGTCAGGATCACACAGGACTTAGCAGCAACTACATTAAAAGCTCGTAGGGCTTGGAATATAATATTCTGGAAGGCAAAAGAGCTTAGAATGCAACTGAGAATCAACTACCCAGCAAAACTGAACATCCTCTTCCAGGGAAGAAGATGGACTTTCAATGAACCAGGGGAATTTCAAATGTTCCTGTTGGAATGGCCAGAGCTGAACAGAAGGTTTGATCTTTAGATACAGGACTCAGGTGAAGCATGGAGATTGGAGGAGAAGGGGAAAATATGAGGGACTTAATGATGATGAACTGCATGTATTCCTGCATAGAAAAATGACACTGATAATACTCATTTGAACCTTCTCATTTAATAGAGCAGGTAAAAGGAGCTTTTATAGATGAAGCACAGGAGAAAAATGAATTTGAAGATATATTGTGGTATAAAAATGAAGTTAATAGATAAAAGAGAAATGTAATGGGAGAAAGAAAAAGGAGAGGAGGAATAGGTTAAGAGATTTCATATAATAAGATTTTTCTTTATTACAATGAGCTATTGCAATGATATGAAAGGGGGGAAGACAAGGGGGAATGAGGCAATCTTTGCCCTCATCAGAGGTGGCTAGGAGAGGAAACAGCATATATGCTCAATGTGGTATAGGCATCTGGAGTAAGAAGGGGGGGGACAGGGGGAAGGAGGGGGTATGTGAGTGATGGAGGAAAGGATGGACCATGGTTGGAGAGTGGTCAGATATAACACATTTTCTTTTTACTTCTTGCAAGGGGCTGGGATTGGATGGCCTGTCTGGGACCATAGGGCCAGGTGGATGCTGGGTAAGGGGTGGTATGTGGGTTTGGGGCCTCTTGGCCCCAGGACTGGGGATCTGTCTGCTGTGCCACTCAACTACCCTACGGCAGAGGCAGAGTGAAAGGAGAGAGAAAATATAGTTCATGGTAGTAGAGAAATATGAATGGAGGGAGTTGCAATCAGCAATGGCAATGGTGGAAAAATATGGAAGTAACTTTTGTGATGGACTTCTCATAAAGAATGTGATCCACATGCAACAGAGCTGGTGGTGTTAGAACACAGACTGAAGCACATTTTTTATTATTATTATTTTCTGGGGGTTGTTACAGGGCAAATGGGACTGGGTGGCCTGCCTGGGGCCCCACAGCTGGGTGATTGTTGGGTGTCTGAGGCCGGATTTGGACCTGGGTGTTCCTGGCTCAAGGCCTGGTGATGTGTCTGCCACCCAGCCACCATTATTATTATTATTATTATTATTATTATTATTATTATTATTATTATTTTGGTTTTTTTTTTAATTTTTGTAGGGCAATGGGGTTGGGGTGGCCTGCATGGGGTCACACAGCTGGGTGATTGTTGGGTGTCTGGGGCCGGATTTGGGCTCAAGTGCTCCTGGCTCCAGGGCCGGTGCTTTGTCCACTGTGCCACCTGGCCATACCTACTTATTATTATCATTATCATTATCATTATCATTATTATTATTATTATTTTAATTTTATTCTCTCCCCTTTATTGCTTATGTGGGTCTATTTTCTTGGGGGGGTATTATGTTTACTCTTAAACAAGAATATTTTAGTAATGTATTAAAAAACATTATTTGTACAAAATAAGAATTAATTAATTAATTACTTTTTAAAAAAGCATGAGTAAGGGACAGCTAGGTGGTGCAGTGGATAGAGCACCGGCCCTGGAGTCAGGAGTACCTGAGTTCGAATCTGGCCTCAGACACTTAATAATTACCTAGCTGTGTGGCCTTGGGCAAGCCACTTAACCCCACTGCCTTATAAAAAAAAAAAAAAGAAATCATTAGTAGATGAATTTCAGAAAAACCTGGGAAGACTTACGTGAATTGAAGCTGAGTGAAATGAGCAGAACCAGGAGAATATTGTATACCTTTTATTTATTTGTTTATTTATTTAGAATATATTTTTTTCACCTACATGCAAAGATAGTTTTCAAAAATCATTTTTCTCATTTCTTCCCTTCCCCATCCCTTCCCTGACAGAAAGCAATCTATATGGGTTATACATATATAATTAGAACATTGTACACCTTAACAGCAATATCCAGGGATGATCAACTATGATTGACTTGACTCTTCTCATTAATACAGTGACCAAAGACAATTTTAAAAGATTTGTGATGGAAAAAAGCTTAGGATTTTTACTTTTTTAAAAATCTGTTTTGTGTTTTTTCTTTCTCATGGTTTTTCCCCCTTTGTTCTGATTCTTCTTTCACAATTTGACTAATATGAAAATATATTTAACAAGATAGTACATGCACAACCTATATCAATTTACTCACTGTCTTGGGGAAGGGAGAGGGAAAGGAAGGAAGGAAAAAATGTGGAACTCAAAACCTTACAAAATATGAATGTTGAAAAAATTTCTGCAGATAATTGAAAAAAATAAAAATTAAAAAGAAAGAATTGGTCTAAAGCATAAATAGGTTAATGTGTGACTGAAATTGGGTAGAAAGTCTTTGGATGTCATTATATCAAATGCTTCCACACAGGTATGACTGTTTTTTCTTGTGTCTACTTCTAATAATGCCAGCAAAGGTTTCTTAAGTACCCACTATATCCTAGACACTTTGGTAAGCACTGGGAATACAAAGAAAGGCAAAAACTGATCCTTGCTTTCTCTCTTCCCTCTCTGTTAGCTGATACTTCTTTATACTGTCATTTTATCTGCCTCTAGCATACCTACTACCTGCTTCAATATACTTCTAATATGCTGCCACTATTATGCATAAATTCAAAGTCAATAAACTCTGAGGGAGAGCCCAATCTTCTGTCCCATGAAAAAACCTACACAAACTTTAATGCATGTCTCTTGTTGGATCTATTTTGGACTGACCAATTTCTCTCTTCCTTATTTCTTGATGTATACTAGAAAGTTGATAGATCTCAAAATATCCTAGGCAATGATTATTGCCAAAATGTGTGAATAGTTTAGGCAATTTAAGAGGTAGCCATATGAAGGATTGGTTTGAAACAATTAATGAGCAATAGTATTAGCTTCTTAATTCTCATTCTTCTTCTAGAGATTACTAGGATCTATGCTATCTGCATATTCTCCTAGTTGATTGCCTGGCTGTACATAATTTATTAAGCTCATTCCCTTTATTCAGCAAGTGTCTCTCTTGTTTCATAACAAGCAAAAGTGAACAGAAGGATCACAGAGCAAAGGCTATGATGGGTTCACAGTGTTCAGAGATTAGCCCCATTATAAGCATCTTTTGACTGAGAGGGTCTCTTGTCAGTCAGTCAATCAGCATTAATTAAATGCCTACTATGTGCCGAATACTATGCATATTGCTGGGGATACCAAAAGAGACAAAAGATTCTGCCCTCAAGAAGCTCACAGTCTAATTAAGGACAACAAGCAAATCCACCTCACTTAACTTTGGGCTTCTATTTCCTTACCTATAAAATGATGGGATTAGATGAGAAGACCTCTAAGAAATTAGCTCTAAAGTACTAGCTGGCACAGTGCTTTTTTGTCAAAGTTTAATAAGTTTTCAAATCTATACGCCTGATAAAAAGTCTGATTTTTTTTCTATTGTTAAGGAATGGAATGTTATCTCTCCCTATGTTAATTACAAACTCAGGAAGACAAAAGATAACAAAAACCAGAAAACTTATCCTGCCCTCATTATACCTTAATCTAGGAAAAGAGATAACTATGGTTCCTCATTTAGACAAGATTGTTTTGTATCTAGACGATATTCTTTGAAAAGCAATTGTGCAATTTATTGGCTTCCACAGAGGTTTAATGTTTTCCTTATCCTTGTTTATGTACAAATATCCTGGTCTCCCTCTGTTTAGTGTGGTCATTATTTCAATGACCTGCATGTAGTAATAGGTTTTTAGTTGTCATCAGTTTGGATGTCCTTCACCTATTCATTATGGTGGTCATCTTAGATAGATGGCCTCCACCAAGCAATAGATTTTGGTGATCATCTTGGATAGATGACCTCCACCTAGTAATAGGTTTTGGTGGTCATCTTGGATAAATGGCCTCCACATATAGGTTTTGAAGGTCATCTTGGATAGATGACGTCCACATATAGATTTTGTGGTAAATCCTAGAGACCAAACTTCATGTGTAACATATTTTCTGAGATTTTATTTTAACTCTAAAAATATTTAATTTATTTATAGATGAGGAAATGAATGACTTGTCCATGGACACATAGTGTACCACAACCAAAATGTAATCAATCCTAGGACTTTCTTTTAATGTTATTTTAAGGCAATGGGGTTAAGTAAAAGTGACTTGCCCAAGATCACACAGCTAGGCAATTATAGAATATCTGAAGTTGGACTTGAACTCAGGTCCTCTGGACTTCAGGATCAGTGTTCTATCCATTGTGCCACTTAACTGCCCCCAATCCTAGGGCTTTCTAACTCCAAGGCCAATACTTTATTATCCATTACATTTTAGTGCTGTGAATAGTGCCTCTCATTTACGAACACTAGCCTATGTTGAATCTGTATGAGCTGCACAAAACACCTGTTTTCCTTTTGTTTTGCTTTTTCCTTTGGTTTGAAGGTCAGATAAAGGCAGGCCTACACTTTTTTTTATTAAAGATTATTTTTATTTTGAGTTTTACAATTTTTCCCCCATCTTACTTCCCTCCCCCCCAGTCTTTACATTGTTTCCATGTTGTACATTGATCCAAATTGAGTGTGATGAGAGAGAAATCATATCTTTAAGGAAGAAACATAAAGTATAAGAGATAAGATCAGACAATAAGATATCAGTTTTTCTAAATTAAAGGGAATAGTCCTTGAACTTTGTTCAAACTCCATGGTTCTTTATCTGGATACAGATGGTATTCTCCATTGCAGACAGTCCAAAATTGTCCCTGATTTTTGCACTGATGGAATGAGCAAGTTCATCAAGGTTGATCATCACCTGCATGTTGCTATTAGGATGTACAGTGTTTTTCTGGTTCTGCTCATCTTGTTCAGCATCAGTTCCTGCAAATTCCTTCAGGCTTCCCTGAATTCCCTCCCTCCTGGTTTCTAATGGAACAGTAGTGTTCCATGACATACGTATACCACAGTTTGCTAAGCCATTCCCCAATTGAAGGACATTTACTTGATTTCAAATTTTTTGCCACCACAAACAAAGGCCTACACTTTCTAAAGTGCTATGGGATGACTCTGAATCTGGGGCAAGTCTTCAAACCTATGATTACAGGGCCTATGAATAGAGAGGGTGTCCTATCTAGTTCACAATTTCATCTGTGACTGGTCATCACCATAGGAGAACATTTTCAAAATCTAAACTCTCTTACCCTCTACTAGCTTTAAACTTTTCTATTCAACATGCTTACTGTTGCATTTTGGAGATGAAGGGCGTGAAATACAAAAAACCAAAATGTAACCTGTGGCAGGGACTGATTACTCTGAACTAGTGAAGACCTGGAATAATCTGGACTCAAGAACACTTTCTCTTTGGTTTATTTTACCCCCTATTCAGAGTTTATTCTGATACTTCTCTGATCCTAGATGATAGCTAGTTAATAACAGCTGTGGTAAAAGTTAGCATTCCTATACTACTTTAAGATTTGTAGAGATTTACAATTACTACTTCACTTCCAATTTACTGGGGAAAGGGTCTCTAGAAATACTCAAGGTGACAATGCCTTTACTGGAAGAAAATGCAGAAGACTCATAAGCAATGGAAAAAAACCAAAGTACTCTCAGAAGTCCATAAGGAATTAATACAATTTATCTCTGCTTGAAGGTGCCACTTTCCCATGGGGCCACACCATAATTTGTACTACTCTCAGAAGGAAATTTAACTTGGGGCTTTGAGGCATTAAATAACCTAAAATTTCAGTTAATTCAGAGACCCTGGGTGGGCTGGAAAGGGGAAAAAAACACTTGGGACTTCTAGACAAGCAACCAATCTTCCCATCATACCCACATCATCCAAATAATTCACTATAATAGCAGAGTGTAAAATCCAAGTACTTTGCTTATTCATATGTCCTCTTTAGTCCTCTGCCTCTATTTCTTTCAGCATTGTTGCTGTGCCTATTCTAATTCTTCTTTCCTAATGCCCCCAACCCCACCTACGCTCACAGTAGATGATCTCATTTTTTATTTTACTGAGAAATTTGAGGCCATCCCATTGGAGCTCCCTCTGCTCCTCTCCTCCTACACACCTTGTTGTTCTTCCCCCCCCTTCACATAAAGAACCCCATACTTACAATTCTGAAGCTAATTATAGGTGATGATTGTTCCAAATAACACAACTGATATGGTTTGAAAACCACATTGAGCCACAGGCTATCAGGAAAGAAAACTAGACTTCTGTTTCTTTTAAAATTGCTTTTATTCTTAGATTATACTCTTCTGTACTTGATTTCTTGTACAAAATACCATTTTTCTTTTCTTTTTCTCTTTTGCCTTTGGTTTGATGGTCAGATGAAGGCAAATTTACACTTCTTAGTGTGCTGATTGATGAGTACAAATCTATTCAATTTGCAACTACATTTCTTTTGAGACCCCAGATCTCAAAAGAGGCAAACCTGATTACAGGTAAGCTAACAAGATTCCAAATTCCCATGAAACATTGTATTAACTTTGTCAAGACTATGAAGACTTCTAAGAATAGGAAGGAAGCAGTCTCAGTCTCATAGAGAAGCAATTATGGTGATGCTCATTTAAGGAAATGAAGCGACATTTCTCATGAGGCTCCAGTCCCCAAAAGAGTCAGATATGACTGCAAGTAAAGTCACCAAGGCTTCAAATTCTCATGAAGTCAAATGTTAATTGTGTCAAAAATATGAAGACTTCTAGGGATAAGAAGGGGACAGATTCAAGGAAAAAGGGATCATGATGGTGCTCAATTCAGGAAGGAGACATCAGTAGCATCATGGAATGCTGAAAACAGGCTGAAGAGATCTGAGAGGACAACAAAACTTCCTGGTGTCACTGAGACAAGAGAAACCACTGAATGCTGCTTCAGATACTGAATGAGGGAATCTGCTCCGACCTTACAGTTCAACTATACTAAGGAATTTACCATACTCTTTTCACACTGAAGCATGAGGTTTTCTGCAGATTATTTCTCAGGGTTTGCTTATTTTTTTTCTTTGCACTATTTGCTTGAGGATAAGACCCTAATCTTCAAAAAGCATGTTGGGAAAGTGTCTTCCCTGTTCTTTGTGCTGCAAGAAACAATGAAAGGAATGGTTTCAGAGAAATTTGTATGAACTGATGCAGAGTAAAGTAAGAAGAATAATAAGAATATATACAATAACAGCAATATTGCAGACAACTTTGAAAAATTTGGGGAACTCTGATAAACACAGTGATCCATCATAGTCCAAAGGACTCATGACAAAACATGCTGCTACCTCCAAACTGATGGATTTGAATTGCATTTTGAGCTCTGTGTGTGTGTGTGTGTGTGTGTGTGTGTGTGTGCACAAAAATACACAGACAATTTCTTTATATATTCAGATGTTTTCGTATATTTATATAAAATATTCATAGTAATATGGATAAACATATAATGTAAAATAAATTTACAAAAATGTACATATATATGTATACATATTTGTATACTTATTTGGACATGGTCATTTGTAGAATTTGTTTTTCTTAGTTATGTTTGTTTATAATAGGGATTTTGTTTTTCTTACTTTTTCAGTTGTGGTGGGGGAGATAGGGTGGAAGGGAAAAATATATATATCTGAAAAAGAACATTTAATTTTTAAAAAAATGGGTAGAATAGTGAGGTTCCTAGAGCACTGGACTTAAAGTCAGGAGACTCTGGTTTCAAATCCTGCCTCACATACACTACTTATGTAACCCTGGGCAAGTCCTTTAACCTCTGTTTGCCTCGGTTTCTTAATCTAATATTATCAGTTATGTCAGACTCTTCATGACCCCATTTGGGGTTTTCTTGGAATAGACTGGTTTGCCATGAGACAGTGACTTGCTCAAAGTCACACAACTAATAACTATCTGAGGTCACATGTGAACTCAGGTTTTCTTGACTCTTGGTCTGGTTCTCTATTTACTGAATCTTCAAACTATCCCTCTTTATCTGTAAAATGGAGGTAAAAAATAGCACATACTTTCTAAATTATTGTGAGGATTAAATGAGATAATACTTATAAAGCACTTATCATAGGACCTGGCTTGTTGTCAGTATATGAATGCTAGGTATATTTATTATAAGTTGCTGTTTATACTTCTGTTTCTTTTTAATCTGCAAAATGAAAGGATTGAACTCAAAGATTACCTTGATCCATGAAATGGATACTTCCTTTCTAGCTCTAAACCTATGCTTCTAAGTCACTTGATCTAAGAAATGACCCCCCCCCGTCTCTGCAAGCCTCTTCTTGATAGACTGACCCCATTTAATGAAACCCCTTTCTCTGAAAAAAATGAGAGACCTGGATTCCCTAATATTTAAAGTCTTTCAGGTTTAAGTTTCAGTGAGTCTCTAATGGTAGGGTATGCAAATGAAATCTTTCTAGCTTCTGATCCATGCAAACACCCTGAGAAATTAATCTCCTCAATACCCTAGTTTTCTCCTTTATTAATGAACAGGTTGAATTTGATCATCTTAAAGGTCTAAATCCGATAATTCTAATACAATATGGTATAGTTTGCAAGAGAAGCAAATGGGGGGAAAACGTAATCATTGCTTGGTCCCTTCATTTCCTAGAGTCTCAGAAATAGGCGTAAGAGTTTGTGGACGGGCCAGGAACAGAATGCACTATCAGATTCCTAATTGTGAAAATATGTTGAATTATATGACACAAGGTGAGCCTATATAATACCCTTAATAAAAAAATGAAATCTCACCAGCTGAGCAATACATTAAAATAACAGCTGCAACAATCATGAGATGACTTTATGCAATAATCTTGGACTTCACTGTGAAATACCACTAGTCTCAGCTAATCAAGAAATTTCATGATGTGGAAGAATTCTGCGATGGGTTGCTCAAGCTGAGTCTTAGAGCTCTGGGAGCAGCTAGTAAACCTTGAGCAGGAGGCCAAAGTGCAAGATGAGGAATAGAAACTTTAATCAAATCTGGGAAGGGGGTGGGGAGGGGAGGTGTGCCTCTAGGAGGCATGTGTGACCTTGAATCTTGGCAAGCAGCAGTTGTTAAAAGGGCTTTGACCAAGTATTTCTCCTCCTGGGAACAGATGGTTTTTTTTTAATAGATGGATCTCATCCCACCAATTGATTAATATTAGACTTCATTAGCCTCTATATTGTGTCATAATGTCAGAGCAAGAAGGGTCATCACCCTTTGCCAAAGGGGCCTCAGACTCAGGGGTCAGGAAAATATTGTTGTAACTAGAGGGTTGACAAAGGAGGAAGCTAGTAAGTGGGGGACTCTGAAACAATAGAAAGAACTTGAAGTAAGAATTATGGTGATGGTGACAATGGAAACAATAGTTAACATTTATATACAGCTTTTAAATTTGCATAGGCTTTTTCCTTAAGTTATCTCATTTGATATCATTGTTCTAGTTCAATCCAATCATTTTGTAGATAGGAAAATGAAGCTTATGGAAATTAAGTGTTTTTTCTTTGTTTTCCTTTTTTTAATAATAATTTTATTTTTTCCATTACACATAGTTTTTAACACTCATTTTTTGTAAGATTTGATTTTCAAATATTTTTCCCTCTGTCCCTTCCCCCGCCCTCTTCAAGACAGAAAGTAATTTAATATAGATTCTACATGAACAATCGTGTTAAATGTATTTCCATATTAGTCATAGTGTGGAAGAAGAATCAGAACAAAAGGGGAAAAAATACAAGAAAAAAAGCAAAAAACCCCCCAAAATTTAAAAAATGAAAATAATGTTGTTTGATCTGTGTTCAAACTCCACAGTTCTTTCTTTGGATGTGGAGGGCATTTTCTATTGCAAGTCTTTTAGAATTGTCTTTCATTTACTATGCCAAGGAGAGCTAAATACATTATAGCTGACCATCACACATGCTGAAGTCACAATGTTGCTATTAATGTGTGTGCAATGTTCTTCTGGTTCTACTTACAAAAAGTGGTTTTTCTCAGGGTTGGAGTGTCATCTCAAGTTAATGGCAAAATTAGAACTAAATCCTAGTTCTTCTGACTCTTAAGTCCAGTGGTGCTTGTGACAATACACCATTGAAATTTCAAATTTCGCTAGATTAGTGGCCATTGCCCACAAGGATTGGTCTAAGCCTACTCTTATTTGCTCATTTATTAAGCAAAGTTTAGTAAATAAAAACCTAGAGGAAGCATGGCATGGTGAATAGAGGGTTGATTTTGGAATCAGGAGGAGCTGGATTCAAATCCTATCTCGGAAACATTCAAGTTGTGTGACCATAAGCATGTTCTTTAATGTCTTAGTGCTACTACCTCTCTAAATTTCTGACAGGTTGAACATTCACATTAATTGTAGTGGGGTTTTCATAACTGTAGTTCCTTACACTGATAAAACCACATATCTGAGAAATATTATAATAAAAATGTAATGTATGTTATATACTATAGTATATAACATGATAGATAATGTATTACATTATAAAATAATATTGTAACATAATATTTAATTTATTACATAATAATGTATTATGATATTAATCTAATATATTTAATTTTCTTAATTATAAAATAATAGCAGAAAAAACATCCTTTATATTGGGGGGGGTATTAACTGTGACACATAGTTTAGTCTGAAATTCAAAGTAAAAAAAAAAGTTCTATTTTGTCTGATGCTCCTTGTATCAGTTCACCATATTCTCTATGAGTCCATATTCTTAGGATTCTCATCAAGCTCAAGATCACTCCTGTTCTGGTGGTGGCTAATGTGCACAGTAGCAATACTGTCTAAAACAGGTAAAAGGAAATTGTATTATCTATGATAGCATATATCATGGCTCCTCTAATGGTTTGCCTGATCTAAAAATTGATATGCACAAACCATTTTTTAAAAGTAACTTCACTTGTGATGGAAAATACCATCTGTATCCAGAGAGGGAACTATGGGGTTTAAAAGTAGACCAAAGCTTATTATCTTCAATTTTTAAGCATTGTCTTATGTAATACATCATTTTTTTTCTCTCTAATGTTTTTTTCTTCTGTTTGGATTTGATTCTTCTTTCACAACATGATTAATATGAAGCTATGTTTAGCATGATTGCACATATAGAGCCTATATTGGCTTGATTTCTGTGAGGGAGTAGGCAGAAGAGAGGGAGGAAGAGAAATGTAAGACTCAAAGTCTTGCAAAAAAAAAATGATTGGTGAAAACTACCCTTGCATGTTGTTGGAAAAGCAAATAAATAAAAAAAATAACCTCATGTGTTCACTAGATATGGTCATCAATAATAAAGCCAATATTGGTAATTTTTCTGCCTTTATAAAGTTTTCAGAAGAATAAACTCTACTTTGGGATTTTAACTAAAGTAGAATTCTTAAATCAAATTATTTTTGGGGGGACTGTACTTGTCATACCCAATCTGTACCTTTCCATCTTTGCCCTCCCTCTCCCATTCTCCACACCAACCCACTGCAAATAGCTTGTTCTTTTTTCCAAATATCCAAGTTAAGATGATTAATTGGTTCAATTCATTTAAATACATGATTATTAAACTGCTGTTTATAAGACACTGTGCTAGGTTTTGGGAACAGGGAAGCAAAAATGAAATAGTCCCAGCTCTCAAGGGGACTTATATTCTCCCAGGGGGAAGAGATAGAATATGTAAATACATAAATAAACAGAGAACATTGAAGGCAGAGAGTGCGTGAACAACTGAGGGATGAGAAATAAAGTAATGAAAGTAAGTGGTTCAATGGGCAGAACTCCAGAAGACTTGAGTTCAAATGTGACCTCAAACCTTTACTGAGTGACTATGAGTAAGTGTCTTCTGTCTGTTTTAGTTCTTCTTTTATAAAACAAGAATGATAATAACAGTTCCTATCTCCCAAGGTTGTTACTAGAATCAAATGAATAATATTTAAAAATCATTTAGCAAATCAAAGTACTATAAATGCTATCTATAGTCATCATCATCATCATCATCATCATCATCATCATCACTAGAGAGTATTAATTAGTTTAGCATGGAGGGTTTGGTTTAGCATGAATTTGGATAGCATGAATTTGTACTAGGCTTAGTTGGCATGGTGATATGACTTCCTCTAGTAATATTCAACAGTCTGGGAGTGTGGCTGGAGAATTAGTAAAGCATCATTCTTCCCTCTTAAAAAAACACTTGTTTGTGTATTTGTTCTTTTCTAATCTAGGATTATTCTTGAGTTTTCAAAAGCATTAGTTTTGTAAAGATTTGTCTTTAAAAAAAAAACCCAAAAAGTTTTGACATCTTTTGTTTTTACATTCCTGTCCTTCCCAGATATGCCCCCACTCAAAACATTCAATCCTCCACATCTGACAGTATATACAACATTCCACACCCATAGTTTCCACCTCTTCATCAAGAAGAGGAAGCATGTTTTATTATTTGTGTTTAAAATAACAACAAAACCCCCCTATCATTTGCTGATGGTTTTGAATTTTCAATTGTGTTTGACTTTGTTTTCTTAGCAAAGATACTGGAGTGATTTGCCATTTCCTTCTTCAGTTCATTTTGCAGATGAGAAAACTGAGACAAACAGGGAAAAGTAACTTGCCCAAGATCGTACAGCTACGAAATGCCTGAAACCAAATTTGAGTATCTTTCTAATTCCAGGTCCAGTACTCTATGCCACTTAGCTGCCTCATATAAATTATAATATTATCAATTCCCCCAAATTTTGGGGGGCAGATTTATTCTCTTTCACTTATTTTTAATATGTGCTTTGTTGATGCTTTCCTTTTAAACATTGTTGTAATTTTCCATCGATGACTCCTCTTTGGAAGGAAATGATCCGATAATCAGATGACCCGACAGATATGGCTAACAACAGCTAGTTATTCCATACCTATGAACTGCCATATCTCTAGTCATTTTCAGTTTCAATCATTTGAAGTCACTGTCTTGTTCTGATGGCTTCCATCATTGTTTTCTTTTACCTTATTGTGGTTGTTGTATATTTCTTTTTCCTAGTTCTGTTTGCTTTGCATTGTATCAGTTTACAAAACTTCCTTAGTTTTTCAGTAAATTTCATATTCATTGTTTTTTATGGCACAATAATATTCCATTATATCATATTACACAATTTGTTCAGTCATTCCTTAATTAATGCAATGTTTCCAATTTGGGTTTTTAGTTTTTTTATTTTTGTTTCTAAGAAAAATGCTTTGAAATTTTTATTTTATTTTTTAAGGGAAATTAGAATTCCCAATCTCATTCAGGCTAGAAGTGCAGACTCCATAGTTCTATTACTGTATGTAGATGACATTTTCCATTATAAGTCTTTTAGAATTGTCTTTGATCCTGAATTCAGGGATCTAGCTCCATTGCTGATCAGCCTGAAAGCTTTGACCCATTCTATTTATGACCTGGGCAAGTTCATCCCTCCTTAGATAATCTGATTGGCCACTGCAATTATCCCACACCGAGGAGGAGGGGTATGATGCCTCCCATGATTTGGAAAATTCAGTCAAAATTTTTGACCCTCCCTCCATTTCAGAGAAGAAAAATGAATTATTATGGTATTGAAAGATAAGATTATACACATATTTTATGCATTTCTGAATTTTTAAACTTTTTCTGTATAATCTTCTGATCTTTGTGTCCTATCTGTGGCTTCTGCAAAACTCTCCAAAAATTCCCATTTAATTTCTTATGCCTATCAGAGATATATAAAAACTGTGATGGGGAAAGTTACAATGAAGAAAAATTGCAATGTAGAAGGGATAACTGTCCTCAGGTTTCCTTTTAGTGATATTTTTGCTTACATTTTGCTTACATAATTATAGTCATCGGTTCACAAGCATTAATTGCCTACTGTATGCTGAGAGGCTATGTTGAGAGTTTTTTGTATATTGTTCTCCTTTATCCTTATCTTCCATATACACATTATCTTTAGCCAGGTTTAACTATCATAATGTGTGCCAGAAAAGGAAATGGACTTGATATCAGTATACCTCAGTTTGAGTTCTTACTCTGGCTCTAACTAGCTATGAATCCTTTGACAAGCCACCTGGACTTTCTGGGTCTTAGTTTCTTTATCTGTAAAATAAGGGCAGCTATATCAGATGACTGATTTTAAAATATATAATGAGTTGTGTAATCACAGAGTAATAAATATAAATGTCAGCAATTATTTTTTTTTCCAGATTTCATATGTAGGTCCTAGATTATATACGCTTTAGCATTTTCCTCTGCTTCTATAGGAAATATATTAAGATGAAAACTGGCTGGAAAAAGAGTTTTCATCAAAATCATGGTCACTATGTTACTGTCTTGGCTATTGTTCCACCTTCTCTACCCTTTTCTTTTGGTTACTAGCCCTTTTTAGTTTCTGTCTCTACAGTCATTTGACCTGCCCATCTTGCTTTGCTGAAAGAAATTCTTGAACACTTTGTGAAATCCAAATATTTCCTCAACTCCATGCCAAATTCAGATTTGTCTATGCTCTTAGATCTCCCCTAGTCCTAAGCTGTGATCCATTCCTATTATCTTGTATTTATGACCTAAAGCTATGTTCACTCCAAGCACTGACCTCAAATTATTTCTTTAAAATGTTTTCTCTTAAGTATTTTATTTTTTCCCAGCTACATGTGAAAGCAGTTTTATCACTTAATTCCTTCCCTTCTTCCTCTATCTTTGAGAAGGCAAGCAATTTGCTATGTTCTACACATGTAGTCATGCAAACTATATTTCCATATTAGTTATGTTGTGAAAGAAAACATAGACCCCCCAAAAATATCTCAAGAAAAATAAAGGACGTTAAAAATGTATTCCTTGATCTGTATTCAGACTCCATTAGTTCTTTCTCTGGAGGTAGATAGCATTTTTCATGATAAGTCTTTCAGAATTGTCTTAGATTATTGCATTGCTAAGAATAGCTAAATCATTTACAATTGATTACCATACAATATTGTTGTTATTGTATATAATGCTCTCCTAGTTCATTTTATATGAATTCGTCTAAGTCATTCCACGTTTTTCGGAGAGCATTGTGCTCACATGGAATTATTTATATAATTCCTGCTGTGCTAAAAGGTGAGGAATAATGTGGTACCTTTAGGGGGAAAGTCTTAAGTCTCAAATGGTTCACCTTGTTACTTGCCAGATCGTATCAGATGTGGGTTTTTCAAAGGGTCAGGGGAATTTGGTTCTATGCAATTTCTACTCAAACTAGAATTTTCCTCTAGCAAAGAAAACAACCCCTACAGACATGAAATTTTGAATCACATGAGGAATCACAGTTGGGCTTAGGAGAGTATAGTTTATGCAAACTATAGTCAATGAGAATTCCCATTCAAAAGTATCTATTGATTTCCTACTGTGTGCCTGCCCTTTGGAGGATGTGAAGAAATAGAAGATTTGGTCCCTGACTTCAAAGAACTTTTTTCAAGTTGGGAAGACCAGACTTGGATAAATTGATAAAATGACACAAGGAAAACATGATTAAATATTAAAGGAGTGATATAAGTTTTCAGTTCAGAGAAAGGAAAGATCACTGGGCTTCAGGGAGGTAAAAATTGTCTTGAGTCCTAAAAGAAAGATGAGGAAAATTAGAGGAGAGGCATGCTATACTCGGGGAATAATATAAACAAAGGAAAAGTAGGGAGAAGTACAGTTATTGCAGTTGACATTGTGCAAACTGACCTGACCAAAGTAGAGGGTGGGCTTGATTATGGAGAATCTTAACAGCCAAGCATGGGAGTCTAGTCTTTATTCTGTAGGCAATAGAGTCACTCAAAGTTTGGTTTGTTTTTTAAGACTGAATCTCTTCAATTTGTCCAGGCTGAAAGTTCAAGGGCTATTCTTAGACTGCTCCCCACTATTGATAAGTATGGGAGCTTTAACCTGCTCTGTTTCTCCTGCCTGGGCTAGTTTGCTGATCCTTAGGCTACCAGGGGCTCACTATACTTATGCCAGACTTAATATGGACACTCAGTTTTAGCACAGCCCATAACAACTCAGAACTCCTGAGTTTAAGGGATCTACTGGGTTAAGTCTCTCAGCTTGTTTCTACAGTATCACCACTTCAGCCATTCAAAAGGTATTGTTACACAATAATTCAGCCAGATGGTGCAATGAATAGAGTGCTAGACCTGAAGTTAGGAAGACTCAAGTTTAAATGCAGCCTCAGAATCTTACTGGCTGAGAGACCCTGTGAGAATCTTTAACCTCTTTTTGCCTTAGTTCCCTCAACTGTAAAATAGGAATAATAAAAGCACATACCTCAGGATTATTAAGGTCAAATGAGTTTTACACTCATGCACACACACACGGACACACATATAAGCGAAGTATTTTGCAAACCTTAAAACTTCTAGAAATGCTAGTTATTAACATGATGGTGATACACACAGAAGGGAGATAAACAGAATTTTGTGAAGTCTGAAGAATAATGAGGTCATTCCTGTTTGTGTATAAAATGTAACAGGAGAGAAAAAAAGCCAACAATTCAGACTTCTGAAAACAGAGTTTCTATCCAAAGAGGAGCAGGTTAAAAAAAATATTGAATAGAAAACAAAGAGGGTATGTGGAGGAGGACTAGGCTCCTGCTTGAGAAACAGTTCTTGAGAGGCCTGTGGCTAGGCTGACCACCTTCCTGAGGAGAAAACCCAGGAGTAGGGTGGAGGGTGTGTGTGTGTGGGGGGGGGGGGGTGGCGGGGGGAAGCCAAGTAAGTCAGGTCAGGTAGTACCTAGAGACTCACCTGAAATTCATAGAGTGACTTCTATGAAACCACAGAGTGGCTTTCACTATCTTAGATTCAAAGTATTCTATGAGTCTGTAACCCCTTAAAACCATAGCTGACTAGTCCCCCATCCAGCTAAAGTAGTATTGTTTTTCAGTCATTTTTTGGCTCTTTGTGACCCTGTTTGACAGATACTAGAGAGTTTTGCCATTTCCTTTACCAATTCATTTTACAGATGAGGAAACTAAGACAGTTATTTAACTTGACCAGGGTCACACAGCTAGTAAGTGTCTGAGTCTGAATTTGAACTCAAGTTCTCCTGACTTCAGACTTGGTGCTCTATCCACTGAAACATCTACCTGACCCCTTGAGGTAGGCAGTTTTCTGTCAATAACATTAAGCATCTACAATGTCCAGACATTGTGCTAAGTTGCTAAGTCATGCCTGTATTAGGGACAGGGAGAAAGGTAGAGCCAGAGATAAGGACAAGACCTATGATTTCATTGGCATGAGGAATTCCTAGGTGAGGAAATTCCTTTCACTGATATATTCACAGGAACTTACAAAAAACTAAGGTATTAATAGCTGGTATTTATACAACAATTTAATGTTTGCAAAGCAGCATACACATATTGTCTCACTGTATATTCATAAGTCCCTGAAGTAAGATTGCTATTATCATTATTATCATCTTCATTTTATAGGTGAGGAAACTGAGACTGAAAGAGAGTAACTTGCCCCCGTTCACACTGATTCCATATCAGAGTTAGTATTTGAACTCACATCTTCCTGAGCTCGTCTAGATCTCTTACTCATCACTCGCAGCCTAACTGTATAACTAAATGATTAAGTCTCAGTCAAATAATTAGTGATATAGCTAAACCTCGGACACTCAGGTCCAAGTCCAATTTTCTTTCTAGGTCTTTTTTTTTTCCTTTTAAATTCACCACAACACCTAGCATAGACCTTTGAGGACAGTTGACTCTAAATATATCGTTCTTAATGCTGTTGAATGGCAATTAAAAACAAATATTGGAGAAGGATTTTGCTGTTCTAGCAATCTGTAAAACCTTCATCCTTCAAAATGTGGGGGTGGGGCGTGGCCCCCTGGCTCAATATTCCTTTCTAATTTCCTGCTTGTGTATAAAATGTAGCAGGAGAGAAAACAAGCCAACAATTCAGACTTCAGAAAACAGAGTTTCTATCCAAAGAGGAGCAGGTTAAAAAAAAAAAAATTGAAGAGAAAACAAAGAGGGCATGTGGAGGAGGACTAGGCTCTGGCTTGAGAAACAGTTCTTGAGAGGCCTGTGGCCAGGCTGACCACCTTCCTGAGGAGAAAACCCAGGAGTAGGGCGGAGGGAGGGGGTGGGGTGGGGAGGCTAAGTAGGAGGAGTGAATAATCCCTAACCTGTGTATTTTGTGTCTGAAGATTGAGACTGACAGCCAGTCTGAGCTACTTTACAGAACCTTTGCTCATCTTGCATTTTTTGGCTAAATGGTATGAGGTTCCTTCTGGAGATTTTCCTTACTCTTCCCCTGCCTCATGCCCCCTTACATAGACCTTTGAGGACAGTTGACTCTAAATATATCGTTCTTAATGCTGTTGAATGGCTGTTACCTTTTGGATTCCGGGATTGTATATTAATGGGAACCTCTGGAGATTACAAATATCTCCATTTGGAAAATGCTAGCCCTATGAAGCTTCTATAAGAGCTGAGAAAAGAGAGGGGAGGGAGAGGGAAAAGAAGAAGGGGCAGGGAGAGAGAATGAGAGAGAGAGAGACAAGAGAGACAGAAAAAGAGAGGGAAAGAAAGACAAAGAGAAAAAGACAGAAGGAGAAATAGAGACAGACGAGGTGGACAGGTAGATGAGGGAGAGATAGAGAGAGAGAGAGACAGAGAGAGAGAGAGACAGAGAGAGACAGAGAGACAGAGGGAGAGAGAGAGATAGAAAGATAGAGGAAAAGAGACAGATAAGGGGGGAGAGAGGAAAAGAGTCAAGACAGAGACAAAAAGAGAAGGAAAGAGACAAACAGAGGGAAAAATAGAGACAGAGAGAAAGGGAGAGAGGAAGGGGGAGGGAGGGAGGGGGAGAGAGAGAGAGAGAGAGAGAGAGAGAGAGAGAGAGAGAGAGAGAGAGCTCATCAAATTGAGGGGAGGGTTGGCAGAAAAGTATTTTTTCATAGTATATTCTTCCACCCTAGGAAGGATGGCATTGGCCTCATGATTCAAAAGAAATGTCTTCCGGGCTTCCTTTTTCATCGGTATCTTCTCCTTGGAGCCTGTTTTCAATTTTCTCTCTTAAAATAATTTTGCATATGTGTGAGTCCAACAAAGTTGGGAATTCCAGGACAGGGTTAGCCCTCAGAAGGTCAGTGAAGTCAGTGAAGTTTGTCGTGTGTGTGTGTGTGTGTGTGTGTGTGTGTGTGTGTGTGTGTGTGTGTGTGTGTGTTTCTCCCTTTTATTCCCTTTCTTTCATCCTTGCATACCATCCTTTTTCCCCCCCAATACCCTGTTTTCCTTTTGAAGCCTGTTTTCTGACCAGGAAGACTCTGATAATAGTAATTTATATCAGAGTGTGAATGTCAGTATTGTGTTGCTTCTCCCAGAGGCATTAGAAACCTGATCTGAAGACTGAAAGATTCTGTCTTCATTAAAAAAATTTTTTTATTGCTATCTTTAGTTTTTATGTCACCTTCATTTCCAAATATATCTCTCTTCTCCTCTCTGGGGAAAGATCTCATGTAATAAATATATCTGTCCCTTATTAAAGACATTTCAGACATCACCAGTGAGTAGGTGTATAGGGAGTCTGGGGTTGGGTGGGGAGCGTCAGAGAAATTATATTACATAGCTGGCTGCCTGGAGGCATTCAGAAGAAGTGATTTGATTTGTATATCTACTTGGGGAAAATAGTAAATCTGGTTTTGATCTTTGCTTCCTAAGGTACCCAGTAATGACTTCCTCTCAATAATAATAATAGCTAACATTTTTATAGCACACAACCATCTTAGGAGGTCCCTACTATTATTGTTCTCATTTTATAGAAGATTCTGAAGCAGAGTGATTTGCTCAGGATCACACAGCTAATAAATTTCTAGGACTAAATTTGAACTCAGGTCTATCCTGCCTAAACCAGTGCTATATTTACTGTATCACCTAGCCCAATAGGCTTTTTTTTTTTTTTAGTTTTTGCAAGGTAATGGGGTTAAGTGACTTGCTCAAGGCCACACAGCTAGGTAATTAAGTGTCTGAGGTCAAATTTGAACTCAGGCCCTCCTGACTCCAGGGCCAGTGCTCTATCCACTACACCACCTAGCTGCCCCCAATAGGCTTTAATAGTTGGAGAAAGTGATACTAACCAGTTAGACATTTTTTTTGTTCAACAAATTAGATTTAGGAAGTATGGAAACTATGACTTCAGGATCATAAGAAGTAGAGCTTAGGATCATAGATTAAGAGCTGGAAGACACCTCAGTGATCATCTGGTTCAGTGTGGGGCAGGGAGGTTGTTTGTATCATTTTATTGATGAAGATAATAAGGTTCAGAGAGAGGACAAGTTCAAAGTCAAGTCATGTAGGTAGAAAATAGCAAGATTTTAATTTCAACCTTTGCTCTCTGACTCAGAAACAGTGCTCTTTCCACCAAACCCACACTGACCTCCTGATGTTTCCAGTCAAATAGGAAGTGATGATCAAACTATAAAGGAATTTATAGCATGATCATAGGTGCTAAGGATCACACCAATGTCAAGAATGGCTTTCCCAGTCTCTGTGGATCCCAATCTCTGCAGAGAGTAGTTATTGCTACTAGTACTGCTTCCTTTTTTTCCTTCTAAAGTGACTAGTGACTTGTTGGCCCTGCAGATCTGGCCCCTCTTGAACTTGTGCCCAGATATTCTCTAAGTCTCTGCTTTGCCTGGTATGGTGGTTCTTCTCAATGGAAGAGTTCAGCTCTGCCCCAGAAAGGGGCTACTTATCCTCCTCCTTCTCATCCCCATGAGGCTCTCCTGCTCCTACCTAGGGGCTGCAAGAAGGTCAGGGAATAATAAAAGTAAGCTTTTTTGTTTGTTTGTTTGTTTGTTTTTAATCCCCTGGAAACTTTGTTTTCTCTGACTTTTCCCTGACTCTAAGTCTCTGACTGATTTGGGCAAGAAGGGGGGGGAAATAAAATTTATGCATTTTAAAAGACTTTGCCTTGGGTCACCAGATCTTCAGCTCTAAGGTCAACCTTTGGGGAACAGGATCAATTTGGAAGGATGTTTTTTTTTTTTACCTAGAAGAAAAGGCAGAAAAGTTTGTTTTGGATTTTAGGATAAGGGAAAGGGCTTAATTAAAAGGAGTCCTTTGCCAAGTTTATATTTCTTGTTTAGTTGTTTGTTGAAAATTAAATTGTTTTAGTTTCTTTAGCATTATGAATAAAAATAATGTTCTTTATGACTGAGTACTAAATAACTGTTTTAAGAAAAATTCTCTAAGTAGCCAGAATGTTCTGTACACATCTATGAATTTGATTAACTGGACTCCTTCCCTCCTCCTGGTCAAGTCTCATCCTTTAGTCCCTATTTCTTGATCTAATCTCCTCCTACCATCTCCAGGACCTGATTTCTTGGATCATCCCCTCTCTTCCAAGTGGCTTCAGTCTCTTTTCATGTTAACCTTTTCCAGCTCCCTGGAAACATGTTCAGGTCACCCTAATTCCAGCATTCCCTTAACCAAGTTATCCTTCATTTCTGCTTACTATTTTCCTAGGAGTCTAGCTTTCATCCTCCAAACTGCCCTGAAACTGCTCTCTGAAAGGGGACCAATGAGATGCATCTATAAAGGGAGTGAGTATTAGGGTTAGATGAACTAAGTTCCAAAATCAGGAGGATTCAAGTTCAAATTTGATCTCAGATATTTATTAGCTGTGTGACCCTGTACATATCACTTTTCCTTGTTTGTCTCAGTTTTCCTCATCTGGAAAATGAGCTGGAGAAGGAAACGGTAAGCCACTCCAGAAATGCCAAGAAATGGAGTTGTGGAAATTTTAGAAATGGCTTAACAATTAGAGGAATCATTAACCTAACCTCCCTTGTTAAAACCTTGATCCTATCCAGGCTGATGTACTCTTGTTGATTTTACCTTGGAAGTCTCTCTTTCATATCTATAGTACTTTCTCTAATCTCACTGCCCTCACCCTAGTACAAAACCTTGTTGCCACCCTCCTGGAAAAGTATAGTAATCTTCAAACTAGCCTTTCCATCTTTTCTTGCTTTCTCCCTCTGATCCAGGGGTTAGGAACTTTTTTCTGTCAAGGGTCATTTGGATATTTATAACATCATTTGTGGACCCTACAAAATTAACAAGTTGTACTTGCTATATTTGGTCAAACATTTAATTAATTCACTCCTAAAAAGCTCCTAGATTTATTGAATTTCAAGTTCTGCCTAGAGTTTCTGTGGCAACACCAGACCGAACAATTCTGTGAAACATACAGCCCATGGTTCTGACATTCCCCATCCCTGTTCTAATACGTTCTTCTTACCAATGTCAAAGAAACTTTTCTTGTTACAGATTTGATTATACTCAAAAACTCTCCTTAAAATTGCCTCCCACCATTTCCCAATTGACATATATGGTCAAAGGATATGCAAAAACAATTTACAGATGAGGAAATGAAAGTAATCCATAGTCATATGAAAAATTGCTATAAATCATTACTTATTAAAGAAATGCAAATTAAAGCATCTCCTCACACCTCTCAAACTGGCCAATATGTCCAGAAAGGACAATAATGAATGTTGGAAGGGATGTGGGAAATCTGGGACACTAATATATTGTTGGTGGAGCTGTGAACTCATCCAACCTTTCTGGAGAACAGTTTGGAATTGCACCCAAAGGGCAACAAAAATGTGCATATCCTTTGATCTAGCAAAACAACTACTGGGTCTATACCCTGAAGAGATTATGAAAAATGGTAAAAATATCACTTGTACAGAAATATTCATAGCAGTCCTGTTTGTGGTGGCAAAGAATTGGAAATTAAGTAAATGTCCTTCATTTGGGGAATGGTTTAACAAACTGTGGTATATGTATGTCATGGAACACTACTGGGTTCTATTAGAAACCAGGAGGGATGGGAATTCAGGGAAGCCTGGAGGGATTTGCATGAACTGATGCTGAGCAAGATGAGCAGAACCAGAAGAACACTGTACATACTAACAGCAGCATGGGGGTGATGATCAACCTTGATGGACTTGCTCATTCCATCAGTACAAAAATCAGGGACAATTTGGGGGTATCTGCAATGGAGAATACCATCCGTATCCAGAGAAAAAACTGTGTAACCCAAAGATCAGAGACTATTTCCTTTAATTTAGGGGAAAAAAACCCTGTTATTTTATTATGTAATTTTGCTATCTCTTATACTTTATTTTTCTTCCTTAAGGATATGATTTCTCTGTCATCACATTCAACTTAGATCAATGTATACCATGAAAACAATGCAAAGACTAACAGACCGCCTTCTGTGGGGGTGGGGGGAGGGAAGCAAAATTAGGGGGAAAATTGTAAAACTCAAAATAAATAAAATCTTTCTTAAAAAATGGCTTCCCATTATTTATTCAATAAAACTCAGATTTCTTAGGCTGGAATTCAAGACCCCTCTACAATGTAATGTGACCTTACCTTTCAAAACTCATCTCATGACTCTATTCTAATCAAACTGTATATCTCCAGTAAAGCCTCTATTCTCCTGCCTCTATTTAGGTACTTAGGTAGAACAGTGAGGAGGAGGATGGTGAGGATGATAATTGTCCTTCATTCTTGAAGATGACCATGACATCAGGGAGGTGATGCCCTGACAAGCAAATAAATTGAATTTGAGTGAGGAGGCGGCGGGAGGGCTGTGCTAAGTCACTAGCATCTCTTTCTCCTCTGAGGCCATCTGGGTCCAGTGGCCAGCTATGATGGCTGGAGATGGCCCTGGATGTGAGGCAGTCAGGGTTAAATGACTTGCCCAAGGTCAGACAAATTTGTCTGAGGTTGGATTTGAACTCAGATCCTCCTGATTTCAAGACCAGCCCTCTACCCACTGTACCAATAGTACAGTGAATAGAATATTGGACTTAGAATCAGGAAGTTGTTGATATTTTTGAGTTGTTTCAGTAGTGTCTGGTTCTTCTTTTGATGTTTTCTTGGCAAAGTTATTGGAATGGTTTATCATTTCCTTCTCCATTTCATTTTATGGATAAGGAAACGAAGATAAACAGGATTAAGAGATTTGCCCAGGTTCATACAGTCAGTGTCTGAGGTTGGATTTAAACTCAGGGAAATGAATCTTCCTGACTTCAAGCTTGTCACTCTATCCAATATACTACCTAGTTGCCCAGGGTTAGTAAGATTTCCGTTCAAATCCTATTTCAGACATTTAGTAACTGGACGAACCAGGGTAAATCACTTAAACCTCTCTCAGCCTCAGAGTTCTCATTTATAAAATGGGTATAATCTGATGAATGGTCAAAGGACATGGATACACAGTTTTCAAATGAAGACATGGCAATATATAATCATATGAAAAAATGCTCCAAATCATTATTGATTAGAGAAATGCAAATTAAAACAACAGTGAGGTGTCATCTCACACTATCAGATTGGCCAAGATAAGAAAAACGGAAAATAATCAATGTTGAAGAGATTGTGGGAGGATTGGGATATTGATGCATTGCTGGTGGAGTTGTGAATGGATCCAACCATTCTGGAGAGCAATATGGAACTATGCCCAAAAAGCAATAAAAATATTCATTCCCTTTGACCAAGTAGTTCGAATTCTAGTTCTATATCCAGAAGAAATCATAAAAAATGGGAAAAGTCTTATATGTTCCAAAATATTCATAGTAGCTCTTTTTATAATGGCAAAGAATTGGAAATTGAGGAGATGCCCATTAATTGGGGAATGGCTAAACAAGTTATGGTACTTATGAATATTATTGTTCTGTTAGAAACCATGAATAGTTGAACTCTAGAGAAGCATGGAATGAATTACAGGAGCTGATGCTGAGCAAAGGGAGCAGAACCAAGAGAACAATGCACACATTAACAACATTGTGAGATGATCAACCATGATGTAAGCAACTCTTCTCAGCAGTTCAGAAAGCTAAGACAACCATTTTAGATCAGCTACGGACAATGTTATCCCAATACAGAGGAAGAAAAACAAAACAAACAAAACAAAGAAAACCCCTTCAGAATCTGATGATCACTTTATAAAAATTATCTGTTATGTATCTCTTTCCCTTAATCCTAATTCCTTACACTGGAAATGACAAATCTGTAAACATGGTAATCAAAACTATGTATATACAATGCTAACCTATTTGCCACTGAGGGGATGGGGGTGGGAAGGGAGGGTGGAAGGATATTTTGTAACTTAAAAATATACATGTACATATGGATAAAAAAATAAAAATAAAAAAATAAAATGAGTATAATCATTTAATAGTATTTGTGGTTTGACTATTGTTGTACTAGAAACCAGGAGGGATGGGAATTCAGGGAAGCCTGGGAGGATTTGCATGAACTGATGATGAGCAAGATGAGCAGAACCTGAAGAACATTGTATACCCTAACAGCAACATGGGGGTGATGATCAACCTCAATGGACTTGCTCATTCCATCAGTGCAACAGCCAGGGATAATTTTGGGGTATCTGAGGTGGAAAATAACATCTATATCCAGAGAAAGAATTGAACAAAGACCAAAGACTATTACCTTAAATTAAAAAAACCCTCAGTTGTTTTAATTTACATTCTCTAATCAATAATGATTTGGAGCATTTTTTCATATGATTATATATTGTCATGTCTTCATTTGAAAACTGTCTATCCATAAATTACTATGTAATTTTGCTATCTCTTATAATTTATTTTTCTTCCTTAAGGATATGATTTTTCTCTCTCATCACATTCAACTTAGATCAATGTATACCATGGAAACAATGTAAAAACTAAAAGACTACCTTCTGTGGGAGTGGGGGGGAGGGAAGAGAAGCAAGAATAGGGGGAAAATTATAAAATTCAAAATAAATAAAATTTTTCTAAAAAAATAGTAGTGTGGTTTGGATCAATGTGATAATAAATGTTAGTGCTTTGCAAACCTTAAATTGTTACAAGAATGCTAGTTAAGATGATAGTGATGATGATCTTAGCTCATGCTTGAGTACACTCCTTCTAATCCTTTTTGTTGAATTCCTACTTATTCTTTATAAATGGTTAAAATAGCACTTTTTCAATTACCACCCACTTCTCCTCCCCTCAGTCAATCATAATACTTGTCCTTTCAGACATCAAATCATATTGGTTTATGTCTCTCTTATGCACCTAACATGTATTATTGAGTTATTTTTTTGTATTCTGATCCCTTTTAGACTGTGAGAATCAGAAGGCCATGGATTATACTTATTTAACATATGTGTCTATCCTACTATGTAGCACAGTGTTCTGCCTCAGATGATATTTAGCAAGTGCTTGTTAAAATTTAGTTAAAGTATGTTCAAATTCTTGGGGTGGCTAGGTGGTATAGTGGCCCTGGAGTCAGGAGTCCCTGAGTTCAAATGCAGCCTCAGATACTTAATTACCTAGCTTCATGGCCTTGGACAAGCCACTTAACCCCATTTGCCTTGCAAAAACCTAAAAAAAAAATGTTCAAATTCTGAAAGCTTTTATCCAGATACAAATAAGGGTCTTTAACATAGGTATGCACAGAAGTTGGACTGGATAGGGGGCACATCTGGTCCAGATTCTATGGGTAGGTATGGTCTATATGAAAGAGCACCCATTTACTTTCATTGGAGAGGAACCAGAAAAGTTCTACTGTCCCAAATTATCCCTTCTAGAATTTCTACCATTAGTAATTTATGAAATAGGATTATTCACTGTGGACCCACTTTTTTGTTTAATATTTTTAATGTCTCTAATTTTTACTTATTATTTTTGTTTTTGTTTTAATTTTCATTTATTTTATACTTAAAATATAAAACTATTTCCATGTAAATAACAGAACACCAGAGTGTATTCTATATGAAACCATAAATTTTCATTTTGCAATAAACTTTGTAATAAATTCTACATATTATTTTCTTTTTAAAATTTATTTATTTTTTAATTTTACAGTTTCCCCCCTAATCTTGTTTCCCTCCACCCACCCCCCACCGAAGGCAGTCTGTTAGTCTTTACATTGTTTCAATGGTATACATTGATCTAAGTGGAATGTGATGACCTAAGGGGAAAAAAATAAAGTATAAGAGATAGCAAAATTACATAATAAAATAATGTGGTTTTTTTTAAATTAAAGGTAGTAGTCTTCAGTATTTGTTTAAACTCCACAATTCTTTCTCTGGATACAGATGGTATTCTCTATCGCAGATACTCCCAAATTGTGCCTGATTGTCATACTGATGGAATGAGCAAGATGATTAAAGTTGATCATCACCTCCATGTTGCTGTTAGGAAGTACAATGTTCTTCTGGTTCTGCTCATCTCACTCAGCATCAGTTCATGCAAATCCCTCCAGGCTTCCCTGAATTCTCATCCCTCCCGGTTCCTAATAGAACAATAGTGTTCCATCATATACATATATGTGGACTCACTTTTTAAAGTGTCAATACCATTACCTGAACTGATGCAGGGAGAAATGAGCATAATCAGGAGAGCATTGTACACAGTAATACCAATATTGTATGATGTCCAACTTAGAATGGCTTAACTATTCTCATAATGATCCAAGACAATTCCAAAGGACTCATAATGAAAAATTCTATCCACCTCTAGCAAAAGAATTGATGGAATCTGAATACATATCAAAGCATACTATTTTTAACTTTATTTTGTGTGTGTGTTTGTGTGTTCATGGTGGGGTTTTTGGTCTGTGTTTTCCGTCACAACATGACTAATATGGAAATGTTTTGCATGATTGCCCATATATAACTTTTATCAAATTGCTTACTATCTTGGGGGGTGGGGTTAGAGGAGAAAGGGAGAGAATGTGGAACTCAAAATTTTTAAAAATGTTGAAATTGTTTTTATATGTAATAAGGAAAACTAGAATATTTAAAAAAAAATAAAGTGTGAATGTCCCTTTGGAGGATAATACTTGGAAACTAATGCTTCATTGTAAGTCAGTTCATCAATTCACTATCTTCCTTGTCTGCTAGTATTGTAGAAGCAAGAGATCTCTGTGAACCTAGAACAGGGCAGAAAAGAGGTGAAGGAGAGAAAAGAAAAGGGTACATCCAAATATTTATAGCAGTCATTTTTTGTGGTAGTAAATAACCAGAAAGAGAGTAGGTACCTATTGATGAGGGAATGACTGAAAAAAATTGTGGTATATAAATATAAAGGAAAATTATTATGATATAAGAAATACTGAACATGGAGAGGTTTAAAGAGATTGAGAAGACCTAGGTGAATTGATACAAAGCAAAATGATTAGAACTACAGGTACAATTTACACTATGACTATGATAATAGAAAGAGCATGGAAAGACTTCAGAGTCTGGATCAATTCAATGACTACCAATGTCTTTGGAGGACTATAATAAAGTATACTTCCCTCCTTTTAGCAGCAAGGTGGTGAACTATAGGTACAGAATGAGGCACATATCACTTTTTTTGTTTTTTTGTTTAATTGTACTTTTTTGTAATAAGGAAGAATACTATTTGAGGTTGGGTTCTGTGGTGTCGTTTGGGAAAATAAAACATAGATTAAAGAACAAAAAAAAATTAAAAGAAAGGAGTAAAGAAGTTGGAAGGCAGGGGCCATCAAGGACAGCTCATATAAGCTTCAGTTTTGATCAGTGTTTAAAAAGAATTGACCCTTCATGCAACTCCTAAGCTAAGTTTTCATAGTATTTTTCAAAGAGGAAAGGGAAGAAGTCTTTGGACTATATTGCTGCTGCAAATAGGGAGTGGTGATTTGGCCTATTCAAGCAATTTTCTCCCTTTGCTGATCTCTCATGACTTTATCCTCATGCAATTTAGCCAACCAGAGATTCCTGGCAGTTTTCCAGGGTCTCCCAGCACCCTCCTTATGGTTTTGACCTCTTCTTTCTGATGACTCTTTGATGGTGATAGAACTTTCCACTTTTAAGTGAATTAGAAGGCAAATGTCCCTCAGTTGTACTGGGACGTCCCATAATAGGTTGCAAATAACAGGAGAGCTGATAAAGAGCACAGGCTGTAATTAGCCAACAACTGTCTGTTTGTTGTTGCTCAAGTTGTACTGAACACTGTGAACTTGTGGCAGACACAGAATAATTAGCCATGTTGGAGACATGGATTATATATCTGCTAATATAGAGAAGTATGAGGGTGCCTCTTTCCTGGAAATTTCTTTTTAGGCTGTATATATCCATTATGTATTTGATTGAAGGATGAAATCACATCCTGGGCTATAACCTTACAATCTTACATTGTGCAGAGCATCAAACTTTTATTTTCCAGAGTCCAAGCCTTTGGATAGAAGATTATAAAGCACTTCAAGGGCAACCACTGTGTCAGATATTGTTTTAGATGTGCGTATGTGTGAGAGATTATATGTGTGTGTGTGTGTATGTGTGTGTTTGTATATATGTATATTGTGCAGCCATATTATATGATTGTGTTTGTGTACGAGTGTATAACCCCTTCCACACAGAACACAATACTATGTACCTTGTAAATGTTCAATAGATACTAACTTAATATCTTTATTGTAGGAATATGAAAATGATGAGATTCCCTTATATTCCCCATTCTGCCCCACCCACCCACCCCTTCTCCAATTAACAGGATATGTACTTTGAGTGATTTTCTACTTGTGAAGATGGAGTTTGATGGCTCACCCATTCTTACAAGTTGTATTCTCTTTCTATTCAAATTATTTTCTATGTTCCTATCTGTTTACATGTTATATCCCTACCTGTAGAATATCTTCATGGGATGAATCTTACTTAGGTCAGTTAGTTCCCTATTGGTTGAGATTCCATACTGGAGCTAAATGAGATGCACTTAGACTATTCAGTAGTTAACAAAAGGAAGTTTACTAAGCCATAACATAGAAAGGCATTTAATCATTTAGCTTGAGTAGACACAATGTCATAGGGAAACAGGTTAGAGCAGCAGCGTGAAATGTAATGACTCTTCTGGGACATCTTTTGGGACATCTACCAAGTCACATCCACTGAGTCAAAAGGGACTATGTGTGTGGGCCTTTATACACCATTAGGGGAGTAGGATATCATATTGACAGGGCTTGAACCTGGGTCTAACCTAACTGAGGTGGAAGCATTTCAGGTAAATCTTGGTGGATAGTGATTCCAATCCAAATGTGAACTTTTCAAGTATAAAGACAAGATCTTTTATCTTTATATGCCTAGCACTTAGCACTGTGCTTTGGACATAATTAGATACTCAAAAAATGACTATTGGATTGGATTAGATGGTATCTCAGTCCTATCAGCCAGGTAGGCCCCAGTCCCAATCTCTCAGAAAGATTGTGATGGAGAGAGGCAGAAAGAAGTAAGGTGACTGTTGCTTCCAAATTCTGCTCAAAATTAGTGGTTTTCTTCACCAAAAGGACATCAGTACCATCATTAAATATTTTTAATTAAAATTCTTTTGTTATTCTGTGTTTGACAAATATCATTAAAAATGGGTATTTCCAAATATTCAGAATAGAAAAAGAGGATGGTACATAAAACCATAGGTGAACTCTGCTTTAAATATAAATTCAAATATATGAAATAAATTCAACATGTTTTAGTTACTTCAATGAACTTGCCTGTACCTTCTTTGGAATTTCCTTACATTCTCTTTTCTTCATTTTATTTTAAAAAGATAGTACAATGATCAACTTTTGTTTCTTTTCTTCATTTCTTTTTTTGTCATACCCATTTTATACCCTTTTCCCTCCAAAATCTCCTTCACAAACTAAAAAAACTTTTTTTCCCTCTTGTAATAAATATAGCCAAGTAAAAAAGGACTCATATATTGCCTAGACATGTCTGAAAATGTGTATCTCAATCTACCCTTGGAGTCCTCCATTTTTCTCTCAGATGTATTCAGCAAGCTTGATCATTGTTTTTCTGGAGTGATGATTGACCATTGTATCACAAGTCTTTGAAAATAATTTTCCCTACTATATTGTAGTTGTATAAATAATCATCCCGGGGTGGCTAGGTGGTACAGTGGATAGAGCACAGACCCTGGAGTCAAGAGTACCTGAGTTCAAATCCAGTCTCAGACACTTAATAATTACCTAGCTGTGTGGCCTTGGGCAAGCCACTTAACCCCATTGCTTTGCAAAAATCTAAATAAATAAATAAACAAACAAATAAATAATCATCCCAGTTCTATTTACTTTTTTTAACTATTCATGTTTCTCCAATCCTACACTTTTGTTGTTACTTACTTTACAATATCCTATTACATTAATAACTATAATTTGTTTACCTATTCTCCAATTAATGGACAACTCTTTGGGTTTTTTGCTGCAACTAAAAATGCTTCTATAATAATTTTTTATTTGAGTCCTTTCCCTCTCTATTTGATTTCTTTATGGTATATATTAAATAATGGCATCATTTGTCTAGTAATGGCATCATTGAGTCAAAAGGTATGTAGAGTTCAGTGAATTTTGAGTTTGGAGTATAATTCCAAATTGCTCTCTAGAATGCTTTGGATGAATTTGCAGATCCACCAGAAAAGTATTAGTGTTTCTTCTTCTATAGCATCTCCAACTAATAATATTTCTATCTTTTGTCAACTTTGTTAGTGTAATGAGTTTGAGGTGGTTTTATTATTAAATTATTCTTGATTTTGGAGCATTTTTTCCATGTGACTTTTGATAGAATTCTTCTTTTTAAGAAGTGCCTATTCATGCACCCAAAAGGCAATAAAACTCCATACCCTTTTTGACCCAGCAATACTGCTACTAGATCTATATCCCAAAGAGATCACAAAAATGAGTTAAAAAACCCTCATGTACAAAAATATTTATAGCAGTTCTTTTCATAGTAGCAAAAAATTTGAAGGAAAGTCCATCGATTGGGGAATAGCTGAACAAATTGTGGCATATGAATATGATGGAACACTATTGTTCTATAAGAAACCATGAGGAATGGGACTTCAGAATAACCTGGAATGACTTGCATGAATTAATGCAGAATGAAGTGAGTAGAACAAGAAGGACACTATTCACAGCACCAGCAACAGTGAGTGATGGCCAGTTATGATGAATTTGTACATTTCAGCAGTAGAATAATCAAAGATAATTCTAAAAGACTTGTAATGGAAAATCCATACCCAGAAGAAGAAATTGTGGAGTTTAAATGCAAACCAAAGCTTACTGTTTTCAATTTTTAAAAGTTATCTTATATATTATGTCTATTTTCCCCTCTATTTTTTCTCTGCTTGGATTTGATTCTTCTTTCATAACATGATTAATATAATCTATGTTTAGCATGGTTATACATGTTCAGCTTATATTAGATTGTGATTTGTTGGGGGAGGAGGGAAGGGAGGAAGAGAGAAAAATGTAAAACTCAAAACCTTGCTAAAATATGATTATTGAAAACTAACATTGCATGTATTTGGGAAAATAAATATTTTTTTTTAAAAAAGAAGTGCCTATTCAAAGCCATTGTCTATTTAAATATTGCTGAAATAGCAAGACATCCAGGAGATAGCAACTTATGCCAGGCATGTTCAGCTACTGCCATCCCCTTCTATCCGTAATAGGGATAATCCAGGACTCTGAACCCAAGAATCCCAGAAATAGTGAAATTAAATAAGAACATTAAGGAAGAGGTATCAACATCTGCTTTGCTGATATACTTTAAGGTGCTTGAAGCTTAAACCTTCCATATGTGTTTTCTCTTCCATTAGAATATGAGCTCTCAGGACAGCCCTGGGAGACCTGTTATGGACAATGCTATCCATATCCAGATGAAGAAAAACAAAACAAAACAAAACAAAAAACAAACTACAGAATCTAGGAACACTGTGTTCACTTTTTGAAAATTTCTCTTATGTTTTTTCTTCCTAATGGTTTTTTCTTTTTTCCTAAATCCTAATTCCTCATACAGAAAATGACTAATTTGTAAACATGTTAATCACAAACGTATAAGTACAATGTTCAACAGACTGTTTGCTACTGAGGGGAGGAGGATGGGGAGGGAGGGTGAAAGGAAATTATGGACCATATTTCCCCATGAATAGGACATACCCTTTTTCATGAAATTTGGGGTCTTATATAGTGGTTGTAGATTTTTAAAAAAATTTTTTTATATATTTGAGGCAATGGGGTTGACTTGCCCAAAGTCATACTGCTAGGCAATTATTAAACCTAAGGCTGATTTAAACTTGGGTCCTCCTGACTCCAGGACAGTGTTCTATCTACTCCAACACCTAGCTGCACCAGCCACCCCCCCCCCCCATTTCTTTACTTGCATTTCCTGAGTTTTCACACTTCTCTTTGTGCTCATTGTCTCAAATTTATTACCGGTATATTAGGTTACATTTTGCCACATTCTGCCCAGAAATGGCTCAGAAAAAGATTTTTGTGCAGTACTGAATTCAAGTTCAAAGTTATCCAGTTTGAAAAAGTGAATGGAAATCATGCTGTTGAGCATCGTGCTGTTCCTCCTCCAAATGAGAAAACAACCTGAGACTGGCTCTGGGAAGAATAAACCCCTATTGAAAATACTGGCAGAAGAAGGCCATGAGAAGAAAAATAGCCAAATGACCTGATATAGAGAGGGAACTGAAGAGATGGATTGAAAAGCAAAGAGCAAGTGGAATTCCTGTGTCCACAAAGATGGTTCAGCATGAGGCAAGAAGAATTGCTGATGAAAAGGAAGTGACTGATGTCAAAGGACACAAGTGATGATTCAAGTTCATGAAATGGAATGGACTAAGCAGAGGCCTGAGAGCTATGAGCAGAAGGTCCCTGAAATTCATGATGAATAAAACTTGAGTTCAATAACTTTATGAATTACATTTTTTTTTCAAATTTTGGACCCCAAAGGCAGTGGGGTTAAGTTACTTGCCCAAGGTCACACAGCTAGGTAATTATTAAGTGTCTGAGGTCACATGTAAACTCAGGTCCTCCTGACTTCAGGATCAGTTCTCTATCCACAGCACCACTTAGCTGGTCCCCTAATTACCTCTTAATTAGGTCTATTTTTGCTTTTGCTTTGTCTAATCCTGATTGCTTCCCCTGCCTTTGTTTTTTACTTGAGTTGAAGTATATTAGATTCTGCTTCAACCTTTTATTTTATGTCTTTCCATTTCTAATGTATATGCATGTGGATGAATGTTAAAACATTACATTACATTCAAAACATGTATTTGAAAAAGTAAAATGTCAATTTAAAAAAAAAAGAACATGAGCTCTTTGAGAGCAGGGGCTATCTTACTTTTTCTATTTGTAACCCTAGCACTCAGCACAGTGGTTTGCACATAGTAAAAGCCCAATAAATACTTTATTCATTCATTAAGTCATCAATTGGTCAAAGACTCTTATTTTTATATAGTTGTTCAGTATATCATCTATCTTGGATATCAGACTTTTATCAGAGATACTTGCTGCAAAATATTTTATTCCAAGTTAGCTGTTTCCCTTCTCATTTTTAACTGCAATGATTTTGTATGTGGAGAAGATTTTCAATTTTGTCATCAAAATTGCCTATTTTATCACTCATGATTCTCTCTATCTTTTCTTTGGCAGCTATGATCAGCCTTCCCTTCTCTTGCCAAGTGAGTATACCCAATAACCAGCTAATAAAGCAAAAATCCCCTCTCCCTTTTAAAAATAAAAGAAAATTTTATTTTAAAAATATTATTTTTAATATCTTTTCTTTTCAAATTTTGAGTTCCAAATTCTCTCCCTCCTATTCACTCTTTTCCCTACCACTGAGAAGGCAAGCAATATGTTATTAATTATATATGTGGAATCATACAAAACATTTCCTCATTAGCCATATTTCAAAAAGAAAGCAAGGAAATTACACTTCAGTTTACAATTAAGAGTTCATCATTTCTTTCTCTGAAGGTGGATAACAATATTTTTAATCATTGTAGTCAGGTTTTTTACAATTGATCATCATAACAATATTGAGGTTAATATACATAATCATCTCCTGGGTCTTCTCATTTGGTTTGCATAAGTCTATACAGGTCAGGGGCGACTAGGTGGTGCAGTGGATAAAGCACCGGCCTTGGAGTCAAGAGTACCTGGGTTCAAATCCGGTCTCAGACACTTAATTACCTAGCTGTGCGGCCTTGGGCAAGCCACTTAACCCCATTTGCCCTACAAAAACCTAAAAAAAAAAAAAAGTTGTTCTGGAACCACTGCCTTGTTATTTCCCATAGCAATAGTATTCAATCTCATAGCAATACTATTCAAAATAGTATTCAGTCATAATCATATGCCACAACTTGTTCAATCATTCTCTGGTTGATAAGCATCCTTCTTGATTTTCATTTCTTAGTCACCACAATAAGAATTGCTACAAATATTTTTGTACATATAGGTCTTTTCCCTATTTCTTTAATCTCTTTGAGATATAGACCCAGTAGTGATATTACTGAGTCAAAGTGTGTACAAAATTTGTGTAGCCTTTGGGCTTAGCTCCAAATTGCTCTCCAGAACAGTAGTACCAGTTTACTACTCCACCAGAGTTCATTAGTGTACTTATTTTTCTCTCATCCCCTCCAGCAGTTGACATTTGTGATAGGTGTGAGGTAGTACCTCAGAATTATCTTAAATGATCTTTCTCTAATCATTAGTGATTTAGAGCATTTTTTTAATATGAGTATAGATAGCTCTCATTCCTTCTTCTGAAAACTGTTCACATTCTTTGACTGTTTATCAATTGAAGAATGACTCATAGTCATATAAATTTACCTCACATCTTAAATATTTGAGAAATGAGCCCTTTATCAGAGAAACTTGCTATAAAACATTTTGATATTACTTCATTGCCTATGATACCTGTTAACAAAATGTGGTTTCCCTAATTATTTCTTATATCTTAATTAGGTCTATTTTTGCTTTTACTTTGTCTGATAATGATTGCTACCCCTGTCTTTTTTTTTTTAATTCAGCTGAAGTATATTAGATTCTGCTTCAACCCTTTATTTTATGCCTTTCCATTTCAAATGCATCTCTTTTAAACAGCATATTGTTGGATTCTTGTTTCTAATCCATTCTCCTATCTGCTTTCTTTCTGTGTATGAACATCTCCTATTCACACTCACAATTATGATTACAATATATTTCACCCCATCTCATTATCTTCTGTATCTTCCTCTCTTTTTAATTTTCTTCCTCTTCAAAAGTCTCTTTGTCTTTAACTACTGCCTCCCTTAATTCATCCTCCCCTTTACCATATGCTTTCCTTTTTTTTTTATCCCCTATTGGGAGAATATATATATATATATATATATATATATATATATATACATATACATATATAGTCACACACACATTCATGATCTGATATAACATAATAACATAATATAAGCATATATATATATATATATATATATATATATATATAGTTCCTTCTTTGAACTAATTCTTTTTTTTGTTTGTTTATTTGTTGGGCAATGGGGTTAAGTGACTTGCCCAAGGTCATACAACTAGTAAGTATTAAGTATGTGAGCCCACATTTGAGTCTTCCTGATTCCAGGGTTGGTGTTCTATGCACTGTACGACCTAAGCTCCTTAAACCAGTTTTGATAAGAATAAGGTTCAAGCACTGTCTACCATCATTTCCCCCCTCCAATGTAAAAGCCCTTCCATGTGTACCTGTTTTATGTCTCTTTCTCCTTTTCCCAGTGAATCCCTCTATCTCATCCCTTCATATTTTTCTTTTGGAGATTATTCTTCACCTCTTTTTTTTTTAGTTGTTTTTTTTTTTTTTTGCAAGGCAGTGGGGTTAAGTGGCTTGTCCAAGGCTACACAGCTAGGTAATTATTAAGTGTCTGAGGTTGGATTTGAACTCAGGTACTCCTGACTCCAGGGCCAGTGCTCTCTCCACTGCACCTAGCCGCCCTCTTGGAGATTATTCTTATGTAGATAACTCACACCCATGTCCTCTGTCTATCCTTTTCATCTTCCCATAGAGGAATGTAAAAGGTTAACTTTATTGAGTCCCTTATGATTACTCTTTCATGTTTACCTTTCTATGTTTCTCTTAGGTCTTGTGTTTGCATGCCAAATTTTTTATTCAGCTGGTTTTTTTTAGAAGTACTTGAAAATTCTCTGTTTCGTTAAGGAATCTTCACTTTTTCCTGAAGGATTACACTCAGTTTTGCTGGGTGGGTGATTCTTGGGTGTAATCCTAGTTCCTTTGCTTTTGTAATATCATATTCTAAGCCATCTGCTCCTTTAACATGGAAGCTGCCAAATCTTGTGTGATACTGACTGTGGCTCCATAATATTTTAATTGTTTTTTTCCTATCTGCTTAAAGCATTTTCTCTTTGACTTAGGAGCTCTGAAATTTGGCTGTAATATTCCTGTGGGTTTTAGTTTAAGGATTTCTTTTAGGAGATGATTGGTAGATTCTATCAATTTCAATTTTACCCTCTGTATCTAAAATATCACAATGGTTTTCCTTGATAATTTCTTAAAATATGATCTTTAGGTTCTTTCTTTGATCATGGCTTTCAGATAGTCCAATAATTGTTCAATTATCGCTTCTCAATCTATTTTCCATGTCAGTTTTTTTCTCAATGAGATATATCACAATTTTTTTCTATTTTTTTATTCATTTGACTTTGTTTCATTGTTTCTTGATTTATCATAAAATCATTAACTTCCATTTGCCCATTTCTAAATTTTAAGGAATTATTTTCTTCAGTGAGATATTGTACCTATTTTTCCATTTGATCAATTATGCTTTTTACAGACTTTGTCTATGAATTTTTGTATTACTTTTACTATAGGTCAATTTTGTTTATTAAGGTGTACCTCCTTTACCAAGTTGTTAATCTTCATTTCATAGTTTTCTTACATCACTTTCATTTCATTTTCCAGTTTTTTTCTCCTCCACTTTTATCTCTAAGGAATTTCTAGGAATCCTTGTTGGGCATGGGTCCAATTAACATTTTTCTTTGAGACTTTTTGGTATGTTTTCACATTGTGGCCTTCTGAATTTAAGTCTTGATCTTTCCTGCCTACTATAACAACTTTTTATAGTTAAATTCTTTTTTAGTTCTTGATCCTTTTTTAGGTCCATTTTTTTAAACTTTGGATTTTATGTTAAAGTTGGGCTCTGCTCACTTGGGGGTAAAGAGTAAATGTCAAGCTTTTTTTGTGCTTTCTTTTCAGAGTTAGTTTTGTGGGTCTGCAAGTTTTCTGTGCTTCCAAGGTAATGTGATCCTGGGAGAGGTGCAGTCATTGCTCTTTTTGTCTGTACTCTGGTATTTACAAAGGAAGAGCCCTGGTCGCCTGAAGCCACAACTACTTGGTACTGTGACCAGAGCCCCTTATCCACTGTGATCAACCATCAGTACTATTCTCCATCCTGGAACTGAGACCCTGAATGGGCAATAGAGTTGCCAGTCAGGACCAACTGTACCCAGTTGGTACAACCAGCAAAGGATCCCCTGTAATCTCTTTTTGACTACTTATACAACCCCCTTAACATCTCTAGACTGAGAGCTCTCCAAGCCACTGCTGCTGTTACAGCTGCTGTTGCCACTGTCATATGATTCTGTCAAATCTCTATTCTGATGCTACAGAATGCCAATCTTAAATTTTCTTAGGTCAGAAAAATATGTCACCTCAACTTTTGTTTTTTGACTTTGCTACTCCAAAATTTGATTTGAGGCATTTTTTAAAAACCCCTAATCCTCTATCTTGGCTCTTCGAAAATCCCCTCTCTCTGGCTACCTCTCTCTGCTTTTTTTATTTCATCCAGATCAGCCTTGGCCTAAAATTAATCCATTCAGCTATCATTGTCTTCCACACTTGAATTCTCATTTCCTTGTCCTTCAATTAATATCCTACTGATCTTCAACTCTGGGTTTTCACAACTCCCTACCTTCTCCATTCCTGTTCCATGTGGCTGAAGACACACAACAAAAAAGTGCATACATTTTCAGACTTGCCCAATGTGTTACTTTGCATTGTTGGATTTGAATTGTAAATAGAAGTGATTCTATTTGGTGGATAGAAGTACTGGTGAGTTCTTAAAAAAAAGAAAAGAAAGTTTGTCATCAATGTTTCTGAATGTATATACAGAAGAGAGCAGAAGGAAGTTCAGTAGGGACCCAGATAAGCAGAGCAGTTATTTCTTATCACATTAAATTTATTAAATTTAATTTATTAAAAAATATACATAATTAAACTATACTTAATTAAAGTTTAATTTCAGAGATGATTCTTTTGAGCTTATCTTTTATATTTAAATGTTCATGTTTATTTATGAGTAAATTCATAATAAAAAATAAACTTTTAGAAATGTTTTAAAGCCACTCTAGTTGGATCCATTTCAAATTCTTGTTGTCTGATCTAAACCAGGGCTTTTGTGGCAAAGATGACAAAAGGTATATATAGCTGATGTTGGAGATATTACAGAAAGACAGGCACACAGCTATACTTCCTCTGGAGCTATGAATGCTCTAACCCTTCTGAAAAGCAATTTGGAATTACATTTTTGTAATGGGGGAGGGGAGGCCAATGAGGGCTTAGTTCTGGAAACATGTAATATAGGTGTTGCCAATGCCCAAGGATGCCTAGGGAGCCTGCTTCCAGGCACCTGTAATGGGGGTCCTGCCCTCTACTTCAGAGGATATGTGGGTATACTATGACTTTTTCATGTCTGCGCAATGCATTCCCAAAGAAGAAAGCCTTTGATTGACTTCTAAGCCAGAACTGAGTGTGCATTTTTAAAAAGCACTAACTATTCAAATCAAGTTCTCTTTCCTGTTTTCAAGATATAAAGAAGACTCTCTGAGTTCTGGGAGGCAAATAGAGGGGTTGATACCCTTCCTACAGGTTTAGTTAATGGGCACATGATCTCCTGGGAAAGCTTGTGTCTAAGTGGGGGCCACCTTCTGTTTGTGTCTTCTTTACTTTGGCACAGAGGCCTTATGAAATCTCAAAAGGTCTAAAAAAAAAACACCTGAGTCCGGTGGTCAAACCCTGAAAGGAACTAGCCAAGAAGCAATTTCTCTATTAGTTATGCCTGATGGTGTATTTAAGGTTTAACAATCAGCTCTCAAGGAAAGGTCCATGAATGACACACTTTTAAGTTCAATCTGCATTATTAACCTTTTATCCATCACTTTCTTAAGTCCAGGCACTCCACAAAGCAATACCCTAAGCCCTAATTTGTAGCCTTTATTAATTTACAAGGCATAAATATTCACACTGCAAATTGAACAATCAACTCTCACAACCTGATATGAGCTAGTCTGACACACCCCAGACTATGCCACACCTAGAAGTGAACTTGGTAGTGGGAGGAATGTTTATAACAACCATTTCAAACTCTCCCTGGGAACCAAAATATGGAGGAGAGAGAATGAATTGGGGGAGAGGTAGGTACATTTCTTCTGTATCAAAGACAGGGATGATTTCATTTTCATCTTTTTTATTCTTGGGGTTTTTGTGCTTACAAGATGTTTCTTGAATTGGCTCCTTACCAATTCAACAAACCCATATTTTCTCATTTAGCCCCTCCTGAACATCAAGGTCACACATGAATAGTCCACACAGGTTCAATTCCAAATTTTGAACACAGGAGCAAGCAAAAAGCCTGAGGCCTCAGTCCAAAAACTTGATTTCATTTCCAAAGTCCTCTACCCAATTGAACTGCTATGGCATTCCTTTTCCATTTCCAAATAGTACCTTAAAGTCTAATGTATTTAGTGCCCCATCTTTTTCATTCATTCAACAAACATTTATTTATCTGCCAGATACTTTATTAGGCACTGGCAAGACAAAGACAAAAAAAGTCTTGATCTTTCAGGAGTTTATATCCTAATGGTTATTAGAAGGTTCATAAAGAGATAATCCACTTTTAGGTACATGAGAGTGTTTGGGATCATATGGGAACATAAATGTGGTGTTACAACCAACTCCCAATCCAACCTCACTCTTCTGAAAGGAAAAAAAAGTGGAAAATGACCTATTGTCATGAAAATTTTTAGTCTTTTTTTTTTTTTAGGATTTTGCAAGGCAAATGGGATTTAGTGGCTTGCCCAAGGCCACACAGCTAGGTAATTATTAAGTGTCTGAGACCGGATTTGAACCCAGGTACTCCTGACTCCAGGACTGGTGTTTTATCCACTGTGCCACCTAGCTGCCCCTAGTCTTATTTTTTAACTTTCAACAATAGTAAAACTCTGAAATGATTGTGTATTGTGTGTATGCATTGTGAATGTATAATAATAACATTACTAAAGCAATCTAAAATTTGAAAAATATTTAATACATATTATCTCAGTTGATCTTCACAATTGCTCTGTGAGATAGGGGCTACTAACACCCCCCCACACACACACTTTACAGATAAGGAAACAAGCTAAAAAATATTTAAATGACTTGCCCAGGGTCACATTGAATTGAGTTAGAACTCAGGTATGCCTGACTCCAGGGCAGCTAGGTGATGCATTGAATAGAATGCCAGGCCTAGAATCTGGAAGACTCATCTTCCTGAGTTCAAATCTAGCCTCAGACACTTACTAGCTGTGTGATGTTGGAAATGTCTTTTACCCCTGTTTGTCTCAGTTTCCTCATCTGTAAAAGAAGTTGGAAAAGGAAATGGCAAACCATTCCGGTATTGTTGACAAAAAACCCAAATGAGTCAGACCCAACTGAAAAACTACTGAACAGCAACAAATTCCTGATTACAAGTATGCCTATGTTATAGAGTAGGTCTTATAGAAATAGTCAGACTATGTGGCTGTCTTTTGGTGTGATTTGATTTGTGGCAATTAAAGCCTCTTGATCAAAACTATTTCTCTAGACATTTTTTGTATGGTGACTGAAATTTCACCTTTATGCTTTTTTCTTTGTATATTAAATACTTTTCTGTCATTCTGATTATAAACCTGAATTTTCATCTATTTTTAAGATACATGATTTAAATCAGATTTCCATCTTCTCCTACTCTAAAAACAAATACTTCTAAGAAGGGAAAAGATCTGAAGTACTATCACCTAATACCTTAGAGGGGATAATAGCTAACATTTATATGTAGAGCTCCAAGATTTACAAAGATTTATATATCATCTTTTTTGAACCCAGCTCCATCCTAATGAGATGGGTATATGTTATAAGACTCCTTTTCCACATTTTTCAGTTGAGTAAATAGATGAAGTAAGTGCTTAGCTCAAGATACCTGAAGTGTCATAGCTGATTTCAAACCTAAATCCATACTTCTTTGCACTTTCCCTCTCCCTTCGGTTGATAGCTAACTGAGAACAAGGCTCAATTTGGGGCTAGGGGCAGAGGGTGGGGGCAATAGGAATAAGATAGGCTGACTCAGAGAAGACAGAAGTACCATAGGAAGTAGAGGGGCACTGAGAGAGGAGCTTTAGGATGAGGCGGGGATATATTAAAGACAAATACTGTGAACCTGAAAATAGTATTAACTGGTTCAATGTCTGTCTCTGTCTGCCTCTCTTTTCCCCATCTCTCCATCTTTCTTTCTCTCTGCCTTCTTCCATCTCTTTCTTCCTCTCTTTTTCTTTCTCTGCTTCTATTTCCTTGCTCTCCTCCCTCCCTCCCTACTTCTTCCCTTCCCTTTCCCCCCCTTTCAGTTCCCCACTCCTTCAGAAGTGAGAGGAAAGAAGTAAGTACTCAGATCACATTCTCCACAGCATCACCATGGTCACTTTGTAATCACATCCAGCAGTTGGGACCATAACCAAATGCACAGCATTCTTCCATTGTCCAAAAAACTCTTTATTTGATCTTTTCCCTAGAGATGCAGGTCATGAGGAAGAAAGGGGTGGGGGTGGGAGAAAGGTAGTCAGGGGTGGCCAACAACATAGGGAGTATGTGGGCACATTTTCTTTGATTTCTCTTCTAAAATGTGACTGAAAATAAGATTCTGATTTCAAAGCCTCAGTGGGTCTGCTTGCCTTCCAGGAAAATGCATTATAGACAAAGACTTGGGAAATATTAAAGCTGGGGAGGGATCATAGACAGCATCTAATCCAACTCCAAAATTTGACAGATGAATAAACCAAGGCCTAGAGACTCAGTTTATGGAATAGCCAGGAGGCTAGTTTCACTGGATCTAAGAGTATGTATTGGGAAGTAAGGTTTAAGAAGACTGGAAAGATAGGAGGGGGCCAGGTTATGAAAGGCTTTAAATGCTACAAAGAGCATTTTACAGGAATAGAGAACCACTGGAGTTTATTGAGGGGAATGTCTCTTTATTTTAAAACATCTGTTAATTGTTTATATATCTTAGATACCAAACTCCCTCTATTTAGTTCAAGGAACTGGAAAGGCACCAACACTCCTGCCCTCAAGGAGCTCACATTCTAATGAGACAGATATCATGTAAATAACTGACTGCCTATAAGATCTTTGGAAGTAGATAGAAGGTGATCTCAGAGAAGAAGGCTTTGACAAGGGGTGGGAGTTCTCTTGTAAAAGGTGGGATATGAGTTCATTCTTGAAGAAAGCTAGGGAAACTAAGGAAGACAAAGCATTTCTGGCATAGTAGACAATCATTGCAAAGGATTAGAGACTGAGAATTGATGTGGTATATTGGAGAGTTGTCCTCAAATTTCAGAATATGGTTCGCTGTGTGACTCTGGACAATCATTTAACTTTCCAGTGTTCAGGCAACTCTCTAAGATAATAACTTACAGAGAATGAGCCCATCTACATTGGTAGAGGCAGTTTTCTTATATGGTGCTTCCAATACCATTAAAATCACAGATATTACACAACTATTCATAGTGGCCCTGTTTGTGGTGGCAAAGAATTGGAAATTAAGTAAATGTCCTTCAGCTGGGGAATGGTTTAACTAACTGTGGTATATGTATGTCATGGAACACTATTGGGCTCTATTAGAAACCAGGAGGGATGGGAATTCAGGGAAGCCTGAAAGGATTTGCATAAACTAAAGCTGAGTGAGATGAGCAGAACCATAAAAATATTGTACACCCTAACAGCAACATGGAGGTGATGATCAACCTTGATGGACTTTCTCATTCCATCAGTGCAACAATCAGGGACAATTTGGGGATATCTGCAATGGAAAATACCAGAGAAAGAATTGTGGAGTTCGAACAAAGACCAAAGACTATTAACTTTAATTTAGGAAAAAACCCATTATCTTATTATGTAATTTTTCAATCTATTATATATTTTTTTCTTTAAGGATATGATTTCTCTCTCTGATGAGAGGAAATTTAATTCAATTTATATCAATTTATACCATGGAAACCATGTAAAGACTAAGAGACTGGGGCAGCTAGGTGGCACAGTGGATAGAGCACTGGCCCTGGAGTCAGGAGTACCTGAGTTCAAATGTGACCTCAGACACTTAATAATTACCTAGCCATGTGGCCTTGGGCAAGCCACTTAACCCCACTGCCTTGCAAAAAACCTAAAAAAAAAAAAGACTAAAAGAGACTGCCTTCTGTGCGGGCGGGGGGGGGGGGGGGGGGGAGGAACGAAGATTAGGAAAAAAATTGTAAAACTCAAAATAAATAAAATCTTTTTAAAAAATCACAGATATTGTCCCAAAAAGCAATTGAGAGGCAATATGGTAAAGTGGATGGAGCACCAAATATGGCATCAGGAAGCCCTGGGTTCAAATCTTTGCTCAGATAATGATTAGCTGCATGACTCTAGGGAAGTCATTACCCTCTGTATGACTCAGTTTCCTCATCTGTTAAATGCTGAGGTCAGGAGTGACATAGTCTAAAGAAAGCATGCACAGTGAGAAGTCAAGGCTAAAACTTTGGGGGAATACCTACCCTTGGAACAATTCTGCTGTTCTAGGGTGTGATTTCCTTAAGGCTAATATTTAAAGTTTAGCTAGTGCAAAGGCTAAGATGGGATATGGAGGATCCTGTTCAAGAAACAATAAGAAGGTCATTGTAGCTAGATCATAAAGAATGGAAAGGAATAAAATGTAAGCCAAATTATAAAGAGTTTGAATCATCAAATGGAGAATTTGGGGTTGGGGAGGCCATTGAGGAAACTCCAGTAGTAAAGCATGACCTGGGTGAAGATCCAGCAAAAGAGATTGAGAGGGAGTGGTCAGACAGGTAGGAAAAGAACCAGGTGAACAGCGTCATGAAGACACTATCCAAGAGGACTAGTGGATCAATAGTCAAGAAGAATGAGGAGGGACAGAAGTGGATAGAGTACTAGCCCTGGAGTCAGGAGGCCTTGAGTTCAATCCTGGGCAAGCCACTAAACCCTAATTGCCTGTTTAAAAAAAAAATGATGAGGAATGAAAAGAGGTAATATTTGGCCATTATTAAGATAACTTAGGGGAGGGCCCTTTCAATGACAATGAAGAAGTTGGAAACCAGATTGCAGAAGACTTACAAGAGAGGAAATGAAGACATGACAGCCTTTCTGAAGATTAGTCATGAAGGTGAGGTGAGATATAGGACAATAGCCAGCAGGGATGAGAGGATTAATTTAGGGTTTTTTGTTTTGATTGGTTTTGCTTTGTTTTTTTAAGGATGGGAGAGACTGAAACTTATTTATAGCTAGTAGAGAAAGAGCCAGTAGATCAGGATTACTTTTGCCCACATATAGTTTCATTGGACCTCAGGAAGGGCCCTTTTGGATACCAAAAAAAAAAAAAAAAACCTCACTCTCTTCTCTGGCTTTCTTGATGCCTGAAATGCCTGTCAGGAAAGACAAAACCTCTCATTTCCCAATGAGACCACAGAAACTTGCATGTTGTGAGTTTCCCTGGGTGAAGTTCAAATTCATTCATCCTAAGGTGTAAAAAACTGATAATAATGACTTTCCTAAAAGCAGAACTTTTTTGCGTACAATTCTGAAGACCTAAGGCAAATTCAATTGAGTTGGGGTTTGAGGCACAGTGGGCCACAACTGGGCATGCTGCATGCTGTTTTTCTAGTTGTCTACTTCATTTTGCATTGGTTCAAATAAGCAAGGCTGTAACTTAAACATATTATTTAAGTAAATTAGAGTATACAAAGATAAAATGGGAGGATTAATCATATATAATTTCATATAATAATAATAACAATAATAATAATAATAAAATCCAACATATAAATAGTGCTTTAGTGTTCAAAAAGTGCTCTATAAGTATGATGTTATTTGATTCTCAAAACATTCCTGGGAGGTAGATGCTATTATTAATCCCATTTTACAGATAAGGGATTAAGTAACTTGCCTAAAATGGCCCAGTTAGTAAATATCTGGGTCAGGATTTGAACTCAGATCTTCTGCATTGCCAAACCCTAATATTTTCTTTATGATAGAGACTCTATCTCCTTCCAAGGAAGAAATTCCTTTTAGGTTGGAGTCTCTCTCTCTCCCTTCTCTTCAATTTCTCTGTCATGGCACAAAAGCGGTAGCAATTCCTGTCTCATTATAGGCATTCTATTTCTATTTTTTTAGGATTTTTTGCAAGGCAAATGGGGTTACGTGACTTGCCCAAGGCCACACAGCTAGGTAATTATTAAGTGTCTGAGTCCGGATTTGAAGCCAGGTACTCCTGACTCCAGGGCCTGTGCTTTATCCACTGCGCCCCTTAGGCATTCTATTTCCCCATGATTTGAAAGCTGAACAAACAAAAAAATTAACTCTTGACTAGATTAAGAAATACTGAGAAATTTTGGTGATTCTTATGTTTACAACTGCATTTCTTACTTGGGTAGATAGGAACCCAGGATTGTTTCTCCAGGCTTTTAGGAATTACATGCTGAGGTCAACTTATGTCCCTGTCTATTCTTAAACTCTAGAACTGAAAATGCCCAGAGTCTAAGATGTATGCTGTGTTTAAGTATCTGACTACCACAAATCTAATAGAAAGAGAGTAGATGTACCTCTGTGACTCTCAGTCTTTGTCTTTACTACCTTCAAAACTCCATGCTAGATTGCATCTATGTGTACCTTGTTATAGGCCCCTGTGAGGTCACTTTAAGGACTTTTTGCTTCCAAAACCTTTTGAGGAAAAGCCAGACATTGACACATTACATGAACTTTTAGCTACTCTTTGGATGGGAGTTTTTCCAAAGTGTATTAAATGATTCCATATCTTCTTAAATAGTTTAACTTGTTCTTGATGACATCCCATAATAGGGATTGTTATTTCAGTCATTCAGTCAAGCCTGACTCTATATCATCCCATGGTTTTCTTAGCAAGATCATTGGAGTGATCTGATATTTCCTTTTCCAGTGTTTCCCCCTTTTACAGATGAGGAACTGAGGAAAATAGAATATAAGTGACTTGCCCAGAGTCACACAGCTAGGAAGAGTTTGAAGCCAAATTTGAACTCAGATCTTCCTGACTTCAAGTTTGTATTTTATCTTCTACACTACTTAGCTGCCCAATTGAACAGTGCCATAAAATAGACCCGACATGACTATATGATGCCATAAAATAAGCACAACCTTGCAGATAGGGATAAAGTAAGAAGGCTCACCTACTAGAACTGAGTTTCCCAAAGTCAGAGTCCATTTAGAAATTATTGTTGTTGTTGCTGTCCCTTTGTTCTTGAAGAAGACCATTTGATTTGATCGAGGGGGTGCTGTACTAAGTCACCAGCTTCACTTTTTCCTCTAGAGTCATCCGGATCCAATGACCAGATATGAATCAGGATGACTGGAGATGGCCCTGGATGCAGGGCTAAGTGACTTGTCCAAGGTCACACAGCTAATAAGTACCAAGTATCTGGGTCAGATTTGAAGCAAGGTCCTAACTCCAGGGCTGGTACATTATTCACTTAACTACCTCATTTAGAGATAGAGGGACCATAAATGTAACATAACCCAACAATTTCACTTTTCATACAAGAAAATTTAGACCCAGGGAAGCGGTTAAATGATTTGCTCAGGGGCGACAGATAATAAATGATAGAGCTGAGATTTGAAAACACACCCTTGTACTCTCCACTCAGCATATTCTTTCCATTGTACTTTCCATTGGGGGAAAAACTCAGAGAGTGGGGTGGGGGATGGGAGTGGGACTCTTTTCCAGAGTTATTATTCTGGAATAGTCTATTCAAAGTCACTAAGCATTATACAGAAAGAGTTAATAAAACTGTTACTGTACCTAAAGGAAACAGATCTGGAAAGAAGCTTCATTGCCCTTGAATTCAGTATGAAAACATTGCTTTATGAAATCAAACCATGGTGAGTTATGGAAATCTGGACTCATCATGGCTGATGTACCCAGGATGCTCAGGATTTTTTTTTTTTAATTTAAGCATTTGACCTACAGAGCCTGGAATGTGCTTTAAAATTAGCCAACAATGAGGTATATTTTATCTGAGGTCCTTTTTTCCATTTTCTCTTTCTTTTATTTTGGGGGTTGGCTCAAGTTTTTAATATTGCCTCACAGGTGTGGGAAGCAGTCACTCGGCAGTACTTATAAAGAATGAAATGGATTTAATAAAATAAAATCTCTTTCCCAAGCTCCTGTGAACTCCAAAATTCCTTTTCAGAGGTCTGAGTCAGTACATTTAGTTGATGAGAGATTGAATCCAAGGTCATACAATTACACACACACAAACACACACATACACACACAAACACACACACACACACACATACACACACACACACATCTATACTAATCTTAGGTTCCTTTCAAATCCCGACTCAAATCCCTCTTCTTCCAAGAAATCTCCTCAAATTACTAGAGCCTACACTATGTAACCAAAGTCTGGATTATTTTCTAATCATTTCCTGGTCATCAGTTTTTCTACTGAGCAAGGTTATAAATTCTTTGAAAGGGGCAGGTGGCATAAGGGATAGAGCACCAGCCCTGTGGTCAAGAGGACCTGAGTTCAAATTTGATCTCAAGAGCTTACAATTTATGTGACTTTGGGCAAGTTGCTTAACCCCAATTTCCTTGCCAAAATAAATAAATTCATTCATGGCAGGAACATAAAATCAGAGATTTTAAAAACCGTTTTAGAGCTAGTGAAACCCTTAAGAGATTCTGATTTGTTGAGAGTGGGTCCCTAGAGGACTTCTCAAAGCCATTCCTCTAGTGACTTTGCAATATACCATCTATTTTGATTCACTTCAGTATGACAAATGTTTCTGAAGTGTCTACCAGCATAGAAAAACCAAGTTGGGGGAGATAAGAGAGTTTAGATGAGTTATGGTTCCTCCTCCAATGTGTCTTTCAATTCTTTGATGGGTAGGGGGATGGGATATGTGATAGCACTGCAAAAAACATAATACTGAGGCAGTTATTATTTTGTTTTGATCCAGATATACTATTTCATCACTCTTAAGAACTAATATAAAACCCTTCCAATGGTGCCTCTTAGCTACTGATCTGCAATTTATAAAATGATGTAGAATTTTTTCAAAGGAGGTGGTAGAGGTCATAGGCAGGCCTGGCAGGTACTTAGAAGCTGAGTTAAACCAAAACCTAAAGAATGTTAGGTAACTAGTCCAATCATATGACTAGCAAGTACCTGAGGTGGGATTTGAATCCAGGTCTTCTGAGTTCACAGAAGACTCACCAACTCTATTCAATATGCCACACTGTCTCTTTGTTCAGGGTCACACAATTGGTATATGTCCAAGGTAGAATCTGAACCCAGATCTTCTTGATACCAAGACAGACAGTCCTCTAGCCATGATAACAAGCAATCTAAACACTTTAGAGAATTGTAAACAGAATGCCTGGTGAGGTCTGAGGATAGAAAGAGATCATCACTCGTGGTGGGGGTGGGGGAGTGATCAGGGAAGACTTGAAAATGCCTGTAACATTTGAGATGAGAATTACGGTATGGATTGGATTTCAAAATAGCATAAGAAGAAAATATTACAGGTAGAGAAAATGGAAAATGGGAAATGGTAAAACATGGGATGTCCATGTAGGGAGGGTTTGTATTCTATTTTTATTGGAAGATAAATTACATGGAGGTGAATAGAATAAGATAGGGCTATAAAATGATGGTGGCTATAGATCTTGGGAGGTGTTTAATGCCACACTAAGGAGCTTCAACTTTGGTCGGTAGGTAGCAGGGAGCCATATAAGGTTTTTGAACAAGGGAATGGCTAATACATTTATGTTTTATATGTTTAAGAGAGAGTAATCTAGGGACAGCTAGGTGGGTGCAGTGGATAGAGCACTGGCCCTGGAGTCAGAAGGACCTGAGTTAAAATCTAGTCTTAGACACTTAAATACTAACTTAGGTTTGTGACCTTGGGCAAGTCACTTAACCCCCATTGCTTTGCAAAAAAAAAAATCAAGAAAGAGTAATCTGGCAATGGCAGGAAGGAGGGAATGAGTATCATGAAAGGTATGATAATGGATTTGCTCACTAAATCTTGGAATTCTAGAATAAAGAATAGGCCTTGCAAGCTTGAAGGAGAAATTTGAGCCAAAAAAAGTAATTTCTACTTTACAGAGCCAGGAGCTCTTAGAATGTTAGTGTAGCAGAAATTGGATTGGTATATAGACTATGGTGGGGCATCTAGGTGGCCCAATGGATAGATCTCTGAGCACAGAGTCAGGAAACTCATCTTCTTGTGTTCAAATCTGATCTTAGACACTATGTGATCAGCTATGTGATCCTGGGAAAGTCACCTAACCCTGTTTAGTTTAGTTTAGTTTTTTCATCTGTCAAACAAGCTGCAGTAGGACATGGCAAACCACTCCAGTATCTTGCCAAGAAAATCTCAATGACTCATGACTCATGACTCAATAACAACAACAATTGGTGATAGAGAGCAGAATCTGTTATGGTCACTTTTAGGAATTCTAGGGACATTTGTGATTTAATATTAAAAACCCTCATTCTTTGAGACAATACAGCAATCTAAATAGATATCTGAAATATATTATTCATTGAGTACCTCTCTATCTTGCCCTTTGGGGAGAAATAGATCCAAACCTAAGCTTTAAGAACTTTTCTTTGGGGTTCTGGGGTAGGGATAAAAAGACCCAAAGAGCCCAAGAGATAAAAGGGCCCAATTAGCCTTTAAGAGATCAGCCTTCCAGGACAGAACTTGACCACCATGAATAAGAGTTTGGGTGGGATGGGAGGGACAGGGTGAGTCAGAGTCCCATAGTGAAAGGATGCAGCACCTCAACCCCTTTTGTCCCAGCAGTGGGTTATTATTATTATTATTACCTTCAAATCACAGAATTTCCAAATTGGATGGGACTTAGGAATCTGGACTGACCAAATTCCCTTCTCAGTATAGAAATCCCTTCTACATTATCTCAGATAGATGATAAACCAACCTTTTGATTGACTCCTTCCAGGGAGGGAGGTCTTAATCATTTTCAAGGCAGTACATTCCAATCATAAATTGTCTTAAGTGTATGAAAGTTTTTCCATATGTTCAACTAATAATCTCTTTGTTACCTCTTCCTGCATGCTTTTGCTGATCTTGCTCTTTGGAGCAAAGGAAAAGAGAAGTCTATTCTAAGCATATAGTGGACAAAGAACTGGACTTGGAACCATGAAAATTTGAGTTAATGTTCTCCATAGACACCTACTAACTATGTGACCCTGGGCAAATCATTAAATGCTCTAGCCTCAGTTTTCTCATCTATAAAATGATAATTGGCACCTCCCTCACAGTGTTATGGGAAGAAAAGAGGATAATATAAATAAAACACTTTGCAAATCTTGTAACACTCCTGGTGTTATTATTATTATTATTTTTATCAATCATTACATCAAAGAAGTGGTAAGACTGAGAATAGGTACAAGAAGGGTCATTAGAGAATGTGAGCAATACTATCCTCACACAAGTCACTCTTTGTTATCTACATTGTAGAGATGAGTTGAGACTGGATGGGATTTGAGGGACAATTCTGATCTTTTTATACCTTTTTTTTTTTAAACCATGCTTGAGGTGCAGAGCCAGCCAAAGGAAATTTGTTGCAGCTTCCAGGGACTTTGTAAACAGGTTGTGGATACACTTGGGACATGTAAGGGAGAATTTTCCCTTACCAGCTGCTGATGCTGGTATCCTGCTGTAGGTTAGGTTAAAACACCCCTGAGGGTCAAAAGGGGAAGACTTGCAAAACCCTCAGGAGGATGCAGAGATGGGGCAAGGTGGTTGTTGGTAGGAGACAAGCCCTGTTACTTTATGAATGGTGGGATGGAACAGATCTTCCTTCCCTCTGATTGGTTGGTCACACTCTTTAGGGGTCAGCACACTACTCCCCAGTTGGTCAGAAGTCCCACTCTGGAAACCACTGAAGTAGTAGAAAGAGCATCATTTGGAATCAGATGACCTGATTTTGATTCCTAACTCATCTTCTATTTAACATCCATGACCTTGGGCAAGTCATTTAAACTCTGGGCTTCAATTTCTTCATTTGTAAAAAAAATAAAAGGTTTAGATGAGATGCTTTCCCCAAATCCCCTCACTCTTATTTCCCATGATCCTATAATTCATTTGGTCTCTCTATGTAAAATGGGTCCCACTTAAATGGTTTTATTATCAGGGTTCTTTGGTCATTCTGTGACCCTTGGGAAAGGGAAAGGGTCTCAGCTGTCATTGATTCCTCCTATAGCAGAATGTAGACTCTTAGAGGACCAAGACAGCATATTGGACTTCTTCTTTCCTCCTACTACTTTTAAGCATTTTAAGAGGGCAATTTAAAAAATTCCAAACAGTAACCATCAATGGGAAAACAAACTTTCTCTGTATTCCCAGTACTTGGGTGTCTGACATATAGAATGCTCTAAATAAAAGAAAGCTTAAGGGTGGTGAAATACTCAAGTGAAACAAAATTTAAAAACTGACTTTATATTTAAAGCTAAAATTCCAAATCATTTCTAATTTATTTTTAATATACATATGAATTTTAATAAAATAGCAAAAAGACTAGTTCTTTTTTCAGTCTTGTGGTTGACATGGTCATTATTTTTATATTGTTAAATATTGTCCTGTTTTCTTCATCTCAAGTATCTCCTCTTGCCATATTTCTTGATATTTTTACATATGTCTTTTCTTCTGGTCCAATAACATTTCATTAGATTGATGTCCCATTATGCTATTATAGAAGCAGTTTGACTCGAAGTCAGAAAGTGAAAAATCACAGTTTAATAGTCACTTTCCCAGTTTTTGGAGGAAAGGTATGCTTCCAATTTTTTGTTCTTAAAAATAGAAAGGTTTATAAAGACTTTTGGACAAGTGGATTCAATTTTTCCTAGAAGTGGGATCTCTGGGTCAAACAAAGAGCATATTATTAAGTATCTACTATTTGGGCTTTGTTAGGTGGTAGGGATCCAAAAACAAACCATAAAAAACCACCCCTCCCATGAAGCTTGAAAAAATGTAAATAGACAAATAAATATGAAAAGTTTTGAAAAGAGTGATTCCACTAATAGCCGGGGGGGGGGGGTCAGACCTGGCCTGAGCATGGAAGGAAACTAAGGATTTGAGGGGACAGATTCACCCCAAGTATGGAGCCTTTGCTAAGGCAGAAGTGAAAGATGGAATGAAAAATCAAAGTAACAACAAGATCACTGCAATAAGTAGTATAATAGAAAATAAATTTCAAAAAGACTAGATGGGACAGCCAGGAGATACAGTAGCTAGCCTGGAGTCAGGTGGATCTTAATCCAAATGTGTCTTCAGACACTTACTAGCTGTGTAATCCTGGGCAAATTGCTTAACCCCAACTGCCTCCAAAAAAGAAAGGAAAGAAAGAAAGAAAGAAAGAAAGAAAGAAAGAAAGAAAGAAAGAAAGAAAGAAAGAAAGAAAGAAAGAAAGAAAGAAAGAAAGAAAGAAAGAAAGAAAGGAAGGAAGAAAGGAAGAAAGGAAGAAAGGAAGAAAGGAAGAAAGGAAGAAAGGAAGAAAGGAAGAAAGGAAGAAAGGAAGAAAGGAAGAAAGGAAGAAAGGAAGAAAGGAAGAAAGGAAGAAAGGAAGAAAGGAAGAAAGGAAGAAAGGAAGAAAGGAAGAAAGGAAGAAAGGAAGAAAGGAAGAAAGGAAGAAAGGAAGAAAGGAAGAAAGGAAGAAAGAACAAAGAATAGAAAGAAAAGACAGGCAAGAAAGAAAAAAGAAAAGTAGGTCAGAATTAGCTTGTGGAGGACTTTAAATACCAGCCTGAGGACTTTATGTTTTTTATGAAGGGGATCTTAATCTTGGCTCTGAGAACTTATTTAATAGTTTGGTTATTGGATTTTAATATAATGGACTTTTTTGGCAACCTTTTTTTTATTATATGTATTGAAGAAAACATTCTGAAAATTGGTCTGCTCACATACCAGACAGCCAATTTTTTTTTCATAACAATAACAAAAAATTTAAGAACCCTAGTTTTGGAGTAAAAAGGGGAAAAATAAAGATTTAGTTTACCACGTTTTCAGGGGTATCCTGGTAAATGTTTAACAACAGGCAGATGGGGCGGCTAGGTGGCGCAGTGGATAAAGCACAGGCCCTGGAGTCAGGAGTACCTGGCTTCAAATCTGGTCTCAGACACTTAATAATTACCTAGCTGTGTGGCCTTGGGCAAGCCACTTAACCCCGTTTGCCTTGCAAAAACCTAAAAAAAAAAAACAAAAAAAAAAAAAAAACAGAGAGACCGGAAGCATTACCATTCACTTTTTGGGGGGGGGAGATAGAAATTGAGGCTAAGTGACTTACTCAGGGTCACATATTAAGTATCTGAGGTTATATTTGACCTCAGGTACTCCTGAATCAAGGTCTGGTGTTTTATCCATTTAGTTGCCTCCACTTTTTAATTTTAATTAATTTTTTTCAATTTCATGTAAAGATTGTTTTCAATAATCATTTGTTGCACCCACTTTTAAGCTTGGTCTATATTATTATTTTCTTCATGTTAAACAACAACAAAATAATAAATCAAGTCCTGATCCAAGATGCAAATGCTCACACTGAAAATTTAACAATCAGCTTTGTTGTATGAGCTAGCTCTAGCCACCCTTACATGTTTATATCCTTTAGAATAGGGGTATCTGGACCTTTGCCTGGGTTTTATTTTTAACTACTTAAAATCTCATTTCTTATTTGGGGGAATGGAGACTAAAAAGGGGGGGACTGTCCCTCAGATTGAATGACCTCTCCTTCAGTGAACAGAGTTCAATAATGACATTCCATAGATGTCATATAACTGTATACAGATGTAAAAAAGGCTCTGAGAAATCATTTAGTTTACTCCTCTTTCATTTTACGAATAAGAGCCAAAGAGAAGTAATTTATCCAAAGTCACACACAACTAATGAGATATTGATAAGATATGTGACTCTGGGCAAATCACTTAACCTTGTTTGCCTCAGTTTCTTCATCTATAAAATGAACTGGAGAAGGAAATCCCAAAGCACTCCACTATCTTTGCCAAGAAAAGCCCACAAAAACTCAGCTATGACTGAAATAATGATTACCAGCTCTTCAACCTCCCACTCTAGGGGCGAGTCCTGCTGAACCTAGCATTGCTTGGCCTCTTAATGTAACCCTATAACTTTTTTTTCCTGAAACTCTCATCATTCACCCCAATCCTCAGCACAGTCATAAGAAACAGATTATAAGAATTTTATCAAAAGTTACCTGTCTTCTCTTCTTCCCCCTTCTCAGGAATAGTGAAGAAGCTCTGTTTCCTAGTCTTTCCTAGTTATTTCCCTCCCTACTCTGCCAGAGGCAGTTGATGTGGATAGCTCCCTGGGCCTGGAGTCAAGACTTCAGTTCAAATCTAATGGCAAATTCTTAGTGACCTTGGGCAAGTCACTTAACTTCTCTGTACTTCTGTTTCCCCAACTGTAAATTGGTATTAGTAACATTTTTACCTTGTGGCTTTATTGTGAGGCTTGGAAGTAAATATTTGTAAAAGTTGCTTAACACAGAGTTAAGTTAGTAGCACTTAGTAGGTATTACAGAGAAGTTTTTTTTCCCTTCTCCAGTCTTAGCCCAGCTGGTAGACTCTGATAATACAATCCATGGCAGATAAAACAAATAACAAACAAACAAGACCAAGCCCTTCCCTGCTTTATCTTCTCTCTGAAGCACAAAGAGGCTAGATGTCCAAACCCTTCTGTGGCCAGTCTGGCTCCTCCAATGATTTGTTTAGGGAGATCTTTTAATTACTGTACATGTCAGGGATCTGCTCCCATGCTCTCATAACACTCCGTTCTTCAGTATTTCCAAGGACTAGAGAGCATATGTTCCAATAAAACAAACACACCCAACATGCAAAGTATATTGACTGATTTCTTGGCACAGTCTCTCCAGTTCATGGCCTTCTCCTCCGGCCTAACATTTCATGAAGGTAAAAACCTAGTTGGGATGAACAGCAAGGGCAACATATAGAATATCTGGATATAGAGGAAATAAGCAGAAATATCTAGAACAGGAGGTAGAGTTATTACTAAGAGAGCAAAGAGGAAATGTTTCCTCAAGAATCATGCCTTGGTGGCATGGGGAAAGTGCCAGGCTAGAGTGAGATATCTTCCAGGAGAGAGTGAGATATCTAGTTCAAATCCTACTTAGCCGATTAGTTCTGTGAATCATTTAACTTCTCCGAGACTGTTTCCTCATCCACAAATTGAGAGGACTGGACTTGGTTACCTCTAAGTATCCTTCCAACTCTAAATCTATGATTGTGAGTAACTTCTCTTGGAGTCAGCTAGATGGCACAGCAGATAGAGCACCTGATCTGAAGGCAGGAAGATCTGGGTTCAAATTTACTTAACTAGTTTTATGACCCTGGGCAAGTCACTTAACCTCGTTTGCCTCAGTTTCTTCAATCTGCAAAATGAGCTGGAGAAGAAAATGATAAACCACTCTAGAATCTTTGCCAAGAAAACCCCAAATGGGGTCAAGAAGAGTCAAATGTGACTGAAAAAAGAACAACATGTAACTTCACTTGGTTATAGTGATAGAAGGTACTATAAGAAAGAGAGAAAAGACAAAAGACTTTTTACTAAAAAAAAAGGGTGAACATTGAGTTTTTTCATTTCATATATAATATAATAACTATAATAAAATAACTACTATAATAACAGATTCTTGAACTCAGATGGCATAACTCTTTATGTGTACAAAGGTGTGACTGTTTATATGTAACATATGCATATATATATAGATGGCTATATCGAAACATATATATATGCATATACATGCATATACTTGTACACACACACACACACACATATTTATCCATGTGAGATTTTTAAACATATAGATAGATATCTTGAAGGAATATAAGATTACATGAACTGGTCCACACCACCCTACAATCTCTTCTCCTGTGATTCCTCTCTTGAGGGCAATGGGAGATAGGACCATGAAACTGTTTTGTTCTCCAATCTCTTAAAGAGGGGGTACCAGCTCTCTGCCCCTCCTCCTATGCTGCTGATCTAGAGATTTGAAACAAAGTCTTTTTCCTGGCTACTGCCTGTTAAAAGAAGGAAGATTGCTACAAGCTTGGTCCCTTTCCACAAAATACTAGTTACATAAAAGAAAATAACATAAAATGAAGAATAAGTGTCTCTTTATCCAAATAGCAAACACAAGTCTAAATTCTACAGATTAAAAAATAGCAGAAAATACACCCAAATGAATGTACACTTTAAATGGAGCAAGATGAGATCTCAGTTCCATTAAGAGAGGTCCTGATTTCACCCCCAGGGGAAAGTCCCTGACTTCTCTAAGAAGACAAGCATCAAGGTGGTGTTGAGGAATTAGCTCATGTTTGCAGCTTCCAAAGTCTGTTTCTCTACACCTTTGAAGTTGGTCCCCAAGAGACTCTGGTATCACATGTGTCCTCTCTTCTCCAAAAGATGAATAATCTCTCCTCTCTTCCAAAGCCCTCACATCAATCCCATCTTCTCTCCCAACCAAAGGCAAGGCAACATTATGGGAGCATTCTCTCCACCAGTTAGGCCAGGGAGAACCAGTGCAAAATGCACCAAGCTTGGCTAGAACCTGGGTTACATTTTGTAACCTTTGCTCAAAGAGTGACCAGCTGACCTCCTTTATCTGTTACAACAATCCAGAGACTTATTTGAACCTCTCAGCTGCTTATCTAAGGTCATTTTGAGTAAAGGGGTGATGCCCTAATTGGTCAATTGAAGCTTCCACCTGGATTGAGCTAATGCCAGATGGTTCTTGAAGTCCCTTTACAGAGTTTTTCCAAGGGCTTCCTCTGTTCCTGGAAACACAGGCTTATCACCTTCAGTATTATTTCTATTTCCACATTATTGTTTTCAGTATTCTGTATTTGAATTCAGTATTCAGTATTCAGTATTTGAACCCAATTTTTCCTCAGATCTCTCTCTCTCTCTCTCTCTCTCTCTCTCTCTCTCTCTCTCTCTCTCTCTCTCTCTCCCACCCATCCTTCTTGTCTCTCATTGTCTCCCTCCCTCTCCCTCTTTCTGTCTCTTTTCTCTCTTTCTCTCTCTGCTGCACAAAGAAAAAACTCAAAACTAAGTTAAAGGTGAAAGCAATTAGCCTTTTTAGTTCAAAGTTCATTCTCACAGAATTAAGAAAGAATGTGGAACGTTTTTAGGATAAAGAGTGCTTCATGTAACTGATAGGGGCTTGTTGATGCACGTTTCCTTCTCACAGTGTTCCAGAAAATATAAATCATCTAGCATCATTTCACCAGATGTTGGTATCAACAAAAGTAGCATTGGTTTGAGTAAACAGGATTATTATTTAATATTTCTGTAAGTCAGTTTTTCAAATGTTCAAGAGATTTGGAATTAAAGTTTTAAGGAAAGGAGTTTGATATAGTAAAAAAAATTGGATTTTATTTTAGAATATTTGCATCTACCATTAACTTGGGTAATTTTGAATGAATCACTTCTTTGAAGATATGAAAGCACCTCAATCCTTGCTGTAGAGAGATGGGGAACTATGGGTGTATAATGTTGTATACCCAATGAAACTGTGACAACTCCTTTTGCTGTGACTATGTTAAAATGGCTCATGGTGTGTGTGGGTTTAAATATTCAAAAATTAATACCCACCTATTTATATCTATATCTATCTCCTCTATCTCTATCTCTTTCTCTAATCTCCATCTATCTGTATCTATATCTGGCACAACTAGGGGTGCCCTTAGATAGAATAGCCAGGCCTGGACTTAGGAAGACTTATCTTCCTGAGTTCAGATCTGACCTGAGATACTTACTAGTTGTATGACCCTGGAAAATTCACTTCACCCTCTTTGTTTTGATTTCTGTATCTGTAAAATGGCAAACCACTCTAGTATCTTTGCCAAGAAAACCCCCTGGACAGTACTGGGATTTTATGGTCAGGGTCACTAAGAGTCATACGTAACTAAACAAAGATATTATTTCATTTTATTCTTATAACATTGGAGGTGGGACTATTATTATCTTTATTTTTTCAGTTAAGAAAACTGAGGTAAAAATAATTTATTGAAGATGATAACCTTTATTTCCAGGGGCAGAAGAAACCCTAGGAAAGACTCTGAAAAGGGACTGCAGGAACCTTCAGGAATTATTAGCTCAATCCAGGTGGTAGTTTCAAGAGGTTAAAGACTTGGCTAGACTATCACAACTGGGAAGTATCTGAGACTGAATTTGAACTCAGGTCAAGACTTTATACACCTTTCTAACCAAATACTTAGAAAAAATAGGTGGTAACTTGGAAGGTACCTTAGAGATTATTTATTGCAATTTCTCCATTTGACAAATGAAATTGAGTCCCAAGAAATGATCTTCCCAATCATAACCTAATTATTGATGAGATTAGAATTTATTTCTCTTGAGTTCTAGGTCAGTTTTCTACATGCTCTACTGACCATGTTTTCCAAATTCAGCAACATGTGGAGAGCAATATGGAACTATGCCCAAAGAGCAATAAAACTGTCCGTACCCTTTGACCCAACAATTCCAATTCTAGGCCTATATCCAGAAGAAATCATAAAAAAATATGGGAATAGTCCCACATGTTACAAAATATTCATAGCAGGTCTTTTTGTAGTGGCAAAGAATTGAAAATTGAGGGGAGGTCTATCAATTGGGGAATGTTTAAACAAGTTATGGTACATGAATATTATGGAATATTATTGTTCTAGAAGAAACCATAAATAGTTGGACTCTAGAGAAGCATGAAAGGAATTACAGGAACTGATACTGCACAAAGGAAGAAGAACCAAGAGAACAATGTATACATTAACAACAACACTGTGAGATGATCAACTTTGATGGAAGCAGCTCCTCTCAGAAGCTTAGAGAGCTAGGACAACCCTATTAGATCAGCTTTGGATCTAATCCCCACCCTGAGCAAGAAAAACAAAAAAAAAACAAAAAAAACCCCTTCAAAATCTGATGAACATTACATTTACTTATGTATTTCTTTTCTTTAATCCTAATTCCTCATACCAAAAATGACTAATTGGTAAATATATTTAACACAATTGTGTATGTACAATATTAACTGTGGGGTGGGGCATGGGAAGGGGGAGTAGAAGGAAATTTTGTAACTTAAAAATATACATAAGCATATGGATGAATGTTGAAAAACTTTCATAACTTATATTTTTAAAAATAAAATATCAATAAAAAGCAAATTCAGCCACATGAGTCAAAAATTTGCTTATGGAAGCATATCAAAAATCAATTAACAAAAATAACAAGACTTCTCAGGAGCTCATTTGAGTTCTACTATGCAGAGCAATGTATCTTCTTATATTCTTGGAAGCTTGTTGTTTGTTTTTAGACCACAAATAGAATTGTTTGGTCCAAGACAGCTCAGGTGACTTAAGTAATGGAATGGAGAGGCTGCTTTCTGTATTAAATCAGTTGTTAATGTTGGAATCTCCTAACATTTTTTTAAGTTCAAGGAAAAAGAAAGAGTATTCTTCTTTGAAAAGGAAACATAACAATGGGTTATTTTAGGTGATTCATCCTGGTTCCTGGTATTTGTCTCCTGGCAGATATAAAGGCAATGATTGCTCATTCTTCTCTCCTGACCCAGTAACCAGAAAGAGATAAAAATGGCAAAAAAAAATTGTTATTTCTAAGAACTATTAAAAATTCATCACCCAACAGTTACCAAATTGCTCACCTATCAAATTACTTATAAGAAATCAATTTCCAATCTATTTATAAAGATGTGTGCATGTTAAAATAATGAAGAAATTTCTTTCACTTCTTTCAGAGGAAACACTAAAAACTCAAGAAACAGTATATAATTTCCGATATCAAGATAGGGTTCTTAAACTTTGAAATGACCAGGGTCCTACTGCTGGGACTGTTGCTTGTCCTTCTTTCTCAAAGAGGACCATAACATCAGGACGGTGATACCATGACATGTAAGTGAATTGAATTTAAATGAGGGAGGATTGTGCAAAGTCACCAGCCTCACTCCCTCCTTCAGTCATCTGGGTCCAATGAACAGATATGGAGCAGGACAACTGGAAATGGTCCTGGAAGCAATGTGAGACCTTGGCCTTTTTACAGTAAGGTCTTTAACAGACCTTAGTTTGACTGAGGCAGTTCCCATTTAGTGATTAGGCTAGGTAAGAAATGATGCAAAGTAAAAAAAAAACCTGGTAAAAAAAAAAAATCAGTTTGTGAGGGGAACAGTTCCAATGAGAAAATCATCCCCTGTGGCTTAGGGATTCAAACATAGAAAAGCAAGGTGAAGATTAAATAAAAGGGGTATTACAATGGGATGGGAGGTAGACTAAGAGATGATCTCTTAAAAATTTCTTCACTTCTCAAGTTCTATTTTTATATCATTTTAAGTGGCACAGTACTCAGGAGAAACTGTGCTACAGTGGAAAGAATTCTGCATATGGAGTCAGAAGTCTTGACTTCTAATCTCATCACCTGTCATGTATTAGCTGCATGAATTTGGTCAAACTTCATTTTTTCAGCATCAGTTTCTTCATCTGTAAAATGGGAATAAATAATATGTGATATTTACCTGCCCCTAGAAGGTTTTTGCGGGGGGGAAAAGTGCTATCTAAACATGAACTATTCTCATGTCAATAAGGTAGTCAATACCAGGTATTTATTAAGGGCTTACCTACTAAATGCCAATTGCTGTAATAAAAGCTGGGGATGCAAAGCAAGACAAAAAACACAACCCCCCAATAAAAGAATATAAACTCAAAGAATATAATCTAACAGAGGATATGATAATGAACATAACAAGATACATACAAAATCTATACATAATAGATGGAATGTGATCTCAAAAGGAAGACACTAGCAGTTGGGGAGAATAAAAAGGCACATGGTAGAATTTCAGTCCTAAAATTGACTAGAAGGCATGAGACCTAACCACTGCAAAAGCATGGAGAGAGGAGATGAGAGGCTTTCATTGAAGAATAGGGAGTAGTTCAATGTGGCTGGATTGTAGAATGCTTGGAATATAAGAAAGCCAGAAGGGTAGGAAGAAGACAGGTTATAAAGAATTTTAAATACCAAACAGAGGTCTTTTTACTTCTTCCTGGGAAAAAAATAGAAAACCAATGGATTTTATTGAGGGAAGGGGGTGATTGCTCAAATTTATACTTTAGGAAAATGACTTCAGCGTTTGAATGAAAGATGGAATAGAATGAAGACACAAGGCAAGTAGACAATTAGAAAGTTATTGCAATAGTCTAGGTAAGAGATGATGGGGTACTAGGAATTGGATGTTTATGAATATAGAGAAAAAAACATATTCAAAAGATGTGGTAAAGGTAGAAATGACAAAATCTAGTAACAGATGGGATAGATTGTCTCAACAATAATTTACCAAGCACCTAGTCTATTTAATGTTACCTTTGAAGAGATATTTTGTTTTGTTTTGTTTTGTTTTGCTAAAGGCAACTGTGGGAAACTAGAAGAAAGTGGCACTTTCAGTCAGGAAGAATTCACACCTGTGACATTAGGCTTGTGACCAAGGGCAAGTCATTTAACCCTTATGTTGTTTCAGGCTACTCCCTAGACTGGTAGAGGAAGTCTCCACAATGGAAGCTACCCATGCTAATAGAAATCATAATTCTATGCATATTTTGTTTGACACAATAAACATTGCCCAACCCCCTGAAAACAGTTGAGCAAACCACCCAGAAGAATTGTGGCTAAAAGTACGTCATTTTCCATTTTCATAGTTTATCAATTGTTAAAAAAAAAAAAAAGGATGTGTGCTTTAGATTTGATAGCATGGGGACAACATGTTCTGTTGTATTTGTTCTGAGTTTTGTGGCCTTGTGGGTTGTCTTTATTTATGCCTATTGAGGTCAAAGGAACACCTGCAATTTTCTAGGCATTCTGAAGGCTACAAAGAAGTAGAAGAGATAATCTTTACCTTCAAATAGATGATAATCTAGTTAGGGGGGCCAAAACTCACTTGTAAGTTAACTGAAATATAAAACATTAATGGTAAATGACAACTGAGTACTAATGAAGGAATTTAGAGTTCAAATAAAGAGAGTGTTGTAGGTTGTAAGGATCCCAGAAGAATTTATGGATGACATAACCTTTGAAAGACAGGTAATTTTTGGAAAAGTGATAAAGAGAGGAGAGGAAATTCTAAGTTGCTATTATTCTTGTTCACTCATGTCAGTCATACCCAATTCTTCATGACCCCATTTCAAGTTTTCTTGGTAAAGATACTAGAGTGGTTTGACATTTCCTTCTCCTGATCATTTTGCAGTAAGGAAACTGAGGCAAACAGGGTTAAGTGATTTCAGTCAGGGTCACACAACTCATAAGTTTCTGAGGCTAGATTTGAATTCTGGAAGATAAGTCTTCTTGACTCCAGGCCTAATGTTCTATCCACTGTGTCACCTAGTTGCCAGAAATCTAAGTAGAAGGAAATTAAAGGAACAGTGTGTTCCAAGAACAATGAGGAGACCAGTATGATTGGAGATAGTATATGTGTAGGGTAGTGTGAGAGAAGACTGGATGGGTTGGAATGCATCGATTACTATCTGACAGCTTCAGGATTTCTGAGTTTGCTTAATGAAATGCTTTGCTTCCAGAATATTTAACTCACCTTCTATAGGTTCATAGTATTCATAGGCTCTAGAACTGGGAAAAATTCTAGAAATCAACTAGTCTGATTCCAGCATTGGAAACTGAATTCCATGGAGGTAAAGTGACTTGTCATAAGTAGAGCACATAAAGAATGAGTAACCAGCTGGAATTTATACCCAGGTATTCCTATTCTAAACCTAGTTATCTCACTCTTCCACCTTGGAGAAAACTGTGTGACCTTGGGCAAGTCATTAAATTGGATTTTTTTGAGCTGAGTTTTTTCTTTTGGCCTTCGGTCCTAAGTGGCCCAATAGTCCAAGCATCCCCTGCCAGCCTTTAGGGATACAGAAGAGATTGTTATTGTTGTCAGTTATGTCTGACTCTTCATGACGCCATTTGAGATTTTCTCGGCAAAGATACTGAGGCAGTTTACCATTTCCTTCTTCAAATCACTTTACAGATAAGGAAACTGAGGCTAACAGGGTTAATTGACTTGCCTAGGGTCACAGATTTGAATCCAAGAAGATGAATCTTCCACTCCAGAAATGGCACTCTATTAACTGCACCATCTAGCTGTCCCCAAGAAGAGACTACTAGGGAAGTATAATATCCCAACTGGTGCATTAGTTGCCTACTTACCTGAAAGACAAAAGATGTTTACAGAATGCAACCAGTGGTGGCCTCTTAAATTCCACAAGGCCCTGTATGTGTCTGTAAATGGGTTATGTGGTTTCTTTCTTCTTTTTTTGACTGCTGAGTTATTGTTGGTGATGTCTGAAAGAGCATAGAAAATCAGAGTACCACCACAGTGATAGAGAAAAGGAAATATTGTTCCAATTTTCAAATAAAGGAAAGACAGTAGTGACTACAAACTATAGTTCAGTGAGTTTAACTCTGATTCCTGGGGGAAAAAATAAAGAGATGGTTGACAAATATTTATAAAAAGAAGTAATGATATAAAGAGTAAGTACAGCTTCATCAAGAATAGGGAATGCTAGACTAACCTCATTTCCTTTTTTTAAACATTTTTTTCAGGATTACTAAACTAGATGAGGAGAATGCTACAGATAATAGGTTTTCTAGATATTAGAAAATCCTTTAAAAATACCTCATGCTATTCTTGTGGAAAAGATGGAGAAAAATAAACTAGGCAATAATACAATTAGATAAATTTAGCACTGGTTGGATGGCTGGACTCAAAGAGTCCATCTGCTCCCTATTTTGTACACCTTCCCTTCTCCATCATCATTTTGACTCAAGTTTTCCTGTCCATACTTCAGTATGCCTCCTGTCCATAAGTTTCATTGGCAATAGCTATTAGCTTTCAAGGGTGAGTCTCTGGAGTGGCTACCTTACCTCCTAAGCTCCTACTTCTGGTATCATTATACCATTTGGATAACTTTGGCAGGACATTCACTGCCATTGTAAAGAGTGTTTTAAAATCAATAAAGTCAATCACCTTATAGGAAAAAATGATTAACAGTTCAATATCACCTTGGCAGAGTGGAGTAGCTTAGGTACCATTGTAAGACCCTGTACTATTTAACATTTTTATCAATGACTTGAATATCAATTTTTTTGCTTTGTAGCTTTTTAAAAATATTTTGTTTTCCAAGTATATACAATAATAGTTTCCTTCTATAATTTTTTTGTAAGGTTTTGAATTTTACAATTTTTTTCCTCACCCTCCCTTCCCTTCCCCCCAACCCCCCACAGAAGGCAGTATAATAATCTTTACATTGTTTCCATGCTATACATTGATCAAAATTGAATGTGTTGAGAGGAAAAAAACACATCCTTGGGGGTGGCTAGGTGGCCCAGTGGAAGGAGTACCTGAGTTCAAATCTGACCTCAGACTCTTAATAATTACCTACCTAGCTGTGTGACCTTGGGCAAGTCATTTAACTCCATTGCCTTGCAAAAACAAAACAAAAAAAAAGACAAATTCTTGAGGAAAAATAAAATAGTAGAGATAGCAAAATTATGTAGTACATAAGACAACTTTTTAAAAAAAATTTTAAGTTGAAGACAGTAGTCTTTGGTCTTTGTTTTGACTCCATAGTTCTTTCTTTGGATCCAAGTTGTATTCTCCATCACAGATAACCTAAAATTGTCCCTGATTGTTGCACTGATGGAATGAGCAAATCCATTAAGGTTGATCATCACCCCCATGTTGCTGTTAGGGTGTACAATTTTCTTCTGGTTCTGCTCATCTAGCTCAATATCAGTTTATGCAAGTCTTTTTTTTTTAATTTTTAAAAAATGTTTTTATTTTCATCCATTTGTACATGCATACTTCCAAGTTACAAAATTTCCCTCCACCCTTCCTTCCCACCCTCCTCCTCGTAGGGAACAATCAAGTTAGCATTTTACATACATATTTTGTTAAGTAAATTTATAATTTAGTAATTTTTGGCATGAGAAATTAGGATTAAGGGAAAGCGATACATAAGAGATAATTTTTATGAAGTGGTCATCAGATTTAGTAGGGGTGGTTTTTTTCCCTATGTATATTACTTTGTTTTCTTTTTCTTCCTCTGGTTGGGGATAATATAGTCCATAACCACTCTAATATAATTGTCCTAGTTCTCTGGACTGTCGAGAGGAGTTGCTTCCATCAAGGTTGTTCATCTCATAATGTTGCTGATGTGTACATAGTTCTCTTGGCTCTACTCCCTTCCCTCAGCATCAGATCCTGTAAGTCATTCCAAGCTTCTCTAGAGTCCAATCATTTATGGTTTCTTATAGAACAATAATATTCCATAGTACTCATGTACCATAACTTGCTTAGCTATTCCCCAATTGGTGGGCATCTCCTCAATTTTCAATTCTTTGCCACTACAAAAAGAGTTGCTATGCATATTTTGGAACATGTAATACTTCTCCCATTTTTTACAATTTTTTCTGGATATAGTCCTAGAATTAGAATTGCTGGGTCAAAGGGATATGATATTTTTATTGCCCTTTGGGCATAGTTTCATATTGCTCTCCAGAAAGGTTGATCCATTCACAACTCCATCAGCAATACATCAATGTCCCAATCCTCCCACATCTTCCCCCAATACTGATCATCTTCCCTTTTTTCTCATCTGGACTAATCTAATAGCTGTGAGATGATACCTCATTGTTCTAATTTTTATTTCTCTAATCAATAGTGATTTGGAGCATTTTTTCATATGATTATATAAAGCTTTAATTTCTTCATTTGAAAACTGTCTGTTCATATCCTTTGACTATTTGGGGAATGACTTGTGATCTTATGAATTTGATATAGTTCTCTATATATTTTAGAAATGAAACCTTTATCAGAACTCCTGGTTGTGAAAATTATTTCCCAGCTTTCTGCTTTTCTTCTAATTTTGGCAGCATTGATTTTTATTGGTGCAAAACCTTTTTAATTTAATATAGTCAAAATCATTTTGCAGTTTGTAATGTGCTCTCATTCTTGTTTGGTCATAAATTTATGCCTTTTCCATAGATCATATATATAGAGAGAATATTTTTTGGTCTATTAATTTATCTATAGTATCACTCTTTTTGTCTAAATTCTGTACCCATTTTGACTTTATTTTGGTTCATGCAAGTCTTTCCAGGCTTCTCTGAAATCTCATCCCTCCTGGTTTCTAGTTGAAACATAATTTGTTCAGTCATTCCCCAGTAGATGGACATTCACTTGATTTCCAGTTCTTTGCTACCACAGAGCTGCTATGAATATTTTTTGTACCAGTGCTGTTTTCACCTTTTTCATGATATCTTCCCAGATTTTTTCCAGAGCATTCCGCTTGTTATTTCTTTCTTTTCTTTTTTTTTTTTTAGATTTTTCAAGGCAGTGGGGTTAAGTGGCTTGCCCAAGGCCACACGGTTAGGTCATTATTAAGTGTCTGAGCTCAGATTTGAACTCAGGTACTCCTGACTCCAAGGCCGGTGCACTATCCACTGCACCACCTAGCTGCCCCCTGCTTGTTATTTCTTAAAGCACAATGGTATTCCATCATAATCATATTCATTAACTTGTTCAGTCATTCTCCAATTGATGTATATTGAATATCAATTTTTATCAATGACTTGGATAAAGAGATACTAATCAAATTTGAAGATGACACACAGTTTAAAGGAATAGCTAACATATTGAATAATAAAATAATGGATCCAAGAAGGTCTTGACAGGCTAGAAGTTGGACTGAATCTAGTAAGATAAAATTCTATAGGAATAGATGTAAAGTTTTATACTTGGGTCCAAGTAATCAACTTCACAAGTACAAAATGGATTTCTACAAATTTAGACTGTAGTTGTTTTAGAAAACAATATGAGTCAACAGCGTGATATGGTGATTAAAAAAAGCAAATGATATCTTGGTCTACATTAAGGAAAGCACAGATTTAAGGAATTGGGAAGTAGTGTATTTCCTTGTCCTTGGACCTCATTTAAAGTTGTGTGTTGAGTTCTGGGGATTATAGTTTCACAATTACACTGATAAACTGGAGAGTGTGCAAAGGAAAATAACCAAGATGGTGATGGGCCAGCCCATCACTATGAAGATTGACTGCAAGAACTTAGCATCATTAGTCCCAAAATGATAAGAATCAGTGGTGAAATGATAGTGGTCTTTTGAGTATTTGAAGGATTGTCATATGAAAGAGCAATTAGACTCATTCTGTTTGACCCCTTAATGCAGATCCAGAAACAATGAATAGGGGCAGCTAGGTGGCACAGTGGATAGAACACTGGCCCTGGAGTCAGGAGTACCTGAGTTCAAATCTGACCTCACACACTTCATAATTACCTAGCTGTGTGGCCTTGGGCAAGCCACTTCACCCCATTTGCCTTGCAAAAACCTAAAAAAAACAAAAACCAGAAACAATGAATAGAAGTTGCAAAGAAGTCAATTTGGGTTTAATGTCAAAAAAAACTTCCAAATAATCAGAACTATGCACAAGGGAATTGGGTGGATTTGAACTAGGATAATTCCTAAGATCTTTGGAACCACAGCTTTTTAAAAAAAATTTATTTAAGGCAATGGGGTGAAGTGACCTGCCCAAGGTCACACAGCTAGGCAATTATGAAGTGCCTGAGGCAGGATTTGAACTCAGGTACTCCTGACCAGGGCTAGTGCTCTATCTATGCACCATTTAGCTGGTGGACTTGAGAGATGATTACTACCACTTCCTTAGAAATCTTCAAGAAGAGGATAAATGACCACCCACTGGGTATATTATAGTGGAGACACCTTTTTTATATGTGATGGGCGAGATTGCCCCCAATGCCCCTTTCAATTCAAATTCTGTGATATCTGTAATACCCTGTGGCAGTAATTATAATAATAATGGTGATATGATTAAATAACAATTCTTTTTTTCCAAATAGGAATTCTACCTCAGCAGGCAACACCAAAGATCCAGAAGATTTTAAGTGTTAAACTATATAAATGTGAGGACTTATACATTTTTAAATGACAAAGGACACCAGGATACCACAGGAGTAGTAATTATTCTAACATGCAAATCTGTTTCATGATTTCCTTTCCTCAAATCCTTCCTCAAATTGTACTAAATAAATTAATAATGCTGGCAGGATAAAAGAGGCAAAAGACTTTTTAAAAGAAATCTGAATCTGATTTGATTTACTTTCTAAATGTGAGACATAAAAGAAATAGATTTGGAGTTAGAGAATTCAAATTAGCTTACCCAAAGAGTAGAGACTAGAGGTTCATGAGAAATACTAATTTAGGAACTGATTTTAGGATTTCATAGATAAGAGAAACTCAAGGTTATTAATTCAACCTCTTAGTAATTTCTAACTTTGGAGGGTTGCCTCTAGCACTGATAGCTAAGTGATTAGCCCAAAATCACTTGACCAGTATGTGCCAGAGGTACTACTTAATCCTGGGTCTTCCTAGCCCCAAAACTCATTCTCTATCTATCCCACCATAGCTATCTCTGAAAAAATACTAAGATTTTATTTATATAAAAGACTATAAGGACAAAGAGGGATAGATTGTCTGCTTGAGGGTAAGTAGGATTACGTTAATGAACAACAGTACAAAAGTGAAACTGCTGAGAAGAAGAGATAATTAAGGAGTAGTTGCTGAGGGGCAGTAATTCAAAGAGCTAATCCTTTCAGGCTAGGGCAGAGATTTATTCTAATAAGGGCTTATCTTGTGCCTGGGGGCAAGGATTTACCAAGTCCTAGGTTTGGGTAAGTTTCAGTGGCCTTAGCAATAGTTTCTAATAATACCTTTTATTTCTTTCTCATCTGTTGTTAATTCTCCTTTTTCATTTTTTGGGTTTTTTTTCAAGGTAATAGGGTTAAGTGACTTGCCCAAGGTCACACAGCTAAGTATTAAATGTCTGAGACCAGATTGGGGCCTATGCTCTATCCACTAATAACAACCTGGAAAACAGTGAACTTTTAAGGGAATAGCAGTTTCTAATGAGATAGTTAATATGGAACTGGAACATGTATTTACAGCTTAGAGAAAGGAATGGGAGAAGAAACTGGAAAGCCACTTCCCTGTTGAGTCAATAGGAAAAAAGAGATCAAGCTGGGAGCAGATTCTTGTTTAAAAACATTTCTGTGGTGGGCAGAACAGGGTAGCATTTAAGGAGTGGCAGAATCTACTGGGGGACTTAATAACACCTAGTGCAAGGTAGTATTTTTCTGTGAATGAGTGGCATCTGATGCAACTTGCCCCAGGGAGTGATTGAGGTCAGACACGTGGTCACCCACCAAATCCAAACATAGGGATACCTGGAAGGAATTTCTAAAAGTCAATTTAACAGTACAGTGAAATTACAAGATTTGTTTCCAATTCAAAAAGGTTACAACATTTCTCTGTGCCCAGAGTTCCCTGCTTCATTACAACTTTTATTCAAATATTCCCAGTATTTAAGGTGGGAATGGGCCACAGTTCCATTTATTTTTGAATATCTTTCACTCAGGCATTTTCATCTTCCTCATAATTCACTGAAATTTTCCTCTCTTCAATCTTGACCTTTTAGTCCTACTTTTATCCTCTGGAGTTACAAAGATTAAGTCAAATGTCAATCATTCAAATATTTGTAGACTGTTAATATATTCCTTCTACTCTCTTTTTTTTGAGATAACATTTCCAGTTCTTTTAGTTGATACTTAATGACCTCTCCATCTGATACTTGTAAAATTGATTTTATAAGCCTACATGTTGTAATCTGCTTTTTTTATCTCTATAATCATCTTGCTACCTTCAATGCTTCATTCCAGTTTCTAAGATCTTTTTTGATCCCAGTTCTGCTCCTCCCTGCTTCATATTATCTGTATATTTGTTTAGCATGCAACCTCTGCCTTCACACTTTAATTGAATCTCCCTTTAGGTTGACAAGTCTTTGCACATAATGGAAAAATAGTTCTGAGGTTTGAATGTGTGATGAAAGAACCTGCTCTGACCCAAAAGTATTTAGGGACAAAAATATTTATTCACATATTACGGTGGTTAGAAGAAACTTAGGGAGAGAGAAAATACAGGCAGTTGGGACACTTGAAAGCAACTGATCCCCTAAGAGGATTAGCAGTGGGCAGCTATTACCATGAGGGGATACTACGAAGTAAGAAAGTCTTTAGGGGCTTGAGAGTTTATTTGATGGAAAACACTCTGCAAACTAAGCTGACTTCCCAAAGGGAGTCTGGAACTCAGTTGAAGAGAGAGTGAACTTTTAAAGGTGCAGGAAGATGAGGTATTGAGGGATTCATAGATTGGTAACTCAAAGAGTAAAGCTGAGATAATTAAGGACATGTAAATGAGAGGCAGTAGCTCAAAGTCTTCCAGGCTTGGATAGGGTTCCATAGTTTCATTGATAGGGCCTTGTCTTTTGCCTAGAGGCAGGGATTCACTGAGCCCTTGCCGGGAGGGCCTCATCTTAATAGCTTAGATAATGGGATGAGGGTAGGGATGTATAGATGCATCAATGGTCTTGAGCAATGGGATAGTGTTAAATGTAAGATTCATGATCAATACAGAGAGAACAGATTAACTATAAAACATATTTCTCTGAGAAATATTTCCTCTATTACAAAAGAACCTAAGTTCAAGTCACTTAATCTCTCTCTGCTGAGTTTCAATTTCACTTTCCTTTGTAAACTAGGGATGATAATACAGTACCCATATCACAGAGTTTCACTTTCCTCACTTAAAAATGAGGGAGTTGGATCACATTTCTTCAAAATTTCTCAGTAAAGTTCCTTGCTCCCCTAGCTAGGAACTAGAAAATCCTTATCCCCAGGCACAAGACAAACCCCCTATCAACAAGACAATAAATCCATGCCTTAGTCTGAAAGGTTTTCATTTTTGAGCTATATCTTTACTCCCATTCCATTGTTCAAGGCTGTCAGACTACTTGAAACTGGTCCATATTCACATCTTATTGTCTACCTACAGAAACCACTTGAAGACACTAAATTGACCCCTCAGGACAGGTGGCAATCTTTGTTTCACCACTCCTTAATCCTTCCCTAGAACCATCCTAACTCCACCCTTACTCCTTTCCCAGCTCTATGCCCTGATTTGCTATATAAACCTTGACTTTATCCCCTAGTGGCTGTTGTTTCAGCCTAGTTGCAATTACCTTACAACTGTCCCTAATTTCTTTGTTTTTTTTTTATTTTGCTAAATTCTCTATCAGCTCTGATCAGCCTAGTTGCACCAGCATTACACCTGACCTTAATTTCTCTCTTAGTTTTGCTACTTTCTTAAGAAATTCTAACCCATTTGCAATGATCTTACAATGACCCTCTATGCTTTTATTCTCTCTCAATTCTCTTTATTCTCTGTTAACTGCTGCTAATCAGTCAAAAGTCTAATTACTCTTTCCTCCAGAAGGAGGAGAAGAAATGAGATAAGTGTGTCAAGTACCCTTCACAAATTTCTATTACTTGTAGTGCTCATCAGTCAATCAACAAACATTCTACTAAACACTTACTATATATGTCAGACCCTATGCTGGAGTCAGAAAGACATTCCTGAATTCCTCAGATACTTTTGGTTTAATCCTGTTTGCCTCTTCATCTGGAAAATGAACAGGAGAAAGTAATGACAAGCACTACAGTATCTTTGCCAGGAACATTTCAGATGAGGTCATGAAGTGTCAGATATAACTGAAAAACAAAAGAAAAAAAAAAACTAAAAGTATACCAAGAAAGGAAAAAACCCTCAAAGTTCTCACAGTCTAATAGTGTATAAAACATACAAAAGAATTATTCAAAGCAAAATATATCCAGTATAATTAGAAGACAATCTCAGAGGAAAGGTACTAGCAGTGAGGGAGAGACCAGAAAAGAACTTTTGCAAAGATGGGATCTGAACTGAGTCTTGAAGGAAGTCAGGATCCCTTTTAATAACCCCCCTTAAGTATTTTACAAGGCTTTGCAGTTAAACATAACTTTCATGGTGATCAGAAGGACGGAGTGCAATGGGAAAGGAAATTGGTCTTATGGTCTAACCCAAAGTTAGGGTCATAGCTAAGAGTTCAATCTAGAAAACTCAAAAACTGGTAGACTACCAGAAAGTAATCATGAAGAAGTCTTACAGAGTCCATTAACTTAAAATTCAATGACCATGAGAGAACTAAGGCCAGAAGGGACCTGTGGGGTCATGGCACATAAGGCACTATTCATAGGAAATGAGCTGCCAATGAAAAAACATAATATAGTCCTCAATCTGAAGAATTATTTTCCTCTCTTTTTGGGAAAAAGACAATAATAAATAATAATAATAATAAATAGTAATGGACATTTGTAGAGCATGTCAAAATTTCAAAATCTTGCCAGTGTTATTTTGTGGGGCCACATAAAAAGATGTGGATACTGTATTATCATCCCTAGCTTGCAAAGGGGAAATTGAGTCTGAGAGGATAAGCAACCATTCCACTGTCACATAGCTACTAAGTATCTTGGGCAGTTAGGTGGCATAGTGGATAGAGCACCGTCTTTGGAGTCAGGAAGACAGGAATTTGAATCCAAGCTCAGACACTTGCAGCTAACTAGGTGTGTGATCCTGATTACCTCACATCCAGGGCCATCTCCAGTTGTCCTGATTCATATGGCCACTGGACCCAGATGACTCTGGAGGAGAAAGTGAGGCTGGTGACTTAGTCCAGCACCCCCTCACTCAAATCCAATACATGTGCTTGTCATGGTTTCACTCTCTGATGTCATGGTCTTCTTCAAGGAAGGACAAATATCAACATCATCATCATCATCAAGTGTCAGAGGCAGAATTTAATTCCAGGTCTTCCTAAAGTTGGGGTATGATGAAGTGGGTTGCAAGATTTCTAGAAGAATTCAGACTCAAGGCTCTTACATTCTTTTTTTTTAAATTTATTTTTATTAAAGATATTATTTGAGTTTTACAATTTTCCCCCCAATCTTACTTCCCTCCCCCCACCCCCCACCAAAAGCAATCTGTCAGTCTTTACTTTGTTTCCATGTTGTACATTGATCCAAATTGAGTGTGATGAGAGAGAAATCATATCCTTAAGGCTCTTACATTCTAATGGTATAGACAACATGCAAAAAAAAACCCTATTTAAACAAAATATACACAGTAAAATTAGAAGACAATCTCAGAGGAAAGGTCCTAGCAGTGAAGGAGAGAGGGGGAACCCAAAAAAATAATGTTTGCAAAGATTTGAACTGAGTCTTGAAGGAAGTCAGGATCCTTTTAATAACCTACTTAATTATTTTGCCAAGATTTAATGAAGTTCAGTGAAGGCATATATTTGGATTTTAACTCCTGTCCTCCTGACTCCAAGGCCAGTGGTCTATCCACTTCACCACCTAGTTAAGAGGCACCCCTGATCATCAATTTATTATTTGCTAGCCTAATTAATAAATTGATTATTGATTTCCCCAAAACTCTGTTTCTTGAGTTTTTTCATTCATCTCATTGAATTTGCTATAATGAACTTCCAAAGGGGGAAAAAATGCTCTTGAGACAGAGTTACAAAGGAATTCTATCAAACACTCAAAGAACAATAAATTAATCCCAATTTTACACAAGCTATTTGAAAAATAGCAAAAGAATGGTTTCTGCCAAATCTCTTCTGACACAAATATAGCCTTTTACCAATGAGAATCAACAGAAAAAGAAAACTATAGGCCAATATCCATAATGAACATTGATGCAATTCAATATTAGGAAAACTATAAACAATTAACTATATATATATTATACTAACAATAAAATCAATAAAAATTACAATTATATTAATAGATGCAAAAAAGACTTCCAATAAAATACCCATTTCTGCTTTGTTTTGTTTTTTAAACCCTACTGGAAAACTTAGGACTAAATAGACCTTTCGTCAAAATGAGAAATAGTATATATCTAAATAGCATTGGTCTTGAGGCAACTAGGTGGTGCAGTAGATAGAGTACTCACCCTGGAATCAGGAGGACCTAAGTTCAAATTTGACCTCAGACACTTAATACTTACTTAGCTATGTGACCTTGGGCAAGTCGCTTAACCCCATTGTCTTGCAAAAAACCTAAATAAATAAATAATTATTATTGGTCTTTCTTATTTTCAAGTCTCTACCACAGACTTCCTCTATCATGCCCCCAGAAACCTCTTCATCCTGGAAATTCACTCCAGATCTGGAATTCATACTTCAGCCCTTTCACCTCTCCCTCTGATTGAATGGCTCTTCTCAGAACCTTCATTTTAAGGAAAATTTCTAGACCAGCTTTGTCTTCATTCCTCTCTACTCTAATTCTGAGTCTCTGGATTAATTCTACTATGTCCCTATGCAGGTACCTTCACATCATTATCCCCCTTGCAGCTTTCTTTTATATATGTTGGTTTCTCCTATTAGAATGCAAGCTCCTTTGGGGCAGGGGCTGTCTTTCTTCCTACTTGTATTTGTATTCTCAACACTTAGCACAGTGCCTAGCCTAGATCATCATACATGTTTAATACATGCTTGTTGACTGACAACCAAAAGTTAGTATTATTTGTAATAGAAGGCCTGAATCTTTTCCAATAAAATCAAGAGTGAAACTGAAACATCTGTTCATTGTCACTGATTCTATTTAGTATAGCACTAGAAATGTTGACTATAGTAATAGTATAAGGAAAAGAAACTGAGTAATCCTAAGTAAAGAAGAAAAAATATTATCACTTTTTACAGATGACAGAATGATATACTTAAGCTTAAAGAGTCAGCTTAAAATTAATTGAAACAATAACTTTGGTAAATTTGCCATTTATAAAGTAAATATATACAAAACATCAGCATTTCCATCTAATACCAATTAAAAACCCAGTAAGAAAAGACTGAAAAATTCCATTTAAAATGACTAAAGAATGCATTAAATATTTGAGTCTACCTACCAAGACATACACAAGAATTATATAATATCTATAAATTACTCCTTCAAAAATACAAACCTAATTAATTGGGGAAAATATTAATTGCACTTAGGTAGGATGATTCAATATGAGAAAAATGACAATACTACCTAAATCATTTTACTTAATATTATGCCAAACTGTTTAAGAAATCATAGAATTAGAAAAAATACTTAAATTCTTATGAAGGTCAAGAATCTCAAGGGAAATAATGAACAAGCTAAGAACAAAGGAGGTCTAATAGTGCCAGATCTCAACTTATCTCAAATAAAATTCTAAAATATCTCAAATAATCTCAAATAAAGTAGTAATTCTCAAAACATGCTGGTACAAATTAAAAAGGGGAAATCAATTAGGGAAACAGATTAGATAGATAACATACACAAACAAATGTATTAGATACCCTAACATTTATTTAAAAAAAAAACAACCACAAAGATCCCAGTGATTGGATACAAACTCATTATTTGATTTAAAACAAGAAAAACAAATTACTGGGAAAATTTGGACAGTAATATGGAAGAAATTGTATTTAGATCATTTACACATTATACCAAGATAGCCTCCAAATGGATATGCGATCTAGATATAAAATATCACTTCACAAACTAAGAAGCATGGAGAAAAAAAATCTAGATAGAAGTACATCATTCATGATTATGGTTATGGTTCCTAACCAAATAAAGACTAGAGTGAAATAAATAGTGAAAAAGGGAATAATTTTGGTCACATAAATTTTTTTCTAATTTTATTTATTTATTTTCACCCATATTGCACATATATATTTTTAAGTTACAAAACTTCCATTCACCCTCCCTTCCCACTCCCCCTCCTCAGCAGTGAACAGTCCAGTTAGCATTATACATATTTTGTAAACATGTTTACAGATTAGTAATTTTTGATATGAGGAATTAGGATTAAGGGAAAGAGATACATAAGAGATAATTTTTAAAGTCTTTATCAGATTCTGAAGGATTGTGTGTGTGTGTGTGTGTGTGTGTGTGTGTGTTTTGTTTTGTTTTTCTTCCTTTGGATGGGTATAATATAGTTCCTAACTGGTCTAATACAGTTGTCCTAGCTCTCTGGACAGCTGAGAGGAGCTGTTTCCATCAAGATTGCTGTCTCCCAATGTTGTTGTTGTTGATGTGTACATTGTTCTCTTGGTTCTACTCCCTTCACTCAGCATCAAATCCAGTAAGCCATTCCATGCTTCTCTATTTATGGTATCTTACAGAACAATAGTATTACATGGTATTCATGTACCATGAATTTGTTTAGCCATTCCCCAATTGATGGACATCCCTTCAATTTCCAATTCTTTGCCACTACAAAAAGGGCTGGTGTGAATATTTTGGAACATGTAGGATGGTCATTAAAAAATTTTTGCACTTTCAAATCTGGCCTCAGACACTTATCTAGCTGTGTGACCTTGGGCAAGTCACTTAACTCCACTGCCTTGCAAAAATGAAAAAAAAAACAAATAATTTTACACAAATCCAATAGAGATAATATTAAAAAGGTGAGCGATTAACTGAAAAAAAATTTAGTTCCTTATATACCTTGGAAATAGGACTTTAAACAGGAAAACTTCCTACAAACAATACTATCACATTTTATAGATGATAGAGAAATGAGACAGACCACTGTATTGTTTCTTTTGCTTTATTATTTTATTTTGTGGCAAGAGTCCTTTCATAGAATGTAACTTGGAAATGTTTGTAGTTTAGGGGTTTTTTTGTTGTTTTTTTTTTTTTTACAAGGCAAACGGGGTTAAGTGGCTTGCCCAAGGCCACACAGCTAGGTAATTATTAAGTGTCTGAGACTGGATTTGAACCCAGGTACTCCTGACTCCAGGGCTGGTGCTTTATCCACTATGCTACCTAGCCTCCCCTGTTTGTAGTTTAAAAACAAAACATATAAAAAACCTTTTTTTAATGAATTAACAAAGGGCAAGGTGCTTTGTCTGAATTTGATCAGAGACAGAAAATTTTATTATTTCAATGGCTCTAATTTATTCATTTTACCTAATCTACTTCACAAATTCCAGACTTGTAGAACCACTATACTGTCTGATGCTTCACATATCCTTGTGAATTAGACAAACAACTGGGTCATATAAGGAGAGCCACACACAAAAAAGAGGGGTGCACCATTGAGAAGCATTTTGATATACCATATTTCCCCATGTATAAGATGCAACTTAATCTTGGGGCCCAAAATTTGAAAAAAATGTATTACAGTTATTGAACTCAAGCTGTATGCATCGTAAAATTCATACAACTCCTCATCATTGTCAAAACTCCCATCCATGAACTCATCCTCATCTGTGTTTGTCTTAGGGGAGGCTCTACCTGCTCTCCTGCCTGTGCTCTGGTCTGTGTTGACCACAAGCACTCCCTGGGCAAGTCTGGTGTATGAATGCATGCTCAGTCCATTCTGCTTCATGAACCTGAAGCACCAATTGTGTCCTTTGAAATCAAGAACTTCTTTTTCATTAGCAATTCTTCTTGCCTCATGCTGAACCATCTATATGGACACAGGAATTCCAACTGCCCTTTGCTCTTCAATCCATCTCTTCATCTCCCTCTCTAACAGGCCATTTGGCTGCTTTGCCCCTCATGGTCTTCTGCCCAGGCATTCTCAGTAGGGTTTCTTCTTCCTGTTGCCAGTCTTGGATTGTTTTCTCAGTTGGAGAAGGACCAAACTGACATTCAGCAGCACAATCTCTATTCACTTTTGCAAACTGGATCACTTTGAACTTGAATTCAGCCTTGCACAAAAATCTTTTCTGAGCCATTCCTAGGCAGAATGTGGCAAAATGAAACCTAATATACTAGTAACAAATGCAAAACAAAGAGCACAATACAAGTGAGAAAATGAGCAAATTAGACAACCATTGCAGAAGCCCATAAAACATTGTATACTCCCAGTTTTTTAGATCCTAAATTTTTCAAAAAAGGGTGTGTCCTATATATGGGAAAATACAACAGTTCCAAGGCCAATATATTTGGAGTGAAAGGACTTGGGTTCATATCCTTATTTTTTGTGCAAGTCATAACCTCCCACCACTTCAGTTTCTACGTTTATAAAATGAACAAAGTAGTCCCTCCTGACTAAATCTGTGATTCTAGGATGTGATCCTCCTGACCACCCCAAAGCTTTACCCTGAACCTTCAGTTTGCTATTGTCAAGAGCAATGGGATAGAAAGGATCTTTTAATGCTTCTCAGAATAGGTCCAGGGTCCAGTAGTAGCAGTTGGTGTCTTCACCAACAATGTGGGATCCGAGTCATTGATCACCCTAAGACTACAAGAGAGACTATCCTGGATCAGTTCCATGGTCTGTCCAAACCAGGCCTATAACTGGTATAAATGGAGGGGCTGACAGTCATGCGCCAAGCTGAAGAAGGACCACAGCTTCCAAAATTGTGAATAATTATACCACTCCTGGGAGGTATGCTGAGAAACACTGAACAAGTTGCTCTCCAGGGGAAAATGTATTCTTAACACACATTTAAGTTTAATTTACATTATTGACATTTTTTCCAGGATTTTCTTTAGCTAGAAAATAAACAGAACAATATATCAAGTCCCAAATTGTAGTTTTTAATGTCTTCTGAGGTATAAAAGTTCACATTGAAAATTAAATCATTGGAGTTTTCTCTTGACTTGACTCTAGCACATCACAAGAAAGGCAGTGCCTGATCACAGTTAACTGGAGTGGGAGGATAAGGTGCTCTGAAACTTTGAGAGAATGTTATGTGGTCGAAAGTTATCAGAAATAAGTGAGAATGGTATTTCTCATGATATTCCATTAGACAAAATAAGGAGGTGTGGATCAAATGATAGACAGCTCCAGGAAATTTACAACTGTATATACTCCATTGAACTACACTGGAGGAGACTTTAGAAAGCATCTAGTCCACCCCTTCAATAATGAATGGGGAAACTGAGGCCCAGAGAGGCCAAACTGAGAGGGATAGATCAATTCATGCTTCTACCTTCTGGAATTTCACAGATTGTCTAATATCTCACATTAGACAATATTTAAGTTATGCTTTGCTAACCTTAGAGAGCTCTATAAACATCAGTTATTTTTTCATGACAGTCCTTCAAATATTTAGAGACAATTGTCACCTACTCCTATGTATGTATGTGTCTCCTATCTCTCCTTTTTCTCTTCTCTTTTTCTCTCCCTCTCCCCTCTCTCTCCCTTCCTCTGTTCTTTCTTTTCTCTCTCCCTCTTTCTGTCCTTTCCTTCTATTCTCCTCCTCCTCTTTCTCCCAATTTCTCTCATTCTCTCCCTTTCTCTTTCCTTCTTTTTCTTTGTCTCTCCCTGTTTCTCTCATCTCTCTCTCATCTCTCTCTCACCTTTTCTCTTTATTTCTCCCTTCTCTGTCTCTATATCTGTCTTTCTCTCTCTCTGTCTCTGTCTCTCAAGTTAATATGTATGCTGAGCTACAACTGTTAAGATAGTGGAGAACCTAGGAAATGGAATTGTGAGCCCTAGAGTAAGGCATTTCATTTGGAGTGGAGGATTATAGAATAATTACCTTAGTGCTAGAAGGGACTTTAGCAATCATTTAGGACAGAAGTGTCAGACTTGTACCATATATGCAAAAGCCTGGCACAATCTCAAATGCAACTGGAAATAATTAAAATATAATTAGAAATATTTGACAAAATAAAAATACAACACAAGTAATGTTAATTTGTGGCTTTCTTAGTCAATTTGTAGCCCACAGAGGGATCCATTTCTATTTGAGTTTGTCACCATTGCTTCTAGTCTGATTCATTTTATAAATAAGGAAACCCTGAAGGTAAAAATGACTGATCCAAGGTTACACAGGCAGGAAGTGGGAAAAATCCCACTTTCAGTACAGCTGGCTCCAAAGCTGGCACCCTTTTTGATATACTAAATTTCCTCAGCAGCAGGAGCAATTTCCAAATGATGACTGTCTCTGGGCGTGAGGCCTCTTCTTCATTACAATGACTACAGCATTGTCACGGACTGTCATACTAGCAGCATGTCTGCTTCAATCCACGACATCATTGTTGCCATGGAGCTGGACAATCTAAGGAGACTATGGAGAGATTGTAAAGATCTTGACAAAAATGCCAGGCAGACCAGAAATGTATAAGGATACTGCTCTCTTTGGAACAAAGACTCTCAATAGATAGCAGATGCTGATTACACACAGAAGGAAGAATTTTGATCCTGATGAAATTAAACCACATTTTACAGACCTTCATTTTGAGGGCACAAAGCAGGGGTGATCTCTTTATCTACTTTCTTCTCTATAATTTTTTTTCTTCTTTGCTTTCTCTCCTTTCTTATCTTTCCCAGTTTATTTTCTCAATCTCTGCATTCTTTCTTGCCCTAGTCCCCAATTCTCTCAAAATTCTGTCATTTCTTACTTCTCCCTAATGTAACTAAAGGTCAAGTCTATATGGCTAGGAGTGAAGCAACAATTTTTTCAAAGGCAATGTCAGGTGGTGGGATCTTCAGGGAGTCTAAAGCAAGGTAAAAGTCAAAACAGTGTTCCTCCTAAATGAAAAGACCACTGCTCCTGAGCCTTTTTCATTATCAATGATTTACCAACATAAATCCTTCCAACATTCTTTGGGCTCTTAGCCTAACTCCGTTGACAGAGAAATGAATTCTCTAGAGGTCCCATACTTGCTTATTCTAAATCATCTAGTAAATTGATCAGACAGAAAAAGGCTGAAACCTCAATCATAGAATCAGAATGCTAGAGGTGGTTCAATTCCCTAATTTTACAGATGAGGAAACTAAGGCCCAGAGAGGGTAAATTATGTAGATTAGATGATCTCTAAGGTTCCAGTCAGGCCTTTGGAGTTTTTTGTTTTTTTGGGTTTTTTTGTTTTTGAGAAGCTAATTTATCTTATTTCTTTTCCCCCAGAAAGAGAGAGATCAACACATACCAGAGATTAACAGCATTTAACATTCCCAGAGAGAGAACATACCAGAGCAGGAAAGGCATGGTCTAAGACAAAATTCAAGTGGGTAAACAGAAAGCCAGGAAGAGGTCAAGGCCATGAGTTCATAAAAGCAACCAATCTAGAGGGTTAGACAGGAAGTTGTAAACTGAGTTTAAATGTAAAAAATCTGGAATAGGGGAAATCCTAACCAAGCAAAATCAGGAAAATACCACTGGAGAAGGGAGGGGGATGGGTGGGAAGAAAGCATATAGCTTTGCTGACTGATGCTTTGTCTCATATAAGGAATCAGTTCAATCTAGCACCCAGAGATAGGACGAAGTTATGGAAAGGCACTTGACATGGAGTCAGTAAGACCTGGGTTCAAATCCTGACTCAGACACTAAGTATTTGTGTGACCTTGGGCAAGTTCCTCAATTTCTCTGTGCCTCAATTTCTTCATTTATAAAATGAAGAATAAAGAATCAATCACCTATGAGATCCCCCTTTAGCTTCCTCAAGAATGACTCCTTAAAAGTTGGAAATAGGAGGCGGAGCCAAGATGGCTACAAGAAGGGATCGAGTCTTAGGAGCTCTCTGATAAAACTCATCAGCTAAGGACTCTAACTAAACTTTCGAGAGACAGAACCCACAAAGGGTCCCAGTGAGGCAGTTCTCCTACTCAAGGTAACCTGGAAAAGAGCAGAAAGGCTCTGCTCCCGGGGATTGGAGAGGCAGCCCGCCAGAGGGGTGGCCTGCCAGAGCCAAAGAACCTCAGCCTCCCGGAGGCAGCCCCAGGGCGCTGGGAGTCTCAGCTCACAGCAGCAGGGGAGTCTCCTGAGCTGTACCCCGAGGAGCACCCGGCACAAAGTGGGGGAACAGCACAAAGTGGGGGAACAGCAGGGGACCTCTGCCAGAGTGAGCACGTGGAGCCTAGCCCTCAGGGCACACAGTGAGCAGCATGGTCTTTCCCCAGCTCTGATCCAGGAAACAGAAGCAGGAGCCCCCAGGGCATGAGCCCATTGAGCTGAGGGAGGGGAGTGAAGAGAGACTGCAGAACTCTGTCCTCTGCCTCTGGAACAGGACTCTGGGGCTCTGACCACATTCAGATCCTGATCCCAGTCTAGGCCCTCCAATAGAACAGCAGGCCCCCCCCCCCCACCTCAGCCCCGTGACAGAGGGAGGTGCTTATGGTCATTCACAGACCAGGAGGGAGGACAGAGCCTCACACACTGAGACCCTTGTGGGAGTGTCCCAAAAGCTCAAGAAACACTCCAAACCAGGCCTAGGCTGGGAAAATGAGCAAGCAGAGAAACAAAAAGAAGACTATTGAGAAATATTTTGCAAATGAGCCCAAGAAGGACCAAAATACTCAGTCTGAAGATGAAGAAGCACAAGCTCCTGCATCTAAAGACTCCAAGGAAAACAGAAATTGGGCTCAGGCTATGACAGAGCTCAAAAAAGACTTTGAAAATCAAATGAGGGAGTTGGAAGAAAAACTGGGAAAAGAAAGGAGAGAGATGCAGGAAAAACATGAAAATGAAGTCAGCAGCTTAGTCAAGAAAATCTAAAAAAATGCTGAAGAAAATAGCATGCTAAAAACCAGCTTAGGTCAAATGGATAAAACAGTTCAAAAAGTTATTGAGGAGAAGAATGCTTTAAAAAACAAAATTGGCCAGATGGAAAAAGAGATAAGAAAACTCTCTGAGGAGAACAAATCCTTCAGACAAAGAATAGAATTCAGGGAAATTGATGAATTTAACAGAAATCAGGAATCAATACTTCAAAACAAAAAAAATGAAAAATTAGAAGAAAATGTGAAATATCTCATTGAAAAAACAACTGATATGGAAAACAGACTTAGGAAAGATAATTTAAAAATTATTGGAATACCTGAAAGTCATGATCAGGAAAAGAGCCTTGACATCATTTTCAAAGAATTACTACAGGAAAATTGCCCTGATATTCTAGAAGCAGAGGGCAAAATAGAAATGGAGAGAATCCACTGATCCCCCAGAGAAAGAGATCCCAAAAAACCAACCCCTAGGAATATTATAGCCAAGTTCCAGAACTCCCAAGTCAAAGAGAAAATATTACAAGCAGCCAGAAGGACACAGTTCAAATATCGTGGAGCTGCAGTCAGGATGACACAGGACTTAGCAGCAGCTACATTGGAAGCTCGTAGGGCTTAGAATACAATATACCGAAGGCAAGAGAGCTTAGAATGCAGCCAAGAATGAACTACCCAGCAAGGCTGAATGTCCTCTTCCAGGGAAAAAGATGGACTTTCAATGAACCAGGGGAATTTCAAATGTTCCTTTTGGAATGGCCAGAGCTGAACAGAAGGTTTGATCTTCAGATACAGGACTCAGGTGAAGCATGGAGATTGGAGGAGAGGGGGGAAATATGAGGGACTTAATGAGGATGAACTGCATGTATTCAGGCATAGAAAAATGACACTGATAATACTCATATGAACCTTCTTAGTTAATAGAGCAGGTAGAGAGAGCTTTTATAGTTGAAACACAGGAGAAAGCTGAATTCGAAGATAAAATATGGTGTAAAAATGGAGTCAATAGAAAAAAAGGGAAATGGAATGGGAGAAAGAAAAAGGAGAGGGGGAATAGTCCGAGATATAAGATTTTTTTTATTACAATGAGCTATTGCAATGATATGGAAGGGGGGGAGGCAAGGGGGAATGAGGGAAACTTTGCTCTCATCAGAGATGGCTAGGAGAGGAAACAGCAAATATACTCAATGGGGTGTAGACATCTGGAGTAAGAAGGAGGGGGGAGCAGGGGGAAGGGGTGGGGATGTGAATAAAGGAGGAGAGGATGGACCATGGGGGGGAGAGTGGACAGATATTAACACATTTTCTTTCTTCTTGCAAGGGGCTGGGAATGGAAGGCCTGCCCAGGACCACAGGGCCAGGTGGATTCTGGGCCTAAGGGGTGGTAGGGGGGGCTCAGGGCTTCTTGGCCCCAGGACCAGGAATCTGTCTGCTGCGCCACTCAGCGACCCTACAGCAGAGTCATAGTGAAAGGAGAGAGAAAATAGAGTACATGGTAGTGGAGAAATAAGAAAGGAGGGAGTTGCGATCAGCAATGGCAAAGGTGGAAAAATATGGAAATAACTTTTGTGATGGTCTTATCATAAAGAATGAGATCCACCCATGACAGAGTTGTTGGGGTTGGAACAAAGACTCAAGCACATTTTTTGTTATTATTATTTGGGGGAGGGCGCAGGGCAAGTGGGGCTGGATGGCCTGCCTGGGGCCACATAGCAGGGTGATCTTTGGGTGTCTGGGGCCAGATTTGGACCCAGGTGCTCCTGGCTCAAGGGCCAATGCTCTGTCTGCCACCCAGCCACCCCTACTATTATTACTATTTTATTTTATTTTGGGTCTTTTTTTTTTCTTTCTTTTTTTTGGTTTTTGTAGGGCAGTGGAGATCAGGTGGCTTGCATGTCACACAGCTGGGTGATTGTTGGGTTTACAAGGCTAGATATGGACTCGGGTGCTCGTGGCTCCAGGGCTGGTGCTTCATCCATTGTGCCACCTGGCCATACCTACAATTATTACTATTATTATTTTTTTAATTTTAATTTTTTTCTCTCCCCTTTACTTTTTTCACCCAAACAAGTCTATCTATATTCATGGGGGAGGAGGGGTATTTTGTTTACTTGTAAACAAGAATATTTTATTAATGTAAAAAAACATTTGTACAAAATGAGAATAAAAAAATAAATTAAAAAAAGTTGGAAATAGGGGTGGCTAGGTGGCACAGTGGATAGTGCACCAGCCCTGGAGTCAGGAATACCTGAGTTCAAATCCGGCCTCAGACACTTATTAATTACCTAGCTGTGTGGCTTTGGACAAGGCACTTAACCCCATTGCCTTGTAAAAAACCTAAAAAAAAAGGAGTTGGAAATAAACTGTTTCATAGTAAACGTCAATAGAAGTAATAAAAGGATGCACATTTTTTTTTTCAATTCCACTGGAACTACATAGAGTCATTATTACATCATTATGTCTCAGCAGAGGCTTGTGGTGGAAACTCTGCAACTTGGGCTAATGTTTCTTATTCCTTACACAGTAGTATTAAAATAAATGGTATATTGAAAGAAAAGAATGACTCCTTAGAGTTCAAGGACCAAGGTTTTGGTGAATGACATATCAATTTTGGGGTATGTATGTTCTGACTAGGTTCCCCATTCTCTCCCCAGAGCCATAGCCCCTCCCATTTGATCAAATATTAGAGGTGGCCCCATTTTCTATGTAAATCCAGGATTTCTTCAAATACATATTCTTTTTTGTCTATACATAATTAGTAAAGGTGAACAAGGGAAACAATGGATGTCCAATGGGGTCCACCTCCATTGCAACAAGAAGTGGTGAAAAATTGTTGGATGCCTAGAAAGTTGAGTAACACCTGTCCAGTAAGCCAAAGGGCTAAAGTCACTTGCAAGACTAGGAACGATTGCCCAATCTGCCAATTCCTGAAGAGTTCACTGGTGCACAAGTTTCAAGTAACTGGGCAGACTTTCTGATTTACCATACCTAAAGCTTCCTCAGGGGGTTGGTTTTGGTCAGTCTATTTATAGACAGCTTTGACCACATATTGGTGCATGAGTTGAGTGAAGAGAATCAGGAATAGAAACTTATTTGTATAAGGCAGTGTAATTCAAGTGGATGCATGAACTATTTTGTAATAGAATTTTCAGTGGACAGCAGGATCATCTAGTCATTTTGGCAACAGGAGGGTCCAGTTCATGTGCATACAGATCTTCCCCTTAGGTTAGAGATGACAGAAAAAAAGAGGTTTGTAGCTTTGTCCAGATTGCAAGCCTCTGAACGCTACTGCCACTTGCCCTGGTCCCCCAACCTAATGGATAAGCTGGCTGGGGCAGTGATCTTCATCAAATTGTCTCTAGAGGTGGGCATATATCTGGATATGGAAAGCTGACAAGTGGAAAAAGACTTTCTAGAACTGGTATGGTTTGTATTCATACAATGTCAGACTCTATCTATTCTACTTGGTCTATGTAGCGCCCCTACCATCTTTCACAGGTACATGAACTCCATCTTTTAAGACCTGCCAGAGTAAAGTTGACATTTATCTTAGTAATAGCCTTACCTTCAGCTGAAGCTCTGTCCAGATGCTGATTTACCTTGGGCTGATTTCCAGCACCCATACCAACTTGAATTATTTGTTGAGTTAGGAAAACAACAGTTTTCAAAGGAGACAGAATTCTTGAAACACATAATAGACCAGGGCAAGGGATGTGTGTTTAGCGGAGATTTTATACTTGGGAAACTCCACTGTGGTAATAAGAGACAGTATGATGCAATGGGTAGAGTACTGGTCTTGGAATCATATTTGGATCCTGCCTCAGAAGTTTCACTGAGCAAGTCAAAGTTTTTTTGGGGGGTTGTTTGTTTTTTGATATTTAAAGTGCAGAGGTAGGATCCTCAAAGGTCCTTTCCAAATTTAAATCTATGACTTGGCTTGGATAAAAATAGCATCTATTTCAGAGGGTTCTTGCAAAACTCAAATGATGTTAATGAGAATACTAGCCAATGAGGACCCAGTCTTTGGAGCATGCTCAGATTATATAGTTACTAGTAGATTTTATATATAGCATGCACAGATATTTCCTTCCTGGTTCCAATCTAATATATCAAAATTTGGAAGCCTGTTCCCTATATGGTGTGGCACTGAGTAATGATGAAAAGTCTTTTAATCGAAGTCAAAAGAAATGCCTCAGGAGTAGCTGAGTTGGAACTGAGTATGCATGCAGAGTTGTAACCTACCAATATCTCAGTCTCTTTTTCTTTTCCCACCTGGAAGTGAGGGGGAAACTACTATGAACTGCCAGGTCAGGGAGAGGCAGCTGACTATTCTCCCACCCAGTTGTCTTACATATGGGTACATGCTGCCCATATTTCTTTTGTGGTTTTTTTTTTCTGATCTTTTTTGAATGGGTCTTGGTGGCTCTAAGTTCAGGAGAAATACAGGTCCCATCAGAAATCTCACTGATATCTGAAGGAGGCAGTAATACTAACCAGAGTGATGCTGGGCCCCCAACAGAGGAAGCACCTCTAGACAGATGTGAAAACACAGCCACCTGAGAGTAGTTTCAGAGATCATGACCCCTTGTGATGGAGAGAAATTCTAGCTATGGACTCTAGATGGGCACTGATCCTCAGAGTCTACCAGAAAATCACACCTAAGGAGAACTTCATGAGACTTCCACAAAAATTAAAGTGTGACTTCATCCTTTTAGATACACATGTATACCTTTCATATGGGTCCCCTTTGGATTTTTATTTTTACCAGTTTGTCGGGTCCCCTTTGGATTTTTTATCATTTATGTGTTCATTATCAGTTATTTCACCTAATCACTTTTGCCTGAAATTGAAATATTATATAAGAACCACCCATTCCTGAGAGGTCATTTTGCCTCATAGTAATCTGTATCTGCTCTAGCCCCTTAGGTTTACCTGATAGAATCCAAAGACCAGTAGCAATTTCCCCTCTGGGGACCCAACTTGTTCATAACCTAGATGGGTCAATACACACTTAAAGCACTTTGCAAACCAAAAGATGTTATAGAAATGTGGCACAAAAGACTTGAAGTAGTTTCTTGGTTTTGTTGAATAATATTTCTTTATCTTTAGATTTTCTACTCAGGTGGCCTTCTTATCCAGGTCTACACAAGTTTGCTCTCCTGTATCACAGGTGAAATGCTCTTCCATTAATAATCCTGAATACAATTTCATACTTGCACATCTGTCAAATTCCCAGGCATTCTAGAGTCCAACATGCAATCAATTAAGAAGCAATCAATATGTATTTATTAAAAAAAGCCAGATAAGATTCAGACTCTGCTAAATGTTGGCAATACAAATATGATAAAGCAAGACAGTATCTGCCCTCAAGGAGATTACTTTTTAGTGGGGGGGAAAGATACCATATAAAGGTAAACTGGACAGAGGTTGGAAAGAGTAAAATGCCAGGCAATTTTATGAGAGAATATGCTATCACTTGGTGAAATAAGGAAAGACTTCATTTGACTTAACAATTTAGGGATATGTAGTATCTGGCCACTGGGGAAGTTCAACCCTGAGAATAAGGAACAAATGATCCTCTGGGAGAAATACAGTCATAGAATCCAAGACTTCAAACTGGAAAGGACCTTTGAGGCTATCTCATTTTGAGAGAAGCCCCTTGTTTTACAGATGAGGAAACTGAGTTACAGAGAAAAGTATCTTGGACACAGAGTCATTAAGTGACAGAGGAAGAATTTGAATCCCTATCCTCTGACTCAAATATAGTGTTTTTCTATTTTACTTTATTGTCATTCAAGTAGCAATCTGATAGGACTAATAGCAAGCATTAAGTGATAAGTAATAAGCATTAATTAAATATCTGATATGAGTCAGGCACTGTACTAATTACAAATATTATCTCACTTGATTCTTACAACAATCCTTCAAACTAGGTTCTATCATTATCCCCTTAGCTAAGTAAGCTGAGGTAGCCAGGTTTGCCTTAGTTTCTTCATCAGTGGAATGAGCTAGAAAAGGAAATAGCAAACCACTCCAGATCTTTGCCAAGAAAACACCAACTGGGGTCAGAGTTGAACATGACTGAAATGACTGAACAACAAAAAACTGAGGCAGGATCACACAACTAATGAGTGTCTTCAGCTGAATGAATATGAACTCAGTTTTTTGGAGTCCAGGACAAATATTCTATCTATTTCATCACCTTGCTGCCTCTATTGCAACTCCCTGGTCACAGATTCTGAAGTTGGACTTCCCTGTTTCTTGATCATACCTAGCAGACACCAAACTCCATCCTCCAAACTGAATAGGCTGCCCCCAAGTTATAGGTTAGAAGAAAGGGAGAGTGCTAGATGGACCATAGAAATCTTCAGAGGGATGCTACCCAAGAAAAATTCAGGATGAATTCAGGTATGCTATTGGCTACTTAAATCATGGATCCTTCATTTCCAACAAATCTATCTAACAAATAAACATAAATTATAGTTATACATACATCACATTTTGACAATCTTATTTCTAGTACTCCAGGCAAATCACAAATTGAGGGGGAAATGTGGTGAATCTTTTTGTAAAGCAAAGAATATTTTGTATGGTGAGTAAGTACCTACCGTCATCTAATTATTTCTGTGAAAAAAAAATCAACTTTCATATCACAAACTTTCTTAAAGGGGGGAACACCTGTATTGAGAGTCATAGAAATTCAGTACCATGAGATGAATCTTGCCTAATCAAGTCTTTCAAAATTGAATGACAAGGACAGTTGTACTCCAAGACAAATCTTGGTTTAGAGTCCTGAAAAAGCTGGCATATTCTACCACTGACACTTTTCTTACTGCTATGAGTTAAAAGTAAAGTGGTATGAAGTTTCTTACCAATGTTGTTGCATCATTTCAATCATGTTTTCTTGGCAAAGATACTGGAATTATTCACCATTTCCTTCTCCAGCTCATTTTACAGATGAGGAAACTGAGGCAAACAGGGTGAAGTGGTTCACCCAGTATCACACAGCTAGTGAGTTCCTGAGATCAGATCTGAACTCAGAAAAATGAGTGCTCCTGACTCCAAACCTGACACTCTATCCACTGGGCCACCTCCCTGCCCCTATTAATACTAATAGGAGATATCAAGTCTCCTTAAGCTCCTGAAGGTAACTTCCCACATTGTCATAAAATAGAGGACTATTCCTAGAGAATAGCCCTAGAGAAAAGTTGATTAGTCTTGACATCTTCACCATAAATATAAATATCATATAATATATTCTTAAATTTTACTAACATTAAATTTAATATATAGTAACATATTACTATATGCCTCACTACTGCATATATTACAGATTATTTATGTGTGTATGTGTGTGTGTGTGTGTGTGTGTGTGTGTGTGTGCAGTAAATGGAGAAGTGGGGAAGAGGCATCTGGAAAAGACTTCCTGCTAAAAAGGATAAATCTGAGCTGAATCCTGAAGAAAACCAGGGAAGTCAGCATGTTCTGCTTCATGCCAGAAATCTTGGGAGGTCTTTCATCCTCTCAGTAAACTGATTTAAGGGACTCTCTGTGCCACTGGTGACTGGGGCAGCTGACTTTACTTGCTTTCAGTTATTCATCTCCTCCAGTCATGGCCCAGAGCATAGCCAGTTCTTTTGTGGTCTGGGCCAACAACTGTTGCTGGATCTCTGTGTTTTAGCCTGCAGATTCAGAGCCTTATCCACTTTGGGACCTGGAGGCCTTCGTATGGCTTAGTCATTGTATGAGCCAAAAATAAGGACTTATTTTTTAAGACTTAGAATGTTGGGTCCTAAGGAAGTAGAGGTATCATATGGACTGGGAAGGAGAACACAACACATCTTGGGGTTGGGGATAAGGGAATGACCTAAACTAGATCCAAATGGGGTCAAAGTTGGAAGTTCACAATGATCCAAGTACCTAGGCAAAAGCCATAAGTCCAAAGGGAAGAAAGAATATATAATAAGACAACAGCACAAAATCAGGAAAACCACTTGGAATAGGGGAAATGTGAAGCCTTTGCAACTGACAATTTATCTCATGAAGGGAATCAGACCCCCCCAACTAGTATCCTTTTATATCAACTGGGTACTCATCAGGTCTCTTCTTGGTTTCTAAATAATAAGAATAATCCTGAATTATTTAAACAAGATTGGCTTTTGCACAACCTTGGGTCTGGACAAAAGTTACTCAAGTTTATGCTATTAGTTAGGACTAGACCTGGACTAGAATGCAGACCTCCTGCCTCCCAAGTCAGTATTCTATCCTCTACACTTTCCACACCGACTCTCTAGCAATACTCCTGTTGTGCAATTAAGCAATATACATTTCCCTTCTTACATTCTTCTTCTTTTTTTCTACCATTCACATTCCTTAGGGCAAATACCTTATGAATCTGGTTTGAAGCAGAGCAGTAACTTCCACTCATACTAGGATCAAAGTTCAGTCAAAGTGGTCTATTTCAACTCTGAGCAAAATAAAAGTAGGTGAAATTCATTTTTACTGGTCCCAGTGACTTATTCTGTATCCTTGACCTCCCTTGATGGCATTTTCCCTTTCCTCAGCCTCAGTTGCTCAATACTCTCATTCTCTCTCCTCAATGCTTCTATCAAAGCCTTTTCCGCATCCTCCATTTACCCTAAGCTGGAAACTGAATGATAGCTTATTATGACAATTCCATAAAGGAATTTTGATCATGATGAGAAAGCTTCAAGTAGTAAGCCCACTAGAGGAACTGAATCATATTAATCCTCCAGAAAAAAAAAGAACAACATTGGATAAGAAGGTTATTGTTGGAGTTGTTTCTAAATTGTACCCAAAGACAACAAGAAACATATTTTTATGGGACATTTGGACATTTTTACTGTGTTTCTCATGATGAGTATTTGCAAAAAAACTGTGATAAAATAATTGAAGTTTACTGGATCAGCATGGTTTAGAGAGGATACAGAAGTAAAGAAATTCTACAAAGGTCTCAAGACTATCATACATACATATATCTATATATATATATATATATATATACACATACATATATATGTACTTTGATACTCAGTGGTTTCAATGCAATGATGGTAAGAGGTAGTAAAGGCAGTAATTATCTAATAATAGATGATTTTAGAAACAAATAGATCAGAAAGTATGAGTCAGAAAGAAGGAATGAGAGAAGTCAAAAACATATATTCTATCCAGAAGTTTTGTGCCTTCTGATAATGAGTACTTTGAGGAAAAATAATCTGTAGGTACTAGATATGGCAGATGCTAAAAAAAGAAGGAAAGAACAAAGTAAGTAGAGCCAAGAAAACAATATACATAATTACAATAACAAAAATGAACAGAACAACCATCTTTAAACATTTGAAAGTGAACATTGTAAAAATCTCATAGATTAAGCAAGACTCCAAAGAAGAAATATGAGAGGGTACTCCCCCCCACACTCCTTTGCAGAGCTAGCAGGATCACAAGTATGAAACCTATTTTCATACTTTTACAATCTATCAATTGGGTTTACTGATTTTTTTCTCTTCCTTTTTATTCTTTAAAAAATATCATTTGTTGGGCGGCTAGGTGGCGCAGTGGATAGAGCACTGGCCCTGGAGTCAGGAGTATCTGAGTTCAAATATGTCCTCAGACACTTAATAATTACCTAGATGTGTGGCCTTGGGCAAGCCACTTAACTCCATTGCCTTGAAAAAAACTAAAAAAATATCATTTGTTATATAAAATGTTATCTGAGGAGGAAAGTTGAAGAATACTGGAAAAATTTTGACAATGTAAAAACAAAAAATATCAATAAAAATTATTTCATAGAAAAGACAGATTGCAAAGTGAAATAAGCAAAAATATACACAATGACTACGATAACAAAAATGGAAGAATATGTAATCAGGATAATCAAGATTAGCTCTAAGGAAGAGAGGAATAAATTCACTTCTTTCCTTTTCTTACCAAAGTGGGGAACTATTGTATATACTATTGGTGACTGATTTGTTTTGCTGAATTGGTTCCACTACCACCACCCCTTTTTTTCCTTCTCTGCTCGAAGGGTTGGTTCTCTAGGGTGTGGGGAGGAAGGGCAATGAAATGAAGGTAATATAAAAAATAAAATATAACAATAAAAAGTTAAAAGATTGAAAGATATAACAACTGAAATAACTTGTCCAACTCTTTGATCAGAACATCAAATAAGATATAAAATAGGGAGACATTTGTATGATCCTCTAAAGTTTTCAATGTTATGATAGAAGAAAATTGATATATAGCTCAAATTGAAAAGGGATTACCTATGAGTGGTAAAGTCCTTCAAATGTTCATAGTTTGGATGACATTGTTCTGTTTTATCAAGCCCTAGAACATTACATTCCTCCTGGAATAATTCCATAATCCCTCAAAAGGACTACATGGAAAAGGTCAAGTGGATAAAGAACATCTGTTGTGCAGATTATGATATGGAGTACCTTTTTTTTTTTTTTAGGTTTTTGCAAGGCAAATGGGGTTAAGTGGCTTGCCCAAGGCCACAGAGCTAGGTAATTATTACTGTCTGAGATTTGAACTCAGGTACTCCTGACTCCAGGGCCAGTGCTTTATCCACTGCGCCACCTAGCCACCCCTATGGAGTACCTTTTACTGGTCCCAGTGACTTTAAAGAGCTTTCCAACAGTATCTATATCTGAGACAGAACACAAATAGACAAGGATTTATTCTTAGAATTAAGCAAGTAAAGAAGAGAGGGATAAGTTTTCAGGAAATTGCAACACTTTTTTAATGACTCCTAGTTCCTCTTGAAAATAAAGTCCAATATTTAAAATTTTTTTCAATTAATAAACACTTATTTTCTCTCACTCTCACTGTCTTCCCTATATAAAAAAGAAAAATAAAAATTCATAATAAACATTCATAGTAAGCAAAGGCTGCTGTTTTTAATAGTGGTAGTCTATTGGTATTGTGTGTGACTGCAAGACAGGAGCAGATCAGTCCTCAGAACTGAAAGTGATTATCACACAGTAAACAATGAAGAGACACAGGCTAGATGTGAACAGGTTTCAACATGTTATCAATAAGGAACTTCAGAGAACTAGAGTTAAAGATGTCATCAGGGAAATGTATGATAAAGGGAAAAATGAACTGATCATATGGAAAGGATAACAAATGAGAGTCTAAATGCTTCTTTGGTATTCTCAACATATCAGAATCAATTGGAGAAGGACTCCAGCAATTAGCTATCTCCCCACCCCCACACTCCATTGGTAAATTTATAAGAGAACACGGGAAAAAATATGTATTATTGGAGTTTGGATCCAGCTTACCTGGCTCCCAAGAGTTAATTCTTAAATTTTCAATGTGAGAATTTACATCTTGGAAATTGACTAATGATAAAAAAATCAGAGCTTAATTTATTATTCAGTTGATTCTCTAGTCTTAGAAAAGGATGGAGAAAACATTATTTCAGATTAAATTTAAAAATGTGTCCTGCATATATATATATATATATATGTATATATACATATATATATATATTTTTTTTCTCCAGAGAGCTAACTGTCATTAATAAGCACAGTCCTCATTAGGATTGAAAGGGATGTTCACCTGATGAGATGACAGATCCATTTAATTATGTGGAGAGAAAATCTTCAAGTAAAGAGATGAAACTTTTGTGGTGGAATGGTGGGGAGCAAACAGAAGATAGAAGCACACTTGTTGGGGGCAAGTAATTGAATGAATTGACCTTCCCAGTCCTCTGAAACCATGATACTTGAGTAGTTGTTTACTTGGCTGGATGGTTCTTAAACATGTTCCCAAGTTTTTTTGAATTCTTCCTATTTGTCATCTCTTACCAGGCAATAATATTACAATTAATTAATATGCTATAATAAGCAACTATACTCCTTTCAGTTCTCAACTAAAACAAAAACTACAGCTATAGATATTTACTTGATATGGTAGTAAGGATAAAGAAATAATAGAAGGTTGGCTTGGTCTCTTACTATGGTCAACTTACCTGCTATCTTTAACCCAAGCTCATTAGGATCATTTTTAAAAACTCATAGAAATATTTTCTCACTGTAATTAGAGGCAAGGCTCAAGATTTCTCTGTTGTAAGAAGAGCTGGTAGGAAAGGGACAATTAGCTGAGGCACATAATTGAAGGGTATATAAATATATCCGGTAGTAAGCTAAGGTCCTTTACCATTGGATGCTATTCTGAGTAACTGGGAATAAAGATAGAATTATGTACAGCATATATTGAAAATATTCAAATATCTTATTTTTAAAGAATTTGACCAAGATCTGGAGAACAAAAGAAAGTGGGCACTGGAGACCTTTGCAGACATGCTCAAGATTCCATTCATCATCTGTTCTCTTCCCCTTCCTCCATCAAATCACCATGCCACCAATAATATGTCCCCATTTTTAAAAGTATGTTAATCATGAGATTGTAGGGAACATTTAGAGACAGCATGACTCCAGTCATTGAGGAGAACAATGAAAAGTTCAAAAATAGTAGTATCTTCTTATGGAAAAACAATAAACATATAATTTTCAGGTAATTACTATAGTATAATTAGCTCTGCCATTTTTTTATGTGCTCAAAGGAAATGGGGGGTAGAGATACAACTGTAATTCAGCTTAACACTTAAGTCTTAACATGTTCCAAAGTCAAATGGAAATTAAAAAAAAATTAACTACCAGAAATATTGAAGGTGGAATGATATGGGGTTCCAAAGGAAAGTTCTGGATATAATTTACAGCAATGAGGTGACAGAAGATACTCTTTGAGAATTTACTATATACATATTACACTTAAGACTGGGGGTGTGGTGGTCGGGAAGATACAGAATGGTAAAAGATATGGTCTCTGGCTTCAGGGAGCTTAGTCCAGTTAGGGAAACAGAACATGAAAAGTTAAATGACAAAACAATATAAGAGATATCACAAGGGAGTTCATGGTTAATTACCAAATGAGTGGTACAGTGGTTCAGAGGAGGAAGCGATCTCTACAGGGTGGGATGAGTTGGGAAGTCTTCATAATAAAGAAGATGAGAATTGAATCTAGTCTTAAAAGATAGCAAGATTTTGAGGAGAATGAATATAAAAACTCCTTCTAGTACAATAAGAAGCAAGACTAATATGAACATGAACTTAGAGTCAGAGTAGTCCATGATGCTTTGGTAAAGCTATGACCCTGCTTTATTAGGAAGAAGTAGGAATAGGAACATAGATTTAGAGTTATAAAGGATTTCAGAAGCCCAACACCTTCTTTTTCTGGATGAAGAGATGAATACAGAGAAGAGGAGAGATTATGTTATATGCCTGTTATATTATATTACATTACAGCTATATACCTTTGAAGTAATTTAGATACAATCAGTGGTCCTAGTGTTTGTGAATTCAGCCCAGTCCAACCAATGAGTGAAAAATTAGGATTGGATCACAAGGTAAAAGCAAATTCAGAAAGAGAAATCAAGTTCATCTGAAAATACTGTGAAAAGATGTGATTTGTGGGCCAAAGTCACAAAGCCCGACTTGCATTAAAAAAAGAACTGGATTTGATTAGAGATGAAAGAACTCTTAGGTATTAGTCTAACCATTCTCTCTACCTGCCCCCCTAATTTATATGGTGTAGGAAGAGGAAGCAATTTCTATACTGGGGACTGAGTCAGTCAAGAAAGAGAGCTAGAAACACAGAGAAAGAGAGTCAGAGAGAGAGAGAGAGAGAGAGAGAGAGAGAGAGAGAGAGAGAGAGTCAGGGAGAGTCAGAGACAGAGAAACAGAGAGAGATACAGAGAAACAGAGAGAGATGGGGGGAAGGAAGAGGGAGGGGGGAGAGGAAAAGTGAAAGAATAAGAGGGGAAGGAAAAAGAAAAAGGCAGGGGGAGAGGTTGAGGGAGACAGGGACAGGGAAGGAGTTTCTTCACTTCCTATGACAGGAAGAAGCATACCATTTCCAAAGCATATATCTCTGGATGGGGGTGAGTAATGGAACAGCACACAAAATCTGGGTAGTGGGGAGATAGGAGGGAAGAGGAAGCTGGAGATAGAAAAGTGGGAGATACTTTCCCAGGCCAAGGTCAACTCTGAAATTCTGCATTCAGATCATTTCCTTTCAAGTAGAGATTATTAGGTGGTTACAAACTAGGAGGTTTGTAAAATTCTGGGATTATTCATGTTATTTGTAGTGTCATTTGTCAATAGGAGGATTTGATGAAATTTATTTTCAATATTGACCTTCTCTTAGTAGTATGTAAACTTCCCAAGGATAGGGATTGTTTTTCTATCCATGGAACATAGCACAGTATGTGCCATATAATGGTTGTTTAATAAATGTTTGTTATTTCAAAATTGAATGCCATTGGGTCAGTGTCCTGAACATGACCAAACTGGTATAAAAGGACAGATCTTACCTATATCTCAGATCTCTATATCCATCACTGAGGGTTGGAAAAATTCACCCTTCAGAAGGTGATATATGGCAATGTGACCAGTCAAATCTATACAAAGAGACAAGGGGGGGGGGGGGAGAGAGACAGAGACAGAGACAGAGACAGAGACAGAGACAGAGACAGAGACAGAGAGAGACAGAGAGAGAGACAGAGAGGCAGAGAGACAGAGACAGACAGAGACAGAGGCAGACAGAGAGACAGAGAGACAGAGACAGACAGACAGAGAGACAGAGAAAGACAGAGACAGAGACAGAGAGACAGAGAGAAAGAGAGAGAGAGAGAATGGAAAAGAGACAGAGAGACAGAGACAGAAAGCTTTATCAAGGCAAAGGTCAAATAGATAGGATGTTGAATTTTTTTTAATAGTTGTCATTGAAGATCAGGATTAAACTCTAAGAATCTCTGCACCTTGTAAATGGTTGACCATTTTTAATATATTACTTTAGCTTCTCCCCTTCTTCACTTCTATAAGTATTTACTCCTTTATTGCTTTGCATTAAATTACGATTTCAGTCATAAAGATTAATGTGTTGTTTAAATGACCAAACAAAGGGATAAAGAGAAAGGAATTAAATCCTCTGGCTTTCCCCTAACAGGAGTACTGCTTTTATGGAACCCCAGATCACTAGGGGAAATGATGGTGACAAAATTTAGTAGACAGTACCAACTGTCCAGGTCAAGCTGACCAGAAGAAAAGAAAGCAGTTCAATGAAATGGAGGAAGTTAATAATACCTCCCTTGCTCACAGACAGTGGGGTCATGTGGCAATAGATCCTTGCACATAGTAGCTTCTTAATAAATATTTTCTAAAGAAAAAAATACTTAGAGTTGGTGAAAGGGAGTTTGGGTGGTAGAGGAAGGAGGCTTTGGATAACAGTGGAAAAGAAAACTGTAGCAGCAGACTGTAATCAGATTTGCTGAAGTCCTTGAATGCCAGACTAAGAAGTTTATCTTTATTCAGTAGACAAAGGGAAGGGTTTGAGCAGGTTTCTTCATCTGTAAATGAGGGAGATTTGACAAGATGACCACTACAGTCCCTTCTCCTTCAAAACTTACTATTTGCTGACTACACACACTCACTACACAATTGATCATAGTTGTTTATTGTCAAGGATACTCAATAGGAATGTGTGAACTTCCTCTTGTTGCCCCCCAAATTCAAAAACACCCTTGCAGAGTGTCAATCTTCCCATTGGGAGCTGGTTGCTTCCAAGTTGGTTGGTTGACTGGCAGATAGTATATTTGGAGTTACATCTGGTCTAGAGTCTACCACCACCAGGAATTTTCTGGTCTTAAAACCCAGTACAAGAAACTGGTAAAATGAAGTGATGCAATGGGTTAGCTGAATATGTAAGGTTTTTTTTTTCCAGTTTTCTAGAAGAATGAATCAGCAAAAGTTGCAGGCTTTTAGTGAGACCTCCAGTGAGGTCTTTAAATATTAAAATATAAAGAAAGATATTATGTGGTGTTCCAGCAAGCAACCTTTCCAGGTTGGTGAGGACACACTATTGCCTTAAACATGCTATTCAGAGTTTAGAGTTCAGGTTATAGAATTCATTCAGTATGAATAAGTGCCATCTTTGAGAATGGGGCTCTTAAAAGAACTCCTAGATGATACTAGCATGAGAAAAAGAAGTTATTTCAAGAAGTAGTGGATGGATGTCCACAAAGAAGAGAATGCAAACTTCTGAAATCATCTGTCAAAAAAAGTATATTTAATAGATTACAGAGAACTGTAATGGTCAGGTCTTCTGGACTGCTACAGAAGATTATACAGGCAACCATCTAAAGGATAATCATAATTCTAACATTGTATTTAAAAACTTTTTTTCAGTATTTTTAACATTTTTATTTAAAGTTTTGAATTCCAAATGCTATTGTTCCCTCTCTCTCTTTGCCCCCCCAGATAGAAAGCAATCAAATATAGGCTAAATAAAAAAATAATAACTGATGTTTATGTGGCATTTTAAGGTTTGCAAAGGGCTTTACAAATCTTGTTTGATCTTCAGAACAACTTTTTTTTTATTGCTTTTTTGAATTCTGAATTTAATAAATATCAAGTAGAGTATTTTTATATACATAGTAAGAAAGAGAGAATTGTACATTAACTTGCAAATCTCTATTAATGTAGAGTGGGCAGCTGGTTGTACAGTGGATAGCGTGCCAAGCTTGGAGTTAGGAAGAACTGAGTTCTGGCCTCACATACTTACTGGCTGTGTAAGTCTCTTTACCCTATTTGCCTCAGTCTCCTCATCTGTAAAATGAGCTGGAGAAGGAAATGGCAAACCAATGATCCCAAAAAAGGTCACAGAGCCTGAAATGACTGAACAACATAATTAGATAGTGTGCTTTTCTTTTTAAGTAAAAAATAAATTCACATTCTAACATTCAATGCTGTCCTATGATTCCTTTTGCCCTTCTTTCTGTTCTCTTCTCATTATTATTTTATTTCTTGGTAAGAGGAAAATTATCCTTATCTTTTTTTTTCCCCTGTCATCATCTCCCATTGGAAAAGAAAAAAGAAAGAAAAACCTTTGTCACACACAGGCATAGTCAAATCAATAAATTCATACATTGGTCCTGCCAAGAAAATGTATATCTCATCCTCAGAAGACTTCTTGTAGTAGGTGCTATTATTATGAGGCAGATTTTTCAGATAAAGCAAGTAACACTTGGAGAGGTTAAGTGAAGTGAGATAGAAGGATGAATTGGAAAGGAGAGAGATTGGGAGAAAAGAGGCTTGCTAGCTAGGAAGCTATTGCAAAGAGGGCAGGAAGTCATGAAGGCTTGAAATGGGCTGGTGGCTGGAGGATTGAAAAGAGTGAGGATAGATTCCAGGCATATTTTTTAAATATAATTGGCAGTATTTGACAAATAATCAGATAGATATTAAGAGGAGGTCTGTGTATCATGTGATGGTATAGGAATAGGGTGAAGGTGAGAGATGATGCTGAGGTTTCAAACCTATTTGATTTATGATGTTATCCACAATAACAGAAAAACTGAGAGCACCCTTAGGGGCTGGGGATATCCATTTGGGAATCATATGAATAGAGGTGTTCTCTAAAGTCCTAGGAGTAGATAAACTTACCAAAGTCCACCTAGGGTGGACTCTTCTAGTATACTAAGAGGAGAAAAAGGAATCAGAGAAGGAGGGAAAGGAATGGTCAGAGGAGATACAGAAATCAAGAGAGCATAGAGAAGAGTGCAGTCATGGACAATGGATGCTCCAGAAGTTATGATGTTGGGTGATCTAAAAACATTCAACTTGATTTACGTACTTCCAAAAAGGAGTGCCATAAAGATGCCAACTGCCGTTATTAGACAATGTGACCCTAGCAAAGAAATCTTGCTCTGATCTTTTGTGAGTCTCTCAAATTCATGCCCACAAACTTCTCAGTGAACTTTCCATTCCAACCAGACTAGCCTTAGTCCCTTTTCTGCCCCTAGAATAATGCTGTCCCACTTCGCTAGAATGGATGTCTCATTTTTCAATGTGTGCCAGGCTTTCTGAATCCTCTCTCTCTTCTTCAAGACCCAGCTCAAACCCTCTATTAAACATCTCTAGCCTCTCCAATACACATTGATCTCACCCTCCTTTGAATTCTCACATCAGTGGCCAATTTCATCCTATGATTAGCACATTTTGCCTTACCTTGTTAATGACAGGCTTGATTTTTATGTGACTTTTCCCCCTCTATGAGACTCCTTGAGGGCAGGGACCATGGATGTCTTACAGGACCTACTGCAGAATGAATACATAATAGGGAAGTGGAGGAAAAATATATTTTGTAAGCATTTATCGTGTTTTATGAGCATGTTAGCATTGAGGGGACATTTGAGTACCATCAAGCAAGTATCTGAAACTCTCATTCTAAATTTCAGGGGTCTCTTCCCTGCTGCAGTCACTAACAAGGGACTGGGTTCACTTAGTGGAGTTATTAGAACAAGTATTTAGATTTGGAGTCAGAGGAAATAGGTTGAAATCCTGGCTCATCCACTTATTACCAAGTGACCTTGGGCAAATATATCTGGGTCTCAGTTTCTTCAACTGTAGAAAGAGAGAGTTGGAGTGATCAAACTCAAAACTACCTTCTATTGCTAAATTCACAATCTATCGTCTTAGCAAACACTTTGGATATTCTTCAGTCATTTCTGGTAGCTCCCAATTCTCTTTCCTCACACCTCTGTTGGGATTCAATTAATAGTGCTAGAAATTCATTAAGGAGAATTAAGGAGAGTTAATGAGAGTTTCCTTAACCACCTCTCTAGCTCCTACTTCAGCCCCAGTTCAGATATGGGATATATCCCTTTTGCTTAGGAAAAGCTGGAGAAAGGAAAGGGGATGAACCCACTAGGGTTTACACTTAATCAAGAAGAAGGGTTCCAGTCAGATATACTCAGCTCCCTCCTTGAACCTTTCAAAACAAACAAATAAAAAATTAGCTTTTTTTTTGCAAGACAATAGAGTTAAGTGATTTGCCCAAGGTCACACAAGTATTAAGTATCTGAGGTTGATTTGAACTCAGGTCCTCAGGACTCCAGGGTTGGTGCTCTATTCACTGGGTCACCTAGCTGCCCCCATTAACTTTTTTAAAAAAAACAAAAACAAAAACATAATACATATAGAAATATGTTTGACATGATTGCACAATATGACCTATAACAGATTGCTTGCAATCTTGAGGAGTGGGGAGGGGATGGAGTTTTGAAACTCAAAATCTTATAAAAAATGAATGTTGAAAACTATCTTTAAATGTAATTGAAAAAATAAAATTTCATTTTTAAATAAATTGATATTCTTTTTTTATATTGCTATTACTTTCAAAAAACTGTCCCTCCAAATAAAACCCTCCCTTATGATAATTACAGTTAACTAAAGTGAATCAATGTATTGTCCATATCTGACAACATACATCTTATTTTGAAATTAAAGTCCATCATCTCTGTTGAAAAAAGGGAAGCATGATTCCCTATCAGCCCTCTGAAGTCACCATTGGTCGCTGTTTTAATGTAACAATCTTTTGTGATTCAATGTAATTTTTCTTTACAATATAGTGGTCATTATGCAAATTGTTCTTTGGGCTTTCCTTACTTTTCTCTTCATTAGTTTATAAAAATCTTTCCACATTGTCTGTTTCTAATTATCCCATAATTTTCCATTGCTTTAGCTACTCCCTTGTCATTGAGCACCCACCCACTTTGTTTATAACTCTCTGCTATCCTAAAAAATGCTGGTATATTTTCACATGTTCGGGTCCTTTGGCCTCCTTTTTGTATATACCTACTAATGGCACCACTGAGTTAAAGGAAGAGATGCTCTGTTGTTTGTTTTTTTTAGAACTTATTTAAGGGGCAGTGGGATTAAGTGACTTGCCCAAGGTCACACAGCTAGGCAATTGTTAAGTGTCTGAGGTCAAATTTGAACTCAGGTCCTCCTGACTCCAGGGCTGGTGCCGTATTCACTACATCACCTAACTGCCCTGGAAGAAATGCTCTGGAACCATCCTGAATATAGTTCTCCAAAATGTTAATTGTCAAATATTCAGTGTGGGAATTTATACATCAGAAATCAGTAAAACCTACAAATCAAACTTAGTTTATTATTTTGTTTATTGTCTAGACTTAGCAAAGTACTGCAGAAAAATGTTAATAATGCACATTAAAGTATGTTATGAATACAACTTTTTTTTGGAGAACCTGTTATTAAACATTTATCAACATACCTCTAGTTAAAAAGCATATGCAAATCAGTGGCTTTTCTGATGTAATTCCAAATTGTTTTCCAGAACATAGCCCCAAAGCTACATTAATTTGAGTTTGGAACTGAGATTAGGAACCATGAACTAGTTCAACCCTTTCATTTTGCCAGAAAATTAAAGCACAGAGAGATGAATTAACTTGATGAAATGATTTGCTCAAAATCACAAAGTTAGTTATAGAACTAAACTAACCTTGTGTTCTTACTCCCAGTTCATTACTCTGCCCACTATACCACCCTATATCCTTTTCAAGAGAATTATATTTTTCTATTAAAATTGAGATATTGAACTATCCCTTCTCCTTAAAATTGTCTCTGACCTAAACTGAAATGCTGATTATTTTTGATGATTCAAATAACCCAGCCATGCTGAAAAAGAACAATGCCAAGATGGAATATTTGCCATACGTCAAGAGATTGGGCTCCTAGATCAGGAACTCCCTGTTCCTGGTTCCTGTTTCTGTTCAATAACAGGGTTTGATGTAAGACTCAGTTCAGTTTACCTAACCTCTCTTGAGTTTGCTTCCTCAATAGGGAATGATGGTGATAAATAGAGTACTCCAGCTCCCTCACAGGAGTGGATTAATTAACTAGAAACTGTAAAATGCTTGGAAAAAGACAGAGAGTCCTATCAATGCAAAATATTGTTTTAACAGGCCCCTCCCTCCCACTTCTTTTCCCCTTTTCACCTTCATGAGGTGTTAACTTTAAATCCAAGTTGAAATAATTTAAATTAGAAGATTATTAAACTCAGCCAACCTAAGAAATGGATAGGTTGGCTTGGGTCCAGGCACTTTGAAAGAATGGTCTTTAAATTCACCTTGTCTCTCTGTTTCCTACAGAGATATAGTGCTCCTTCATGTTCCAGAGAAGAATTACCTGATGCATTTAGAGACAATTCACTTTTGTAATTTTCTTTTTTTATTTTTGTCTTTAGGAAAAAATAGGACTTCAGAATGGTAGTAATTCTGTCAATTTTGTTGTTGCAATTCTTGTTCTCATATCTGATGAAGTATTGATAGAAATGATCCTGGGATAAGTTGTTATTATGTTAATGTTAATTTTTTGTTTAATATTTGGAGGATTATTGTACAGGATAGAAACACTGTATTTTTTGTAATTAAATAAAATTATTGGGATGTAAACTCATCTACTATAGGTTTGTCAAAAAAATCTTCAAAGTAACTTCTATTAGTAGGCAGCATCACAAGGAGGCTCTTCACCACATCCAATGCTCACCTGGTTTTGATTTCTTCCAGTAGGTTTCAATATTTTGAAAGCTTTTTATTTCACATAATTTGGAAGTAATGAGTATTTATTTGATATGGCAATATGTTAAATATTGTATTTACATTTCTGTGGATCTGAGTTGTGTGTGATGGCAGGCAACAGTGATGTTTTGATTCCAGTATATTTTATCTGTTGAATTTTTAAGGATATATAAGAGTTTATATTTGTAGCAGAGGGATTTGTCATATGTTAGTTTATGAAAGATAAAGAGTATCAGGGAATTCTCTTGATCTCCTGGGAGAGGCATGCATACCCACCAGTGGGAGTTTGATGACTGTGAGTCAAATATAGGCCAAATTGCCAGCTAAGGAAGATTACTCTCACTGAATAGCAGCTTCAGCTTTCCAGGGTACAGATTTGGTTTTATAACCTTTCAGATTCACTTAGAGTACACAGCCAATCAACATCATTCTGAAGCAACTTAGGACAGAGAAATAAAGCATTTCATAGAGGAAGGAGAGGCAAAGAAATTGGGACAATTAGCTAAGGCAGAAAATAGATTCAGAGAGGCAAGATGTATTATCAAAATAATAAAACTTTTCCTTTTCAAGGACAGGAGACAAGAGGAAAAGACCAAATACTTATTACAATTGTGAAAGAAGTCCTTTTAGACAAATCTTCAGTGTCTCTTAACCAAGGACAGCAAGTAGTTGTGAACAGCAGTGAATGAGAGAGAGAGAGACATCTGCTTTACCATGTGCTCATAAAGGAGCTGATTATTTTCTTCTATTAAACACTAGTAGTTAGAGAATTTCTAGTGTTAGTCCACTGAGATGTTGCAGAATGACTGTGGTTCCTATTTCTACTCCACAAGAGCTTTTGATATAAATTCTGCCTCCTTGGTCATGTCTTTCTAACCATCTAGTTGGTAGATACTCCATTTTTACATCTGCAGTGATGTTACACAAGCATATGATGTACATTTCCTTGAAAATCTGCATTGATCTATAAGTCTAAGATTCTTAAGGATGATCTTTCTCTTGAAATTCTCTCTACCAAAGCAAGTTCTTGTTTTGTTTTAGAAAGTTACCCTCAGCACTGAGAAGTGACTTAGCTATACTCATGCTTCCAGATAAATAGGAATATAGTTTTAAAACTGAAAGAAGGAGCTTCAAGGCCAAAAAATCTAATACTTAATTTTATAGTTAAGGAATCCAAAGGTTACGGGACTTATCCAAGGTCACAAAGATAGTATCTGAATCAGGATTTGAAAAAAGCTCTTCCTGACTTTCTATTATATCACATTAGCCTCTTTATCATTATTATCTCATTTTTCAAATAATTTTCAGTGGAGTTCAGATAAAGATAACACTCTGAAAAGTTGTTATTCTGGCATTTTATATTTAATGTGATATTGACTTATTGCACAGATAGATAAATAACTGCTTTTTGTAACTAAGTGAAAGTTTGGGAATATAAACTCATTTTTTTATAGGTTCATCAAAAACATTTTTGGAATAAGTAGTAGTAGTTATTGTGTTGTTGTTGTTATTGTTGTAGTTGTAGCAATTGTAGTGTAGTAGTAATGGTCATCATTCCATTTTTCCAATTTTGCTAGGGTAATATTTTTATCTTTAAGTCAGGGAATGGATAGGAGCAGTAGTAATCACTCTAAAGAATAACTGAGTAATTGGATAGAACTGAAAGAGGGAAGGGAATAGGCATTAATTAAGTACCTACTATATACCAGACATTGTCTAAGCACTTTCAATTATTATCTCATTTGATCTTCATAACAACTCTTAGAGGAAGGTACTATCCCTGTTTTGCAGTTGAAGAAACAAGTTTACTAAGTCATCCTATCCAACTCCTTAATTTAAAAAAAAAGTTTGTCATTTCTGGATTACTTTATCTATACATTTGCCTTCTTTTGCTACCTAAAAAAAACAGTTTAATAAAATCAACTGTCTTGGTGACCACATCTGATCACATATGCAACATTCTATACTCATAAATCCCAATTTCTCTTCTGAAAGGAGAAAAACCTCTTCCTAGAATCAATAACTAAATTGCTTGGTTGTACAATCATGTCCAACTCTGTATGATACTGTATGGAATTTTCTTGGCACAGATACTGGAGTAGTGTGCCATTTCCTTCTCCTAGTAGGTTAAACAAACACATGTAAAGTGACTTGCCCAGGGTCACACGACTGTATGTGTCTGTGGTTGGATTTCACCTCAAATCTTACTGACTCCAGGCTCAATTCTCTATCCACTGAGCCATCTAACTGCCTCCAAATCTTTCCTTTTACAGATGAGGAAACTGAGACTTCTAATTCAAGGTAACATCCTTGACAATGTTATAATATTATGAAGACCTGAACATTTGACATGAATCTTTCACATTCCTCTTTTTTTCCTTGCTTTCTCACCTTTCCAAACCCACACCAATGCCTTTGCCCTCTTTTCTCTTATTCTCAAGGCCTTGAAGTCAGGTACTCTCACCTGCCTGTGACTGAAATTTTTCCACTGTCCTTATAGCAAGATGGAAAGAATACAGGATTTCAAATAAGATTTGTTTTAGAGTCATGGATAAAAGCATAATAATGAATGTCTAATAATTTTAAGAGCAGACTAAAAAATGCTGCACTAATGAACCACTATGTATTTTTAATTATTGTCATATAACTGTAATAATCTTCAGAACAAACAAGTGAATGTCTGAATTTAGCAACAACTGTTTGAATGTTCCTTTGAAGTATGTTATCTTTGAAAAAAATCAATTTTTAGACTGGCATCAGGCTGTTTACCTAGATTAAAAATAAGAATTTTCCCTCCCTCTGTTCCTTGAAGATCAGAAAACCAACCAGCCAACCTGGTAGAATTCTGGTTTGTTTGTTGGTTTGTTTGTTTTTTTGCAAGGCAATGGGGTTAAGTGGCTTGCCCAAGACCACACAGCTAGGTAATTATTGAGTGTCTGAGGTCACATTTGAACTCAGGTACTGCTGACTCTAGGGCCAGTGCTCTATCCTCTGCATCACCTAACTGCACCCCCCCCCCCCCGCCCCAGGGTAGAATTCTGAATATGAAGTTTAAAATTTAGAAGCAGAAAGACCTGGGGTCAGATTTTGCTTTGTCAGATCATTTAAATGATCTGAACTTCAGTTTCCTCATCTGAAAAATGAGAATAACATCAAAAGCACTCTAGGTGCCTTGCTTCACTGTTAACATAAGGATCAGATGATAAATATATGTAAAAACTTTTAAAACAAAGTACTTTATAAGTAGAAATAACAGAAGACAAGAGTTTATATGGAGGTCAGAAGAAGCAATACAAAGATACTCTCTGAAGATCTCTGAATCAATTATGAGACATGGAGAACACTAGCAAAAGATCACCCAGCATGACGCACATTTGTCAAAGAAGGTACTTACTCTGTGACAGAAGCAGAATTACAGCAACTCAAAAGAAATGTCAGATTTACATTTTAGAGACATCTCCACTCAAAAAATATTTATATGTGTCTGACCTGTGGTAGACCCTTCAGAGCTCATATTGGTCTGATCAGCCTCAATTGAATCAATCCACTCAACCTTTACTCCAACATAGTGATGTCATTTTGGTCCTCTTTGAGAATAATCAAGAACCAACCAATTTTATAAATATCAATTATTATTATTATTATATTATTATTATCATACCCTCCCCCCAAAATCACCATTCCAAGATGTTGAAAGACTTTTCTATTCCAAGATGTAATACAAATCTGACAAAAGACAAGAAGTTTTTACTCTCTTATTCCTCCTTAAGGAAATCATAACCCAATTAAAGTATCAAGGAAAATGGAAGAAGATTCTTAAGCAGGGGTTCTTAATCAGGAGTCTAGGAACTTTTTTTTTAACTTTTACATATAATTATTTTTAAATAAGTTTTTATTGATATTGTTTATATTTTACATTACTATAATTTCCTTCAGTATTCCTTCCAGAGAGTTATTCCATATAACAATTATTTTTAAAGACAAAAAGAAGAAAAATTCAGTATTAAAAAAAATGAAAATATGTAAATGTACTACATTTATGGATCTCCCACTTCTGCAATGGGGTTGTTTTCTCATAACTCTTCTTTTGGGCCGTGCTTCCTGTTTGTGATTTCACAACATTCATTTTTATTTTATGGTTATACCTCTTCCTATTTAAATTATGGTTGTTATTGGGTATAATATTGTTTTCTTGAACTTCTTCTTCACTCTGTTTCAATTCAGGTAGATCTTTCCATGCTTCTCTGTATTCATCATTTTCTTTATTTTCATCACTGTATTTCAATGGTATTGGTTCCCTTTGCAATACTGTGTATTTTATTTTGTGCATTTAAAATATTATTCTAAGATGAGATACATAGACTTGACCAGACTCACAAAAGGGTCCATGACACAAAAAATCATTGAAAATACGTTTCTAAGCTAGGTATGGTTGAAATATCTACTGCTGGGGAATCTTAAACTAATGGATTGACTGAGCTTAGGAGTTTTGGCCTGTAATGGGCTAAAATCAATCTGGTGTGTGCCCCATCTGTCAGTAATACAATGGGTGAGAAGATGAGAAGACAGGAAAAAGAAGAGATCTGAGTCAAGGACAGGCAAAGAAGGTGTACAAGTCAGGAAACGGTTCAAAGCTCTTCTTCCAGTCAGTAGTCGGATGACCTGTGAGTGACCTCTACCCTTCTTGCCTGGGCCCAATAGGGTGATACAAGTCTCAAAAAAAAGTTTTTAGTCTAGAAGATAGTCACAAAAATGGTAAGCTGACAGGAGCCATTTGTAACATTAAAACTGGTTGAAGGATCATGGCCTATTTAGCCTAGAGAATAGAAGATGTGGGGAATCCATAATAACTATATTTAAGCATTTGAAAAAACTTGTATAAGAAAAGGAGGATACTAGATGATCACATGTTCTAAGAGAAATTCTACTCTGGAGACTGCTCTGAAGTCTCTTCCAACTCTTGTGATTCAATGAGGAGAATTCTTCAGAAACTACTAAGCTTCCAACAAATTCTGCTTGCCCATCATATCTTAGCATTTTTCTCCCTTTGTAAGTTTGGTAAGCTTGGATTGTGTATATAATACACAAATGGATGAATAAATATCCTGGTTGGCCTGAGTCTGTGCTCACACATATGCTAAGTTAAGGAAACTCCTAACAAAGAGATTACTGTAAACTAAACAAAGTTTAAAACTCAGCATTGTGTTCTGATTTTTTTCTTATTTGACAAGCGTAGCCAGTATTTTGTGAATGAGGACCTCTGACTGTATTGAAGAGAAATAATTATGCCATTATACAGAGCTGTAATTAGGAAGGATGAGTCAATTCCATAGGCCAAGGTGTTTCTGGGGGGATGGGGGATGTTATTCTCTTTCATCCCTTTGTGGTTCAGAATCCCATGTAGCCATGCCTCAAGATCCTTTGATTGGTCCACAACCCATCAGAGGTTAGAATGGAAGAGGGTGGCCCTAGGAGAAGATGAGGGGGGCATGGCTGCTGGCAATAGAAGTTGAAAGAGCAGAAATAGAACACAGGAGCCTATCTTACCTCACAATTATGACAATACAGGTACAACTACTTTTCCTTCCCCCCATACCTGTCCAGGTATAGGCTCACCTCCAAAGCTATCTCCAAGTCATCCTGATCCATATCTGGCTACTCAAATCCAATCCATGTGATTGTCATGACATCATGTCCCTTGATGTCATGATCTTCTTTAAGAAGGAAGGACAAGCATCAATATCATCATCATCATCACCATCATCAGTCTTGTTAGGGCTCAACTCCTCCCATCTATTCTCTTTGTCCTAGTCCCCAAGATTCCTAGTTACATCTATATGAGTTGTGTCAAATTCTAATAGTAATGGGAACTTGAAACAATATATATAAGGATACCTGTGGGTATATGTTGACTTGGAAAACCACATATTAATATCAGCTATGTTTTATTATATTTTTATTTATTTTGTTAATTATTTCTCAATTATATATTAATCTATTCAAACTTCACTTGCCAATGTTGTGGGCCATATGTTTGTAGGTTGACTGTGTATCAACACTTCTGATCTGCATAATGTTCTTGACTGGTTGGGAAAGGGGAAGACAAGTGATATGATGATATTTGAGAAGAAGATAATTTTACTGCTATGCTCTGATCTGACCTATTTTTTTATTTTTTGAATGCTTTTTTTTCAATTACATGCAAAGATAGTTTTCAAAATTCATCATATTGTAAGTTTTTGAGTTCTACATTTTTCTACCTTCCTCCCCGTGACAGTGAGCAATTTGATATATGTTTATACATGTACAATCATGTTTAAAATATTTACATCTTGCTCATGTTGTGAAAAAAAATCAAAACTGAAAGAAAAAAATGAGAAAAAGAAAAATTTTTTTAAAGTGAAAATAGTATGCTTTGATCTGCACTCAGACTCCATAGTTTTTTCTCTGGATGTGGATGGCATTTTCCCTCACAAGTCTTTTCGTATTGTCCTTGATCACTAAACTGCTGAGAGGAGCTAAGTCCCTCACAGTTGATCATCATCCATTGCTACTGTTAATGGTTCTTCTGGTTATCTAGCTTCCATTTTTGAGCTTTGTATGAAGATCTAGTCATAATGTGAATTTCTCTTCACTGGCAAGGTGAATCCTGTATTAATAATTCCAAACATATGCTCAAGTATTTGAAAATTTCATCATCCTTATTTGTGAGGTTTTTGTTGGGTTTTCATTCCATTTCCTTTTGCTTACATTACCTGCCTGGCAGGTTTACTTAGACAAGTCATTTGACTTCCTCATTTGTTAATTGTAATAACCAGAGATCAAGTGAGCTAATGTAAATAATTGTCTTGAAACCTAATGTAAGAGGAGGGAATTTGGTTTCCTCATAGTTCCATTGATGTAATAGAGGATGTGTTAATAATGTATTAATAAGGTGTTAACACCCAGTGACCCCTTCATTAATTAACTATCCTTAAAAAGATAGTTCAAGAATAAGTTTGAAAGGACTTTTAACAAGAGCCTTTAGGAGAAGAAGAAGAAATCTGGCTTCTGAAAAGAGATTACTCTTAAGGGGAATTTTCCTCTACTCTCCTCTGACCCTAAGAAGTTGTGACATCAAGCAATAGAGTTACTTCCTGAGAGAACCATATGAAGATTTATGCAGCAGTTGCAGAATAAGTTCTAGAGAATTAGAAGAATAGTTGAGAGGGAAGAGACATGCATTTGCATTGGATAAGGAGAGGTAAGTACTCAAGTCTGGAAGCAACCTCAAGGAGTAGGAATACTGGAAGTAAAGAAGGATGTGGATTATGAATTTAGGAAAGAACTGGACTGACAATCAAGAATGGAGTTAAGAAGATAAGCAAATCCTGGGAGCCCAGTTGAGAAATTCACTCAACAGACACCACACTTATTAGAGAGCTTTGTGACAGAGAAGCTATGTTGCTTGAGAGTAGTAATTAGTGGTCTTGGCTATATGGGTTCTCTACATATGTATCTCACTAGCATTGTGCTCTAATCTTGTGTACTTTCTTCTCATGGATGCTATGTGTATTTTGGGGAAAATACACTTTGCTTTATGGGAGTAATGTTTTGAAGCTATTGTTTATACTTTGCTATCTTAGTAAATGCTTTTATTAAAGCTGGTTCTTTCTTCTGACTGACTTAATGGGAAGCATGATAGTGGGTCACAGTTTAAGAAATAGGAAAAAGGTACCTTTGAACCTCTGAGGCTTTGCTAAAGCCTTTGGAATCCAACTTACTAACATAAGTACAGGTATACAGAGTATCCCAGAGGAGGTACTACATTTAAATACAATTTATAAAAATCAGTTTACCATCTATAAAATTGAACTAATAATACTGGTACTATCAATTTCATACTTTTCTTATGATCATGACATGACTATGACTAAAGACTAAGGTTTCTCACTGAATAAAATATAGCACCAAAAACAGTCAGCTTTGCTACTGACAAATACATACAATAAGGGCAAGAATAATGACTGAGTGAAAAATACCGACATTGCCTATTTTTATTTTGACTCAAATTCATCTGAAGGTAAACTGCAGAGGAAATTGTAAAGCATGTTTAAAAAAAATTAACTCTCTATTAGTTATATAAAACAAGCTTTGTTAATTAGCCAGATATAGGAATAGAGAAAGAAGGTCCTAATTTTAGCTCAAGGGCACTCTTCTTGACTGTTTTTAGCTGCAACTATGATTAAAGAACTATCAGCCAGTCCTTATTATGGAGAGGTTCTAACCATTATGCAGGGACATGGGGTCAGGGGAAGCAGGGAAGGCAATGCCTCTGCTGATATCATGAAAAGTAAAAAAAAAAAAATAGTGATAAAATAAATTATTACTTGCTCAACAATCTATCATATATGTAATTTCTATGTGATTCTAGTCATTTTCAGAAGAAAATAGCTGAATTTGCATATTTTAGGCTCAAAATTAGGGAAAGGCATCAGGTAAGGTAGCCTTGAGCTATGCCTCACCATAGATTGCACAATCTAGGTTGTATGTATACTCCAGCCAGAGCTGTCCAACCTTAGATTATCTTAAAACCATATTAAAATAAAATAATTATTTGAGGTTGCACCCAGAATAAAAAACACAGTTCATATTCAGCAGATGTAGAGCTATATGAGGCCTCTGGGCCAAGGTTCTTAGATATAAAAGGTTGCCTCATAACTTTTTAGAAAGTGGGGGAACATATGTCATCAATAAAAGCAAACACAAAACAACGAAGTCACAATACAACAGTATAAAGTTAGGTACATACTGACTAGTCTGCATTATATGGAACATATCCCACAAATTGATTGAAAATTCTATGTGATATGTTAAACACCAAAGAAAATTAACATCAATGAGATTATTTATTAGTGATGGAATTTAAAAATCTAATATGCATTCCATGCAAATTATTATTTTATTCTTTCCTTCATGAAAATTAAAACCCACAGAAGGCTGCATAAAATTGTACCATGGACTGCTTGTGGCCTGCATGTGGCCCATGGTTTATATTTTTGAACAACCTTGTTCTAAGCAAGTGTCTGTTGCTATTTCTCTGTATGTCTCCAGTGTAATGTTTGTGGACTCTTTTATTATATAAGCTCATTTTCCATAATCTAGATGATGCATTTCATATATGTGTATACAAGATACTTAGTATTAATGATCTTCATTTTAGTCACCCAAAAAGGTGAGGCAGTTATTACATCTACCTCACTGAAAAGGGTGTGTGTTTGCCCATATCAGGTTTATGTTTGCTCTGCTGTTATTTTCTCTATGCAAAAAAATGACAAGTGGCAAGCCCAAACTAAAGAGTCTAGTGCAATAGAGCAACCTTGCAATCATTGCCACTGAGACCAAGAGACTCTTAAAACTAAAAAGATGGAGTGCAATTAGGTGGTGTGGTAAATAAATCATTGACCCTACAGTCAGGAGGATCTAAGTTCAAATCTGCTCTCAGACACTTGATACTTTCTAGCTAGGTGACCTTGGGCAAATCATTTAATCCTATTATCTTACAAAAAATAAAAAAATGAAAAATGAAAAAATTTTTACAAAAAAACTTGCATTAAAAATAAATAAAACAAAAATTTTACTAGGAGGACTTCTACAACAAAGTCATAGAGATTTTTGTTCAGAAGGCTAGGTGAATGGACTTCATTTACAATAAAGGTAAGACCATGCATATACTGTAGTATATATTTGCATTTCTCTCATATCAAGATGCTATTTATTTATGTATGTGTGCAAAGAATGTTATGAGATATGAAATATGGTCTCTAAACCAATAGTGTATAGACTGCCAGTAAGCATATGGCATATATAACATATAACACACACAGTTAATAGAAATAATGGTAAATTTAAGCTACTTCTACTAGGCTCTTACAGCCAGTCCCGACTTGAGACTGTTCATGTATGGTCCCTCCAGCACATCCTGCCACTATGCCCTAGCAGCAGACTAAAAATGAGATGGCTTAGCTGGTTCAAAAGAGATGATCCCAAAATAGAGTGGTAGATCAGTGGAATATATTAGGTACAATAAGAACAGCAGCAAATGACTAAAGTAATCTGTTTGATAAATACAAAGACTCCAGTTTCTGGGATAAGAACTTACTCTTTGATAAAAACTGCTGGAAAAACTGGAAGAGAGTATGACAGAAACTAGGCATAAACCAACATCTCACACCCTATACTAAGATAAAGTCAAAATGGGTACAGGATTTAGGCATAAAAGATATTGTTTTTTAATGTAAATACCATTATTACCATTTTATTTTTAATTTTAAAAATTTATTTATTTTTGAAATTTACAATGTCCCCCCAATCTCACTTCCCTCCCCCCACCCCCCCACAGAAGGCAGTCTGATAGTCTTTACGTGGTTTCCATGCTATATATACAATGATCTAAATTAAATGTGTTGAGAGAGAAATCATCCTTAAGGAAAAAATAAAGTATAAGAGACAGCAAAATTATATAAGTTTTTTTTAAATTAGAGGTAATAGTCTTTGGTCTTTGTTCAAACTCCACAATTCTTTCTCGGGATACAGAGGGTATTCCATTGCAGATATTTCCAAATTGTCTCTGATTGTTGCACTGGTAAAATAAGCAAGTCTATTAAGACTGATCATCAACTCCATGTTGCTGTTATGGTGTATAATGTTCTTCTAGTTCTGCTCATCTCGCACAGCATCAATTCATGTAAATCCTTCCAGGCTTCTCTGAATTCCCATCCCTCCTGTTTCCAATAGAATAATAGTACATATACCACAATTTGTTCAGTCATTCCCCAATTGATGGACATTCACTCAATTTCCAATTCTAAAAGATGATATTATAAATCAATTAGGAAAAATAAGAAATAGTTTACCTAACAGAACTATGGAAAAGGGAACAGTTTATGAGCAAAAAGAAATAGAGAACATTATAAAAAAAACCCAAACTGGATAATTTTGATAACATTAAATTAAAAAAGTTTTTGTACAAACAAAATCACTGCAATCAAGATTAAAAGGAAAGTAACAACTTGGGAAACAAGTTTTACAACTAGTGTTTCTGACAACAGACTCATTTTTAAAATATATAGACAACTAGGGGCGGCTAGGTGGAGCAGTGGATAAAGCACCAGCCCTGGAGTCAGGAGTACCTGGGTTCAAATCCGGTCTCAGACACTTAATAATTACCTAGCTGTGTGGCCTTGGGCAAGTCACTTAACCCCATTTGCCTTGCAAAAAAAAAAAAGCTGAGTAACTTTTATATAAAAAAGTCATTCCCCCATTGATAAATGATCAAAATATAGGAAAATGCAATTCTCAGATAAAGAAATCAAACCTAACTATAGTCAAAATCAAACCTATCTATAGTCATATGAAAAATTGCTCTAAATCATTATTGATTAGAGAAATGCAAATTTAAACATCTCTGAAGTACTACCTCATACTATCAGATTGGCCAATGTGACTAGAAAGGGAAGTGATCTATGTTGAAGGGGATGTGGGAGAACTGGGACACTAATGCATTGTTGGTGGAGTTGTGAGCTGATCCAACCTTCTGGAGAGCAATTTGTAATTATGTCCAAAGGATAATAAAGTTGTGCATACCCTTTGATCCAACAATGCCTCTGCTAGGTCTGTATCCTGAAGAGATCATGAAAAGGAGCAAAAATCCCACATGTACAAAAATATTCATAGCAGCTCTTTTTTGTAATGGCCAAGAATTTGGAAAGTGAGGGGATATCCATCCATTGGAGAATGGCTGAACAAACTGTGGTATATGTAAGTGATGGAACATTATTGTTCTATTAGAAACAGGAGGGATGGGAATTCAGAGAAGCTTGGAAGGATTTACATGAATTGATGCTGTGAGATGAACAGGACTAGAAGAACATTATATACCATAACAGCAACATGGAGTTGATGATCAGTCTTAATGGTCTCATTTCACCAGTGCAACAATCAGGGACAATTCTCTAAGAAATCATGATGGATGGGACTTCACAAAAGCCTGGAAAGACTTGCATGAATTCATGTGGAGTGAAATGAGCAGAACCATAAGAATATGTACTAACAACATGGGATGATGATCAACAATGATGGACTTGTTCATCTCAGCATTACAATAATCAAAGACGAGTTTAAAAGATTTATGATGGAAAATACCATCAATACTCAGAGAAGAAACTGGAGTTTAAATGAGGATTAAAGTGTATCATCTTCAATTTGTAAAAGCTGTCATATATTTTGTCATTTTTTTCTCTAATATTTTCTTTCTTCCATTTGGATTTGAATTTTTGTTCACAACAAGATCAATATAGACTAATTGTTTAGGACAGTTATAAATGTAGAGCCTATATCAGATAGCTTTCTGTCAGAGGGAGGGGAGAGGGAAGGGAAGGAAGGAGAAAATGTAAAGCTTAAAAACTTGCAAAAAATTGATAAAAGCTACTGTTACATTTAGTTGGAAAAACAAAAAAATAAAATTTTTTTTAAAAAAGAGATGATCCCAAAAGTTGTTACTAGTACCGTCTATAGCTACAAGAATTCCGCAGAGACCAGCAAATGTATACATCCCCAAAAACACAGGAAGTAGAGCAATGCACCAATTGAGACTAATATGCAAGTAGTCATCATAAGATCATTGTAGACTAACCACCAGTGGAATTGAGATCAACAAAACATGCCTAGTAGATATGCTAAGAGCAGGGAAAATATTTACCTAGAGCAGTATAATGACATTACTAGAAAATACTCAGGGTCTTGCAGCATAGTTATGGGTTGCCTCTCTACTTATATTTCCCAAGTTTGAGTTCCTTATAAGTGATCCATATGAATGTACATTCTCCCCTGATACTGTATTTATTTATTAGATAGTATGCTCTCAGTTTAAGGGGGGAATGATCTTCTTGAATATCTTATTGTAAGAAAAGAGGAAATAGATTATTTCAAAGAGATTTAGAAAGACATGAAGATTTTTATAAACAAATGAAAAATGAAATGAGCAGGACCAGAACAATTTTTACAATAATAACATTGCAAAAACAGAAAACTTTGAAAGATATGAGAGAGAGAGAGAGCGAGAGCGAGAGAGAGAGAGAGAGAGAGAGAGAGAGAGAGTCAGAGTGGTAAAGGGAACAAATATTTCTTTTCTGAACTCTCTCAACAACCTAAAAAAGTATGTCAAACCAAATTCTGAGTGGAATAATCAACAAAAACAAAAAGTTATAGTGAGATGTTTTTCAAGTTCAAGGGAGTTTAGGAAGAATGGTCTGTGAACACTGGGATTGAGGTTGACTAGGACCTTGGATCAGAGGAAGTGGCATGGGTTGTGGATCTCAGAGGCAGCAGAGAAGGCAGTGGTGGCAAGGGGCTGGATCAACTGATTAGGAAAAGATTCAAGGCAGACCCCTATGCTAACCATGAGCACAAGACTGGTCACCATTTGGCAGCTCCAGCCATAACCTAGCTCCAAGTTGTAGTTTTAGGGAGGAGTGGAATGGTGATAATCACAAGGGAATAGGGGTCTTACACATGTTAAGTTCCAGAACATAGGCAGTTTAGAGGACAGTGACCAGAATTTTCCCAATCATATCACCTTGGAAACATCAAGAATTTATAGGCCTAACATTGTGAGATGATCTACTATGATTGACTCATCTCCTCTCAGCAGTTCAGGGACTAAGGACAATCCTAAAAGACTTGTGATGGAAACTGTCATCCACATCCAGAGTAAAAACTATGGACTTTGAATGTAGAACAGAGTACACTATGTTCACTTTTTAGAATTTCTTTTATATTTTTTCTTTCTCATGATTTTCCCCCACTAGTTCTAATTCTTATTTCACAACATGACTAATAGGAAAATAGTTAAACACAATTGTACATATACAACCTATATAAGATTACTTGCTGCCATAGGGAGGGGGGAGGAAAGGTAAGATGGTAGAAAATTGTGGAGCTCAAAAACTTACAAAAAAATGAATGTTTAAAACTATCTTTGCATGTAATTGGAAAAAATAAAATAAATAACCTTAAAAACCTATAGGTCAGGGGTGGCTAGGTGGTGTAGTGGATAAAGCATCGGCCTTGGAGTCAGAAGTACCTGGGCTCAAATCCGGTCCAGGCACTTAATAATTACCTAGCTGTGTGGCCTTGGGAAAGCCACTTAACCCCATTGCCTTGCAAAAAAAAAAAACCTTAAAAAAATAAATATGGGACTGGGGCAGCTAGGTGGCACAGTGGATGGAGCACCTGCCTTGGAGTCAGGAGTACCTGGGTTCAAATCTGACCTCAGAATAATAATAATTACCTAGCTGTGTGGCCTTGGGCAAGCCACTTAACCCCATTTGCCTTGCAAAAATCTAAAAAAAACCAAAAACAACAACAACAAAAAAGAAATATTGGACTAATTGAAAACCTACACATCATATTTCAAGAAAACATAAAGGTAAACTGCTCAGATATCTTAGAACCAGAGGGCAAAGTAGAAATTAAAAGAATTTACCAATTACCTCCTGAAGGAGATTACAAAATGAAAATTCCTAGGAATACTAAAGTCAAATTCCAGAGCTCAGAGGTCAAGCAGAAAATGCTGAGAGCAGTCAGAAAAAATAATTCAAATACCTTGAAAACAGAGGCAGGATCTCACAAGATTTAGCTGCTACCATGATAAAGAAGTAGAGGGTTTGAAATATGATATTTTGGAAAGCAAAGGAACTAGGATTACAACCAAGAAAACATATCAGAACCAAATATAAGCCCAGAGGGAAAAATTAATATTTAATGAAATAGAAGACTTTCAAGCATTCTTGATGAAAAGTCCAGAGATGAATTGAAAATTTGCCATTCAAACACAAGCCTCATGAGAGGCACAAAAAAAAAACATGAAAAAGTAAACATAAGGGACTTAATAAGGTCAAACTGTTTATATTCTGATATAGGAAGTTGATACATGTAAAACCTAAGAACTATATCATCATTAAGGCAATTAGAAATCCACCTAGAGAGCATAGATGTGAGTCTATTAAGTAAGAATGATCTCCAAAGTAAAATAAAAGGGTGAGAAAAAAAGAGTGTCCTGGAAGAAGTGGGAAATGAAAGGGAAAATGGGGGAAATCATTGCAAGGAAGAGTTTTTACACTGGTCTAAAGAGAGAATGTAGGGTACAGAAATTCATCTTACCCAAGGGAGAGGGAAACAAAAAGTTAGCAATTATATCTGTGAATTTAAATGGAATGAAATTCATAAAATGGAAGAAGTTAGCAAAACTGATTAGAAACCAGATTCTACAATATGTTGTTTACAAGAGAGACACCTAAAACAGATAAACACATACAATTAAAATAAGGGACTGGAACAGGGGAAGTAAAAAAAAAAAAGATAGGGATAATCCTCATCATCTCAGACAAAAAGAAGCAGAAAGACCTAATTAAGATAATCAGAGAAATTACATTTTGCTAAAAGGTAGAAAATGAATTAATACTGAATATATGTGTGCTAAAAGGCATAGTATCTAAATTCTTGAAGGAAAATTTAGAGGAATTATAGGAAAAAACTATACTAATGGTAAAACCTCAAATTTATTCCTTTCAAATCTAGATAAATCTAACCTCAATATAAACCAGAAAGAAACTAAGGAGATAAATAAATTTTAGAAAAGTTAGATATGATAAATCTTTGGAGAAAACTGAATAGGAGTAGAAATAAGTATTGTATACATTTTTTTTCTCAGAAGTATATGGCCCCTTCACAAAAACTGACCATGTTTTAGGACATTAAAAACTTCACAGACAAATGCATAAGAAATATTAAATGTACTCTTTTCAGAACATAATGTATTAAAAATACATTCAATTTAGAGCCTTTGAAGCACACATTAAAAAGTAATTGAAAACTAAATACTCTAGCCTAAAGAACTGAATGGATCAAAGACTCTAGCTTCTGAGATAAGAACACACAATTTGTCAAAAAGTGCTTTGGGAAAACTAGAAAATAGTATAGGCATAGAACAACATCTCACATCCAATATCAAGATAAGGTTGAAATGAGTACATTATTTAGACACAAAGGGTATACCATAAGCCAATTAGGAGAGCATAGTTTACCAGTAAGATATCTGGAGAAGAGAAGAATTTATGCTCAAACAAGAAATAAAGAAAATTAAGAAATAAAAATGTAAAATTTTGATTACATTAAATTAAAAAGGTTTTGCACAAACAAAACCAATGCAACCAAGATTAGAAGAAAGCTGGAAAACAATTTTTTAAACTGGTGTTTCTGATAAAGGCCTCATTTCTCAAATATATAGAGAACTGAATCAAATTTATAAGAATACAAGTCATTGGGGAAGATGGAGCCAAGATGGTGGCATGAAGGCAGCATTTCCCAGGAACTCCTTCCCCAAAACTCCAAAAGCCATCAAATTATGACTCTAGCTAAAATTTAGAGAGGAAAGAACCTACAGAAAGACTGAGTGATAGATTTTCCCAGTCCAAGATAACTTAGAAGTTCTGCGGGAAAGGTGCATTTCACCAGGACCAGGAATTGGAAAAAGGCCCCTGCCACAACACAGCCCCAGCCCAGCCCAGTCCAGGGATCACTGGGAACAGTTTGAAAGTGTTGTGAGAGAGCTCTGCTACACAAGAATGAGTGTGGAGTGAAGAGCACCAGCCACAGAACCTGCAGCAAGAATTGGGAGAAACCAGTCTGCACCTCCAGAGCACAGCCTCAGATGGTAAGGGGGTCAGAGGAGTCTGCAGAAATCTCTCTTCTCTTCCTAGGGCAGGATTCTGTTGTTTACCCACACTCAGATCCAGGTTGTAGTTTGGTCTTCCATACTGAGATAGCAAGGACACTCCTCACAGTTCCAGGGCAGAGGGGAGTTGCTGTGGCCATCTACATATCAAAGTACAGGCAAGAGAACATAAGATTTTGGAGGAATAAAGGTCCCAGTGGGGTGTCCCCCCCCAAAAAAAATCCAAAGCCTTGGAAGTGCTGTAAATGAGTCTTGGATTGAAGAAATGATTAAACAACAGAAAAGAAGAATCTGACCATAGAAAATTACTTTAGTCCCATGGAAGATCAAAACACATACTCAGATGATGACAAAATCAAAGCTTCCATATCCAAAACCTCCAAGAGAAATAGAAAATGGGCTCAGACTATGGATGAGCTCAAAAAAGAATTTAAAAAGCAATTAAGGGTGGTGGTGGAGGAAAAACTGGGAGGAGAAATAAGAGTGATGCAGAAAAATCATGAAAACCACATCAGTAGCTTGGTGAAAGAAATACAAAAAAAAAATTGAAGAAAATATGTTAAAAACCAGTTAGGCTAAATGGAAAAGGCAAAACAAAAAAGCAAATGAGGAAAGAAATGTCTTAAAAAACAGAATTGGCCAGCTGGTAAAGGAGTTAAAAAAGCTCTCTGAAGAAAATAACTTCTTCAAATGCAGAATGGAACTAAAGGAAGCTAATGATTTTGCAAGAAATCAGGAAGAAATAAAACTCTTCCAAAAAAAACAAAAAAATTAGAAGAAAATGTGAAATATCTCATTGGAAAAACAACTGACCTTGAAAACAGATCCAGAAGATATGATTTAAAAATTATTAGGCTCCCTGAAAGTCATGACCAGGAAAGAGCCTAGACTTCATTTTTCAAGAAATAATACAGCAAAATTGCCCTGAGATCTTGGAAGCAGAGGGTAAAATAGAAATTGAGGGAATTCACCTGTCACCTCCTGAAAGAGATTGCAAAACAAAAACTTCCAGGAATATTATAGCCAAATTCCAAAACTCCCAAGTCAAAGAGAAAATTCTAAAAGCTACCAAAAACAAACAATTCAACTACTGAGGCTCCATAATCAGGATTACACAGGATCTGGCAGCATCAATATTAAGGGCTTGTAGGGATTGGAATATGATATTCTGGAAGGCAAAAGATCTTGGTTTATAACTGAGAATCAACTACCCAGCAAAACTGAACATCCTCTTTCAGGGAAAAATATGCACTTTCAACGAAACAGGAGACTTTCAAACTTTCCTACTGAAACAACCAGAGGTGAACAGAAAGTTTGATCTCCAAGTACAGGACTCTGGTGAACCATAGAGGGAGTGGACAAGAAGGACTAACTATGAGGAACTTAATGATATTGAACTATTTGTATTCTTGCATGGGAAGAAGATATTGATAACTCATATGAACTTTCTCATTTATAAGGGCTGTTAGAAGGTGCATATATAGACAGGGCACAGGAAGGAGCAGAATATAATGGTATAATATAGTAAAAAGATGGAATCAATGGGTGATAAAGGGAAGTACTGGGAGGAAGGGAAAGGAGAGGAAGAAGAAGCTAAGAAATTTCACATAAGAGTCAAGGAACAGCATTTTCAATGGAGTGGAACAGGGGAAAGCAAGGGGAGGGATGAGTGAGCCTTTATTCTCATCAGAAATGGCTCAGAGAAGAAATAACATACACACTTAATAGAGTATAGAAATCTATCTTACCCTAGAGAAAAATGAGAAGAAAGGGATGGGATAAGGGGGAATGGGGGGAGGGGAGGGGGAATAGGTGATAGAAGAGAGGGAAGATTGAGGAAGAAGGAACTCAGATACAACACACTTTTGGACAGGGCCAGAATGGATGGAGGGAGAATAGAATAAATGAGAGTCGGGAGGAATAGGGTGGAGGGAAATATATCTAGCAATAGCAACTGTGGGGAAAATATTGAGGCAACTTCTCTGGTGGACTTATGATAAAGAAGGCAACTCACCCCAGAGACAGAGCCATTGGAATCTGAACACAGACTGAAATACATTTTTTTCTCTCTCTCACACTATTCTTGAGGTTTCTCATCTTCTTGGGGGGAGGGGGTTTATGTTTATTCTTATCACAAAATTATTGTAATAATATAAAACAAAAGAAATCTCTATAAAAAAGAATATTTATTTTTCCCCAAACTATAAAAAAAAATACAAGTCATTCCTCAACAGATAAATGATCAAAGAATGTGAACAGGCAATTTTCAGATGAAGAAATTAAAGCTAACTATAGTCATATGGAAAAATCTTCAAAATTACAGTTGATTAGAGAAATGCAAATTAAAACAACTCTGAGGTAACACTCCACATTAGTTAATATGATAGAAAAGAAAAATGTTGGATGGGATGTGGGAAAACTGGGACATGAAGGCACTGGTGTTGGAGTTATGAACTGATCCAACCATTTAGGAGGGCAATTTGGAACCATGACCATAAAACTGTTCATACCCTTTGATCTAGAAATGTCATTACTAGGTCTATATCCCAAAGAGATCAGCATAATAAAGTGAAAAAAAAAGACCCACACATACAAAAATATTTATTTCAGCTCATTTTGTGGTGGAAAAGACTTGGAAATTGAGGGGATGCCCATTTGTTGGGAAATGGCTGAATAAATAATGATATATGAATGTGAAAGTAATATTGTTCTCTAAGAAACCATGAAAGTCTGACTTCAGGAAAGCCTGGAAAGACTTGAATGAACTGATACTGAGTGAAATGAGTAGAACCAGAAGAACATTGTACACAGAAACTGCGACATTGTGTGTTGAACAACTATGATAGACTTAGATCTTCTCAGCAGTACAGTGATCAAAGACAATTCCAAAAGACTTGTGATGGAAAATGTCATCCACCTCTAGAGAAAGAGCTATAGCATCTTGAATGAAGATCAGAAATATGCTATTTTTACTTTTGATTTTCTTTCTTGAAAATTTTTCTTTTTGTTTTGGTTCTTCTTTCCAAATATGACTAATGTGGAAATATGTTTAACATGACTATGCATTATGACTTATATCAGATTATTTGCTGTCTTGAGAAGTAGGGAAAGAAGGGAAGGACAGAGAAAATTTTATAAAAGTGAATGTTGAAATCTAGCTTCACAGAAAATTGAAAAAAATACTATTAGGACTAAAAAAAAGAATGAATCAAAGATCATGTCATATGTTGAACCAATGATTTCATAAACAATGAGACAATATATCAAAATTTGTGGGATGTAATCAAAGCAGTTTAAGGGAAAATTTATATTTCTAAATGCTTACATTAATAGAAGAGAGAAAGAACAGTTGAGCAAATTGGGCATGCAACTAAAATAAAAACTTAGAAAAACAACAAACTAAAATTTTCAATTTCAAAATAGAAATTTAGAATATCAAAGGAGAAATTAATAAAATTGAAAAATATATTTAATGTGAATTCCAGTTCCTTTGGGGTGGCTGTGGATCTCTTTTGAACAAAATTAGGAAAACAATCTACACAGTAATAGCAATATTATAAAGATAACAAATTGTGAAAGACTTAGTAGCTTTGATCAATACAATACAATAGTCCATTGGAACTCCAAAATACTCATGATGTAAAATTCTATCCATCTTCAGTTAGAAAACTGATTGATAATCTCAAAGTATGAATTGAAGGATTTTTTTTCTTCTTTATTTTCCTTGCTTTGAGGGTGGGTGGGAACATGACTAATGTGGAAATATGTTTTGCATGACTTCATATATATAATGGGTTTTATATTTCTTCCATTTCTATGTGTGTGGGAGGGGCTGGAGGGAGAGATTTACAACTGAAAAGAAAAAGCTAAAAGAGCTATGATCAATACTGTAATAATTCATGACTCCTGAGGACAAATCCTTCTATCAATTTATCTATCTATCTATATGTATATATACACAGACACAGACATGCATTCCAATAAACCCTTGAGGGAATTTTTTTTGCCTGATTATGCATATTTATTACAAGAAATTTGCTTTGCTTTTCTTTTTCATTGGAATTAGGGTGGGAGGAAGGAAAAAGAGATTTCTTTTAATTTAAACAAATAGAGACAGGAATTGCTACAGATGTGGAATGTTGCATTACTTTCAGATTAAATCATTATTATTAGTTTTACTTTGTTATATGAGACCTTTTACAAAGTGGGACTGATCTGTAAATATTTGTAATGGAAAATCAAAACATCAATAAAACTTTTAAAAATAGAACATCTTAAATCTGTCCTTTTATTAAAAACCATAACTTTGAATTAATAGTATTCTCTAACTAGAGAAAAATTAAACCTATTGGTGAGCTATTGTTTTAAATGGATAAGGATCTACTTAGCATTTTAAACTCCTGATAGCTATTCAGGGGCCCTATATATGAAAAAAGTATACAAAACATATGTAAAGGACTACCTAAATATTTGGACTTTTTTTTATTCCCATACAGTATAAATTGTGTAATCCCTTTGACAAGCAGAGGGATATGGCAGACAAGGGCAAAAATGATTTGAAGTACAAAGTCACTTGCATAACTTTTAGGAGGAGGGTGAGTAAAGGCCTCACAATATCATTTAAGAAAATATCAAAATATCAAAAAGTATTGAAGAGAAAACAGCCTACTGTTAGCTTGACCATATCATTTGAAGATGAAATTGGAAAAGAATAGAAAATAGAAGAGAATTGCTGGCCTTTTTTTTTTTGATTATGTAGTTTCATTAACAATGGAACTTACATTGGAATTTACTACTTCAGTACCCAATATATTATGTGACATAGAAGTAAGAAGATGAAATTAAGATGGGCAACTGGATCAAACCACAAGAAATTCATGCTGAAGATAATTTTAAAGACATTTTGGGTTGGGATTTAAGCATAAGTGGAGCAGGGAGGAAGGAGGAAACAATTCTTAAATGAATGGAAATATTCACGAATTGTGATTTTTGTAAAATTAATGATATTTAAAATTTTTTATTTGATTAGATATAATAATAAAATACTTATTTTATTATGAACTTGACAGTCATCTAGAAACATGAATATTTTTATATAAAAAGGACAGGAAAAGAAAATTACATGTGAAACTATATATCACACATTATTTTTAAAAATTAATAATTTATTTTTCAACTACATTCATTTTTTAACATTCATTTTTATAAGGGTTTGAGTTCCATATTTTTCTACCTCCCTCCTATCCTTCTCCCCTCTCCTTAACAGCAAGTAATGAAAGTATTATGCATATATAACTATATTAAATATATTTCCATATTAGTCACACATATATTATTTTTAAAAGCAAACACCAAATTTAACATGGTAGTACAAAAATTATGCTTATTTATTTCCCCTTCTGAACTTTCTTCTTCTACTCCTTTCTGTGTATTTTTTAGATATTTCATTAATGTTCTTTTCTTTTTTTTTAAATCATTATCACTACTCCCCATTTCCTCTCATATTCCATGACTCTTTAAATAAAAGTTTTCCCATTGTCTTATTATGTAATTTTGCTATCTCTTATACTTTATTTTTCTTCCTTAAGGATATGATTTCTCTCCCATCACATTCAACTTAGATCAATGCATACCATGGAAACAATGTAAAGACTTACAGACTGCCTTATGTGGGGAATGGGGGGGGGAACAAGAATAGGGGTAAATTTGTAAAACTCAAAATAAATAAAATTTTTCAAAAACAAATAAACAAACAAACAAACAAATAGATAAACAAACAAAAGTAAATAAATAAATAAAAGTTTTCCCTTATAACAAATACAGTCAAGCAGAAAGAAAAAAGAATTTCTACATTATTAGTTTCTAGAATTTTAACTGGTCATTACTCTGATCAAAGTTCTTAAATATTTTTAAGTTGTTTTCTTTTGCATTGGTGTAGACACTGTTATAAATTATTCTCCTTGTTCTTCTAACTTCCTTCTGTTTTCAGTTTGTCCAAGTCTTCTTAGAGTTCTCTGACTATCCTTTCCCTCATTTCTTATGATACAAGAATATTCCAATATGCTCATACCCCATGATTTGTTCCACCATCCTCCAATTGATTAGACACCCCTTTGGGATTTCAACCTAATAGTGGTAGTACTATTGACTTTCTGGGCATAATTCTGAATTGCTTTCCAGAATGATTGGACGATTTCACAGAACATTCATATGCATTTCCACAGCCCTTCCATTAAGTGTCATTTTTACTTCTGATCAACTTTGATCAAATTCATATAAAACTTGGATCAGAATTTTATCAGAGAAATTTGCTGCAAAGATTTCCCCCATTAACTGTTCCTCACTTACTTCATTGATTTCATTTGTACAAAACCTCTTCATTTTTATATAATAAAAAAATGTTCAGTTCATTTCCTGTGTTATTTTCTTTTCCCTTGGTAAATCAAAAACACTTGTATATTCAGAGCTGTGAAAGATATCTTGTTCCTTGATTATTCAATTTGTTTTTAATATGAGTTTTTATACCTGTGTTGTATAGTCATTTGGAATTCATTGTGATATATGGTAGGAGTTGTCAGGTGGGTGGACATCTAGACATTTTATAGAATTACAGAATTACTTTTTTTCTTTGTTCTGAGTTTTGTTGGTAATATTTAGAAAGCTAATTAAAGCCCTGCCTGGTTTTGTCCTCTCTTTAGTCTAGATGTACAGGAAATGGATAAGAATAGAACACACCTTGTGCAGGGATCCATAACTTCTTATTAAATGTCCCCATTTTCAACTAAGGTTTTGGATCCATCCCTGTCTTCTCTTTGGATTGTCTCCAAATTGGAGTTGACTTTATTCACCACTGAAACCCCAATAAATTCCAACTGGATATTCTTAATTTTAATGGTAGCAGATCTTCTATAAGACCTTCAATGTTTTCATTGCCTACATATTGTGGAGGTTCTTTTTCTTGCTGTGATTTTGGAGCAGGCTACATGGACACTGTTCTTAACTTCTTTTCTACTGCTTTGTACTGTTCTTGTCTTGCCATGTCTCTGCAGAGGGACTGCTGGTGCCCTTAATATATTAAAAGAATGAGAAAAAGGATTTCCAGGATATTGGGCAAAATATATATTAGACATGCTATGAACAGACATTGATAAGAATTGCACAGAACAAGAAGGTGAAGAGAGGTCCTACTGTGTACTAGTAAACAAAATATCTATAATGCTTCATCAAAGAGTAGACTATGCATGATAATCACAACACAATAGATCAGATTCACTCATTCTGGCTGTACTGTTTCTGTCTAGTCCACATTGATAGCATGAAGCCCATCAATGACATGGCTTATTAGAAGAGAGGTCTCCAACCTTTCACTGCAGTTTCCTCAAATCTTGAGATTCTTGAAATCAGGAATGCAAGCTGAATTGGCCTTTATTACAACTATGCAGTGGTGCTGGGATATCCTCAGATGGTGGGGCCTGGAATCCAAGTCAGTAAGTTGGGTGTCTGGGGGTTCATGCAAAAGTAATAGCTATTGGTCAAGTCATGTTAAATGAAAGGGAGAAGGAAGTCAATCCAAAAAGCAGTATATGAGAGCCTAGGACAGAGTGAAGGAAGGAAGTGGGTAAGTTAAGTTGGTAACAGAACAAGAAGATAGAAATGAGGTGTTCAAATTGGTCAGCTAAAAAGTTAAGTATTGAGGTAAAGAGCAACCAATAGGAGTAACATTCATTCTGGGTTTTGCTCATGTTTGGGGATAGAAATGAGCACTCCATGTGTTGGAGACGGGGATCTCCCATGATGGTAACTGAGGATATCCTACCTGCAGAAGCAGGCATCTGCTCCGGGAGGGAATAGGAACATCTACTGAGCTATGACAGAACTTGAATTCAGTGACAAAAGGAAGAAGACATGATCTAAATTAAAATCCTGGATCATCATACAAGTCAACACGATAGGATATGAGTTTCTAGTCTAGCTAGGAAATTAGTAATGATAAGAAAAAAATGATATGGTCAGTAAAGATGAAAGGAACAGAAAAATCACAACAATAATGATGATGATGATGATGATGATGATGATGATGACAATTATAATAACTCCTCAAAACCTGATCCATTGTCCATGTTATAGTTTTGGGATAGGGGAGATGCAGAGGGGTAGGACAGAGAGAAAAAGGCAATTGCACAATAAGAGAATATCACCCACAGTGTTGTCAGCTTTGAAACTGTGAGGAAGATATTTCAAGAACCTTGAAACAGAGTCTAAATGGGTTCTCACAATACCAGCCCAGGGCAACATGATATAAGTGATCCTATGAATCTAAGGGGCAGTCTAGATGTCACAGGAGTTTTAGGCTGGCCCTATTCAGACCCCATGAACAATGCGTCAATACTATACCCTAACAGATTGGTTCAAGGTGATTGAAAGTGATAATCAATAAATTAATTATCCCACCTCACTTAAGGCAACTAACAAAATACTCCAGCCCTGGTACTTTCAAGTATACTCCTATTGAACCTATCAACCAATCTAAAGTGTTACTCTAATGTATTCCCACTCATGTCTTGTCAGTTTTGTACAAAATACTAAGTTACTTCAGAACCAGGCATTCAAGTATTTATCGACTGAGAGGAAGAAGAGCAATTTTTGTAAGCATCAAATGTGAAGAGAGTTCTATTTGTTCTGTTTGTGCTTTTTGTATGCATGTATGTATGGACAGATGAAAAGTTTTTCATTATTTTTCTGTTTGTGCTTGTTCTGAATTGGGGAGGATCCTTCAATACATTACTCAAATAGATTCATCACACCCCTTTGAGACTGATACCCAGCAGGGCATATTATCTATAGATCCATATCACCCATAGACCTATGGTCTAAGAACTGTGTCTTCATTAGACAGTCTTTCTGTTACACTGGAATCAGATCTAACCAGTTATAAGCTAGGATTTTATACTGGTTTTTTTTTTTGTCAATGATATCCTCTGTGCCAAGGCTTACAACCAATATATTATAAACTAGCCACACAGGTTAAGCATAAGAAATAACTTCATTCCTAAACCTATATTAGATAAACAAAACATAGATTTCATCACCTGCAATATAGCATTAGAAAGATCAACTCTTCTTCATCAAAAAAGATATTCTAGATGTTTTCAGAGCACAAGATAAATTTTAAAATGTAGATGTTTGTTTTACAACAAACACATCATAGAGCAATAAAGAAGACAGTTGATAAACATTATTCACTAGATTAGTTGAATGTAACTGAAAGCAATTGATGTCCAGATGGAATCTGTGAAACATCTAAAATCCAAGAGTACTAATAAGTCACTCAAAAGCAAAATCCACATGAACACAACCAATAATATTACCACAAAGTATAGTTGAATAGATGGTTGAATCTTACAGATTGGTTTATAGAAACAAAGGTTGTGATAGGACCAGGACTTCCCTTTTCTATACCACTAAGATTCAGTTTCCTTAAAAGGCAGGGTCCTTCCCATCTGATGCATTTCTAAAGACCACATGAGTCACTATACCTGTTCTGCTACCATATATTTCCACAAGGAGACAAGCTGCTTCCAAAGAAGCTAATGGATGCTTGATCCTTTTTACTTATGCTTGCTGTTTTAGAGCAAAGTAAATCTTGTAAAATATTATTCAGATTTGTTTTTCTTTATAATAGTGTTACTTTAGAAATTACTCTCGTTCTGCTTACTTCACTCTGCATCAGTTCTTAAAGATATTCTCTGAAATTGTCCATTTTGTTATTTCTTATGATGCAATAATGTTCTATTACATCCACACATCATAATTTGTTTAGTCATTCCCTAATAGGTGGACACACCTGAGTTTCCAATTATTGGTTACTACAAAAATTTTGCTCCAAATATTTTTCTGGTGCATTTGAAGTTCTCCTGTCTATTGCTAATTGTTCAAAAGCTACTTTCAGAGGTAAAGCTTACATCCCAAAACTCTTATTCAATTATAAGAAATAGTGTTTTATCAATCAGTACAATAATTTGCAGAACATTAAATAGACAAGAAGAATAAAGCTGGTTAATGACTTGTCCTCAGACTTTCTATGAACCCCATCCAAAAAACCCAGAGATGATAGTAATAATTTTATAAAAGCTTACATAGGTATAGCTTTTTAAATTATACAAAGTGCTCTCTCTCCACATATGCACACACACACACACACACACACACACACACACACACACACACACACAAACAATCTTATTTAATCCTCAACAGGAACCTTGTTGGGCAAGTACAACTAATTCACAGATAAAGAAGTTAAATGACTCATCTATAGTAGTAAGTTTAAGAAGGAAGTCTTAAATCCCAACTCCAAGTCCAGTACTTATGTAGAATTTCTAAAAAGAGAGATCATCGTTTGAAACTGCTGCCTTCAAAAAGAAAAGGTTAGCAAATGACTTGGGGTTCTCTCAGAAAAGATTTATGGGTCTGCTAATAAAACAGTCTTCTGATTGCTTCTGATTTCTCTTTTTAAAGAAAAGAAATATATAAACTATAGTTAGTTTAGCTTTCACTGGATCACATTTAAAATCAATTTAATATTTTAAGTTGTTCTCATGAAATCTCCCAGGATGGATGAGGCATCCTTGAAGAATCTCTTCAGAGTAGGAGAGCTAACCTTACTATTTCTCTTATCCTTTCTCAGAACTCCTGGCCCTCTGTGATGCTCTGGGCTTTAAGTACCTTCAACTTTATTTTGCTTTGTGGCTGTGACTTGGCTCCACATCTAGAACCTCATTTTAAATTGGTCATGGCCCATTGCTATCGCTTCACATATCATCCTTCATGTTTCTTCCTGTACTACTTCTCTAAGTTGTGAGGAAGGATAATAAAGTCAAGATAAAATCACATCCAGTCAGTTGCAGCTCTGAGAAGCTGGTATATTGTTGTCAAAAGTTGGCTTGAAGCCATTCAGAGTAGGAAATGTTCTTCTAATGTAACCAGCCTTATCAAAAATCCTAACAACTTCTTGCCAAAGAGATTTTTTTTTTCAAATTTTGGAAAATTAAGATGCATTTCCCTCAGGCAGTGCTGAATGTCTGAGTTCATAAATACCTCATGGTTTTCCTTATGGGATAAAGTAGATAAACTTACACTTTATTGTGAAATACATGCATTTTAATTGTGGAGCTTAGTTTATGTAAGCTTGTCACTGGCATCATCAATTAACATTAATTGAAGGTCCATGCTGTGCTAACCATAGAGTTCTAGAGTTTAGACTTCTGATTTCATTGGTATAGGCAACTTCTTGGGGAGGATTCTTCCTCTACTAGTGCAGGTTGGCACCTTCTCTGCAACTTATAGCTTGGTTTGTCTCTAGAGCAGTGCTTGCTCAAGGGTCACATAGCCAAGATAAATCAGAAACAGGTCCTTGAACCTTTGTCTTCCAGTCATCTCTCTATGCACTATTCCATACTGCCTCTCATGAAATGCAGATTCATAGAATTAATTAATATTTTTTACTGTAAAAAATGCTTTTAAAAAATTTTATTTTATTTTCAATTCACAGAATAAAACATTTCCAGAAGACAGTATAATTAAAAAAAATATTGCACAAGAAATTGCAAATCTACCAGATACAATTTGCTATTCTCTCCAAATGTATAACAAAGTTATCATGTAAATGTCCTTTTCCCCATTTTTCTTCCCTTTCTCTCTTCCCTGACCTAGAGATATTAGACATGAGTTGATATGTATATGTAAAATTATTCTATTCATACCTCTATTTTCAGTTCTTTCTCTAAATGCAGATAGTATCTTTCATTGTTCTGGGATCAGTTTCTGAAACACTGATCATTAATTACCCAACTGTCACTTAGGTGTCTATATATCTCTTAAGTCAAAACAACCACTTGATTCAATCAATTCAGAACTGCCCCACATTCCCAATTCAGTTAAAGTGATTGTTGTAAAGTCCTTGTGTAGGACAAACAGATGATGGATAGAATTTCTCCATTTTCAACCTTTCACGGGGAAGAGATGAGGCATTAGGAAATACAGCCACAAGTATATCTTCAATTTATCTATCAATCAATCAGCAGATATTTATGGAAAACTTCCTCTGTGCCCAGCCCTTTAGTAGATGCATATTATTACAAAGATATCTATAATTTGCTCCTTGCTCCTTGCTCTTCCAGAATTTAGAATCCAGTTAGATAAAGGCAATTCAGTTCAATTTATTTAACACACTATTGTTAAGTATCTACTATGTGCAAGGTATAAGATACATACATACATACATACATATATATATATATATAAATATATATAAATGATACTTTTGTGAATCATTACAATTTTTTTCTCTCCCTTCACCAGTTCTTATTGGATTTTAGTTCCCTTCAAACCTCAGTTCAGGGGCCATCACCAGTATAGATTCTTGTTTTCTTATGCCCTTAGCTGTTAGTGCTTCCCCTGCCCCATTACTTTTCATATACTTTGAAAATTCTTTATATCTCCATACATATTCTATTTCTTGCAGAACAAGGATTTTTAATCTGGAGTCCCTGAACTTGGTTGTTTGTTTTTAAATTTCAGTATAACTAGTTTCCTATAATCCTATGTTTTATTTTATCCAAAAACTATTTTGCAAAGGGGACCCATAAATTTTACCAAACTGCCAAAGAGGTCTCTGATAACGAAAAAGTCAAGAACCCTTGCTATCATTTTTAGGGGTGGCTAGGTGGTGCAGTAGATAAAGCACCGGCCCTGGAGTCAGGAATACCTGGGTTCAAATCTGGTCTCAGACACTTAATAATTACCTAGCTGTGTGACCTTGGGCAAGCCACTTAACCCCATTTGCCTTACAAAAACGTAAAAAAAAAAAAAAAGAACCCTTGCTATGTAGAATAGAAGCCCCTTGAGTGCAGACTTGAGGGCAATTATTCTATATAGCAAGGGTTCTCACCTCAGTTTTCCTTAAGAGTTTTTTTTGCCTCAGTTTTCCTTAAAAAGAGTGGTTTATATATAGCAGGTGCTTAATAAAAAGTTTGTGAAATAGAATTGACTTTTAAAAATTAATTGAAGTAATATAGTGGAATGAATGTTAGAAATGCCAGCTGTGCTGCTCACTATCTGTGTGATCTTAGGTAAGTTTGCCTACTGCTCTAGACCTCATTTTAACATGTGTCAAATGAGAGGATTAGAGAAAATAATCTCTAAGATTCTTCTGAATATTGTTTCATTCTATTTAGATTAAAACAACAACATTGAAGACAAAGCAGTATAATCATACAGATTAGGTGAATGGAACAATATTGCAGCACTATTAACAAGCAGTTTCATATCCAAGGTAGACCACAAACTTATGTTGTTCTTCTGACCCCTAGCATAATGGTGTGATATGCTTGGAACAATTGATGCATATTTAACTATTTTTTTGTGCCCCTAAACTTTGTATGCCTAAGCCCTGTCTTCCTTGCCTCCCGTTTGTTACCACTCTGAAACAGAATGCCATAGAAATTCAGAAGAAAGAAAAATCACATTAGGGTGGGGTGGTTTGATGGATTCAATTTGTAGAATGAGACATATATTTGGAGATTAACTAATGTGGGAATTGATTTTGATTGACTATGCATATTTGTTACAAGGGTTTACTTCTTTCTTGTAGCAGTGAAAGAGGGAGCCAGGTGGAAAAAAAATTCTTATTAATTAAACAAAAAGTACTTAAAAATAAAATAAGGAGTAGAATTTGGGAGAGGGGAGTTATGGGAGTGGAAGGAATAGATATTCAAGATGGGGAATAACAATTTAAACAAAGCAGAAAGTTGTGAATGTGCCAGGCAAGTTATGAGGACCATGAGAAGACCCTTTGATTCAAATGGAGGATTCTTCTAAGAGAATGATAAGAAATAAGAATTTTATCCTGACTTGTTTTACTACTTAACTTGCTAAGTCAATCAGCAAGTCAAATTAAAATGTTTATTAAGTACTCCCTATAAACACAGAATTGTGCTAGAATGAGTGGTGGGAGGCTTGGTAGGGAGAGAGGGAAGAAAAGGTAATTAAGTTTATCACATGATCCCTGCCTTTAAGTAGTTTGGTCTTTCCTTTAGTCTGATGATATTTTGCCCTTTGTTCTTGAAAAAGACCATGACATCAGGGAGGTGATGCCATGACAAACATGTGAATTGGATTTGAGTGAGGGAGTGCTGTGCCAAGTCACCAGGTTCACTTTCTTCTCAGGAGTTATCTAGGTCTAGTGGTCAGATATGGATTAGTACAACTGAAGATGGCCCTGAATGAGAGGTAATTAGGCTTAAGTAACTTGTCATGGTCACATAGCTTTCCATATTTGAACTCAGGTCCTTCTGCCTTCAGGGCCAGTGTGATATCTACCACACTATTGAGTTGCTCCTTCAGTCTAGCTAGGGAGACAAGGCTCCTATGTGAAAATATAATTAACAATGTAAAGCAGTTTAGCATAATTATCAGTTGAGTGGTGGAGACAATAAGCAGCACACAGACCAGACAGATGGGTGTTGTTGACTTAGATCAAAAGCAGAAATTACAGTAAGATCAGGAGTAGTTAGAGAAGGAGGTAAGACTTAAACTGATGAATGAAAAAATGGCAAACGTTCAAGGGAGTCAACAAAAATCATTTATTAATCATTTACTACGTATCAGACCCTGTGCTAAGTTCTGAGATACAAAGAAAAGCAAACAAAGAAATAAACCTAAAAGCAGTATCTGCCATCAAGTAACTGTATCCTGGGTCATTGCCAGTCTTTTTAATTTTTGTCTTGCCACTGGACTTTGATGACTGGAAAAAGAGTGAGGTTGACAACATCGTACAATTCCGCCTCACTTAAATCAAATTTACTCATCAGTTAAGACATCACACTTATGATGTTATTGGTCCTCTTTGAAAAGAAGGAGAAACAACATTTTTTATGGGGGAGAAACAAGACATGCATCTTGGAAGATAATTTGAAAGGGGAAGGGATTTGTTTCTAGAAGGATCCGAAAAGGCCTCTTGCAGAATTTAGGCCTGAAGTGGAATTCTTGAAAGGAGTTGGGAAAATTAAGAAGGAGAGGTGGAGTTGGGGGAAGGCACAACATTCCAGGCAAGGGGACCAGCAAAGTGGAATGAATGGAACATTTCAGGCAACAGGAATGGAATGTAGAAAAGTGAGTCAGAAAAAAAAGCATATTCTTAGGAGAGTGAGGATGCCAGTCTTGACTAGAGTAAGTTTGCATATAGAAATAGTAGAGACATATTGTTGCAAAGATATAAATTGTGTGACACAGTGGAAAGCCTTGAATGCCAAGCTCAGGAGTTTAGAATTTAGTCTATTGAAATTACTTGTTGAGTAATTAAGAAGCAAAACTTTACCCAATAGTTATTAGAAATACTAAAAATATATTCTTTGTTCTATAGTATAACCAATTAAAGGAGAGAGCCAGACAGTTAAGGATGGGGGGAAAGAAGAAAGATTCACTAAGCTCTAACATTTGTTAATGTTTGTTGAAAATAAATTGCTTGGCTCTCACATTTCTATTTACCCAGGTAATGTGTTGCTGCTTTCAACACTTGTATAATTTATGGTCTTGCACACCCACATTCTAGGCTTTGCTTTCACAAATGGAGTTCAATCTTAGAGGGGCATGGTTCCTACAAATCACTCTTAGGCTGATGTCTAAGACTTCACAGAGGTAGGTAAAAAAGACCCTCAGCAAGCACTCAAGCTAACACACACACACACACACACACACACACACACACACACAAAACACATGCACCTGTTATGCATATACACACATTCATGTATAGACAGATCTAAATATTGATGTAATTCATAATTTCCATTGTTAATAACAATAATACCAAAGCTATTATCAGATTAAACTGCTCAAATATTTAAAACATTCTGTTTCTTGGAGGTAACTGGGGGCATGGTAGATGGATTCCCTGGAGCCTAGTCAGAATTATTTAGTTGTTTTTCAACCCCCATTTCGGGTTTTCTTGGTATAGCTACTGGAGTGGTTTGCCATTTCCCTTTCTAGCCCATTTTTTCGGATGAGGAATGGAGGGAAACACAGCTAGTAAGAGTCTGAAGCCAGATTAGAATGCAGGAAGATGTCTAAATCCAGGTTCAGCACTCTATCTACTTCCCAACCTAACTGCCTTGAAATCAGAAATATCTGGGTTCAACATAATGAGTTTAGAGTCTTATTAGGTATGTGACCTTGGACAAGTCATTTAGCTTCTGCCTCAGTTTCCTTAACTACAAAAAGGTAATAGCAATTAACTCTAAGGGTGATTGTACGGAACAAATGAGATAATCTGTAAAGTGCTGACACATGATAGTTACTTAATAAATTCTCCTTTCCTTCTTTCCTTCATTCCATCCTTTATCGATATGGAATAGCCTTTATATTACCTCATGGAAAGAATGAACTTCCCTCTTCCCACCAAGAAAGAATTCACAAGAGCTCATAAATAATTAAGACAATGCTCCTCCCCTTTTTGGTGAATCCTATTTTCCCTCCTCAGGATCAGTCCCTCAGGTTCAATGACTCTCCAGGAATGAAATTCTCCCAGATGGAAAATATATTTGGGGGCTAATAAAGAGATAACCTCATCCTCCCATGAGTCTTACCAGATCATAAGGATATGTAATAGTCATCTAGACTTAAGAGTACTATTCAGACTTGAAGCTCCTTGGAAGAAAATTTTACCTTCGCAAATTTTATAGAATTAACTTCTGACCTTGCCCCTTCTGGAAAATTATAGAATCCTGAAAAGAAAAAAAAACAGTTTAGCAAAACTAATCAACACACCAACCATTTTGGTACTTTAGGACATTCATTTTCCATTTGAACTCAGGATTGGGTTTAATTAAAAAAACACTAATTAACTGCCTTGTTCTTCCCATATCTTTAGCCTTTTATATATAAGCAAAAGGTAACTTAACAAAACCTTGCTGATTTGAATTGGCTTGATTCCAAACAAATCAATGCCATAATTTTGAGTAAGCCCATGGCTTCTGCATCTCAGAACTTAATTTGATGACATTTGTTTACAAGAATACTATGCACAAGGCACTGTGCTAAGCTCTGGGGGCTACAAAGACAAAAATAAAATATTCTATACCCTCAAGGAATCTATATAACATTGGCAAAACATATGGAGTTCACAAATAGGTTAATTTGTGGAGAAAGAGAACTGAGATGTGTTTTGTGTGTGTGTGTGTGTATACAAATATATGTTGTAAATATATATGTATACATGTATATGTATATGTATATGTATATGTATATGTATATGTATATGTATATGTATATGTATATGTATATTTATATACATATTTTGCTTTAATTAACCAAGATTCACATTCCATTCCCTCAATGAGAGTATAAGATAAACAAAAACAATTACACACATATATAGACAATCAAAACAATTTTCCACACTGGCTATGTCCTAAAAAATATTTGTCTCATTCTACATTCTGAGTTCTTTACTTTTCTATCAGAAGGAGGGCATCCTGTTTCATAATGAATTCTCTGAAATTCTGGTTGGTCATTACCATTGGGTCATTACCATTGAGAGTTCAGTACAAGATTATTCCACCATATTTTTCTAAGAAATTCCTTATAGATGTTTTGGAGTCATTCTCTTCTGCCTTTGTGTCTTGAGCATCCTTGCTCATTCTTCCAGACTATTTCCTGACCTCAAATTTGATATTAGGTCTGGGTTCTGTGGCATTTCTGGAATGAAGTTCTGGACTGATATTGTTGTGGTTTTGAATGTTGTACATCTCTATTGGTTCAATCAAAGGCAAAGTGTGATTGCTTCTCTTGGTTGGAGCTCTGCACGTTCTTGCTGGTTTTGGGTATAAGCAGGAGTTGTTACATGCTCCCAAAGAGGACCAATGACATCAGGTGGGTGATGTCTTGATTTGCAAGTAAATTGGAATTAAGTAAGGTAGAGTTGCACAAAGTCATCATCAGCCTCACTCTGGCTTCCAGAGTAATCAAAGTCCAGTGGCAACACAAAAGTCAAGAGGACTAGAATGTGTTGGATGACCCTAACCTTCTGAAATAAGGTCTTTCCAACTCTTTGTGTGATGGCAAAGAATTGGAGGGACTGCCCATCATTTGGGGAATGACAATACATTGTGGTATATGAATGTAATGGAATACTATTGTACTAGAAGAGGTGTTGAGTAGATTAATTTCAGAAAAATCTGGAAAGACTTATATGAACTGATGCCAAGTGAAGTGAGCAGAACCAGAACCTTGTACGCATTAACAGCAAGATTGTATGATAATAGATTTAGCTCTTCTTGGCAGTACAGTGATCAATACAATTTCAAAAGATTTATGATGAAAAATGCCATCCACATACAGAGAAAGTACTATGGAGTCTGAAAGAAGATCGAAGCACACTATATTCACTAAATTTTCTTGTTCTTTCTTTCTTGTGATTTTTCTTTGTTCTGATTCTTCTTTTGCATGACTAATATGGAATTATGTTTAATAACATGCTTATACCTGTATAACCTATATCAGGTTTCTTGATGTCTTAGGGATGGGGCAGGAAAAGGATGAAAGGAGAGAAATTTGGAATGCAAAATCTTATAAAAATGAATGTTGAAAACTATCTTTATATGTTATTGGAAATAATGAAATATTATTTTTTTCTAATTAATTAAAGTCTTTCACACTGCTTCTACATTCCAGCCCTTTCAGTCAACTAGAAAGTTACTGATTCAAAGTGGCAGAATTATAGACTCCCTTTTGATCTAGGATTCCAAACCAGGTTATTCCTCTATTGACTGGGTTAGATATTAGAACTGAGACTCTAGGACTGAGGTTTGAGTCAGTTACGACTGCAACTTCTGGCTTCTGAACTGACTCCTTTCTCTGTAGACATCCCAAGGCCTCCTTCCTGCAGATACAATTATGCACAAGTTCCCCTTCATACTCTGTACCAATCTGAGACCCAGAATTGAGCAGTGAGTGACAAACTTCCAGTTAGCACCCATCCCCTTGGCATACTTATGATGGGAAGTTGGGGTGCCCCATTATGGATCTGAGACCTCTCATCCTGGTATATAACTTCTCCCTGAAATCTGGAGTGTTCTGCTAACAAAGTTCTCCTGACCTGACCCAGTCCTAGGGTTCAAAGACTTCCCTGTCTTATCTTCCTATGCCAAGTTGAGCTGGAAAATGACTCACTATGACTTTTTCTGGATTTTCCCCTCACCCTTTGATCTGGTGCATTTTGTTGCTCTGTGAAGATTTTTGTGTAGTTAGATCAACTACATTGCTTCCTATAACTCCATTGGCTTGTTTTACTCCATTCTATCTATTTAAGTTCATAGACCACTGTTCTATGCCCCAATTCTTTTAAATTATTGCTCATCTTGTCTGTCTATCCTTTGTTTTCCATCTTATCCAATCCAACAAGCTTTTATTAAGTGTCTACTATATACCAGGCACTGGGAATGTATAGTAAAAAAATTTAACAAACTCTACCCTTAAGGAGGAGTATCAAGGTTTAGCTATTTCCTTTAGCTCTTTCTCTTAATGTCAGAAGGAACAAAGTCCTATTCTGTTTGGACCACAGAGGATCTAGACTCTTTAGCCCTCTAATCAGAATTGTTATTTGATCAGCTGGTATCCTTAAACTTAACTGATAACTCAGAAGTTCTGATCTTTTTTTTCAGCTATATCCTCCCTTCTCTCTCTCTCTCTCTCTCTCTCTCTCTCTCTCTCTCTCTCTCTCTCTCTCTCTCTCTCTCTCTCTCTCCCCCCCCCCCCCCATTTATTCATTTTTCAACCATTTACTGAATGGTCTTCTAAGATGCTAGATCCTGAAGGATAAAGGTAAATAATATATATAGTTTCTATGGTCATATTGCTTACATTCTTAAAGGGGGAAGGAAACATTCACAAATAACTAGAATTTAAGGGAAACTGTGATAAATGCCATTTGAGTAGTATAAATGAGGCTCTATGTTAGGAATTTTAAACCTTTTTGCATCATGTACCCTTTTGGAAGTTTGATAAAACCTACAAACCCCTCTCAGAATATTTTCAAAAACAAAAAATAATGTACATAAGATTACAAAACCTGTCCCAGAGTAAGAAGAAAGAAAGGAGGGAATGGATTATAGAAATACCTTGGAGAAAAAGTCAAGGACTTCCCTACTTACTGGATTGGGGTAGGGATCAGTATTGGAATGGGAAACCCCCAAAAAGGGGATTACTGAAGAAGACTTTAGTGCTGAAAGCTTTGATACCTTTCTGAAAGTGGTCTATAAATAAGAATAGATAAATCAGAAGGAAAGTGAGGGTTAATGAGAAAGAAGGATTTGATTTTGGTTTTGTAGACTCTACTACTTTTACATTGTACTTTGTTAATTTGGATAATCTTTTGTCTTCTTAGTTTACCCTCTCTGCTATCTAAGCAATTTTTTCCAAGAATGCCTCTTAGTCCTTTAGGAATCTATTCCTTTCATCATCAGCTCACTTGTTCCTGATTAAGGTCATGTACTCTTAAAATCATAGGACTATTGATTTTTGTGATCTTGGGTTGAAAGAAATCATTTTATAGAAGTTGAGACTCACACAGGGAACATGACTTGCCCAAGGTTGTCATAGCCTGAATTCTTAATAATTATCACAATATCCCTTTTCTATAATTAAAAAATATTTATTTACTTATTATTTGTGCTTATCATGGAGAGTGTAGATAGTAAAAAGAGCAACGAACTTGGAATGAGGACACTTGAGGTTAAACCCTAGTTCCAGTAATTAGTAATCATGGGCAAAAATCACTTAATGACTTTGAACCTCAATGTCCTCCTGCATAAAATGGTGATAACAATATTTCTAACACCCTTTTACACTGGATTGTTGTGAGAAAAGCATTTTTTAGGGGTTTTTTGTGCCTTATTTATTTGTTTGTTTGTTTATTTATTTATTTAGTATTTTCAAGGCCAATGGAGTTAAGTGGCTTGCCCAAGGCCACACAGCTAGGTAATTATTAAGTGTATGAGGCCAGATTTGAACTCAGGTACTCCTGACTCCAGGGCCAGTGCTCTATCCACTGCACCACCTAGTCACGCTGAGAGGAAAGCATTTTGAAAGAATTAAAGTATTTTTAACTACTCTTTCTTGTGACAAAAATCACAGTTTTCTAAATAATATTGACATTTTGTTGTTGTTGTTTAGGTTTTTGCAAGGCAAACAGGGTTAAGTGGCTTTGCCCAAGGCCACACAGCTAGGTAATTATTAAGTGTCTGAGACCGGATTTGAACCCAGGTACTCCTGACTCCAGGGCTGGTGCTTTATCCACTACGCCACCTAGCCACCCCTATAATATTGACATTTTGAAAGAACTGAAAGGGTCTTATAAATCTAAATTATTGTGATTTCTTCTGAAAAAATAAAAACTACCCAGCCTCTTAGAAACTTTAAAATCCTTAAGATAGCACACTTACATTTTTATCTGTTCCCATTGTTCCTCAATTCACCATCACTTTTGTGGGGTTAGAAGGAAGTTCTTTTTATTAGTTTTTTGAAAAAACTATTCTTGCAACTTCATTCAAAAACCAGATTTTCCTGGAGAGTTTTTAGCTTAAAAAATATAATTTTTGCCTGCTAGAACTGCTAATTTATGTTGGAACCCTGGTAGAGCTCTGTGTCACTGACTCAAGCCATTAATTTCATAAGCACCCCTATAATATTATAGGGGGGATATTTAAAAAGCCATAAAAAAGGTAATTGCTATACATGTCCCTACAGTCCTGACACAGTTAATAACTTGCCTACAAATTCCTTGATAATGTATGTACTACAGGTAAAGTGTATGAAAGGTGGCATAAGGTTAGTTCAAGAAGTCACCTAGGTTTTTTGTTTTCACTATTTAGAGTAGCAGTTTCACCCCCATTTCTAATATAATTTCTAATATAATTTTATCTTATTCTTCCTCACTCCAGTCTCTCAGTTGTTCCCAGTGAAAAAAATTCCATCTCTTTGCCAGTGCCTTTTGTACATGCAAGTTAGTCTTTCCTGTCTAGAATGTGCTCCTCATTCCTCTTAGAATCCCCAGCTTCCTTCTGAATGCAGATGCATTTTCTACATGAAGTCTTTCCTACAATTGCTAATACTATATCTTTGTTAAAATTACGTTGTATTTATTTGTCCCTGCACAGATAGTATGCCTCCTCAGAGAAGGGAAGACACGAACTTTTCCCTCTTTAGTATTCCCAGAAGGCGAGGGACAGCGACAGAGAGCTAAGACACTTACTATGTGCCAGGCCTAATGCTAATTACTGAGTATACATAAAAGTAAGTAAAACAGCCTTGCTGTCATATTGCAGGGAAAGACATCACAAAAGTGGGAGTTGGAATTGGGGAAAGGATTGAGAAGGATGGTCAGGAAATAAGGAAGAAGCATAGTAAAAGGAAGGATTTGATAGAATCCTATAAAACATTTTATGGAATTAATGAATTATTTGAACAATTTAAATCCTACAAGGGGTGATCTATTTTCTATTCTGAAAATTTTAGATTAGCTGAGTTTTAGAATCACTATTCTGAGTTTGAGTAGTTCAGAATTTCTCAAACACTCTTATTTAAATAAACCCCTAACTTTCACTCTGTCACAAGGATGTTTATCAATTTTACAGAGATAATTTGTCATATTTCTACCTTAAGAATAAAAATATCCTAAGAGTATTTTTGCTTTTGAATTCTTTCAAAAGTCCATTCCATGAGCAGATCCCTTCATGAAACTGACCACATAATTCCATAGGATGTCAGGACCCTAGGTAAGATTTCTGAGAGCTGTAGACTACTTCTTCTATACTGTAAAAACAAACAAACAAACAAAAAAAACAGCCACAGGTCACCCTACAAGCACCTCATTGCTATGGGTGTAGGAAATTATTTGAAGTTGTTCAGATTCACTTTCTTCCTATTGGCCCTATAGAAAGCAAATGATGTCATGAAGAGAAAAGTTCCAAGGGAGTACCTATAAATTCAATTCAGTTCAATTGTTGAGTGGGAAGCCAATTATGAGGTCAGACCCTCAGAAGAATTGTGTATCAGCTGTGTTTGGACATTCACTGAGAATGAATAGGGATATAATTCAATATGTTAAGAGCAAGGAGGCCTTGCACTAGACAGGGCAGGTGATATCTGCTGGGTTGTGATTTTAGGGACAACAGGGAAAGAACCAGGTTTACATTTCATTATCAATCAACAAGTCCTATACTGTTTTAACTTGGAACAAAGTTTTTCATGCCATAATTAGAAATAAGGCTAAAAATGCCAGCACTGCTGAGAAGATGGCATTTTGCTTAAACTCATGCATGGTAAGGTTTGATACCTCTTATGTTTTCTTCTTACTAAAGTAACTTTTATATATCTTTGTATATATTTGCATTTATGTATTTATGTAATTATGTATTTATCCATAGATTTGTTATATTCCCCCAATAGAACATAAACTTCTTTTTATTTTTAGTTTTTTTTTATTAAAGGTATTATTTGAGTTTTACAATTTTCCCCCATCTTACTTCCCTCCCCCCCACCAAAAGCAATCTGTCAGTCTTTACTTTTGTTTCCATGTTGTACATTGATCCAAATTGAGTGTGATGAGAGAGAAATCATATCCTTAAGGAAGAGACAAGAAGTCTAAGAGTTAACATGATCAGACAGTAAGATATCTGGTTTTTTCCCTAAATTAATGAGAATAGTCCTTGAACTTTGTTCAAACTCCACAGCTCTTTATCCGGATACAGATGGCACTCTCCTTTGCAGACAGCCCAAAAGTGTTCCTGATTATTGCACTGAGCGAGTCCTTCAAGGTTGAACATCACCCCCATGTTGCTGTTAGGGTGTACAGTGTTTTTCTGGTTCTGCTCATCTCACTCAGCATTATTTCATGCAAATCCCTCCAGGCTTCCCTGAATTCCCATCCCTCCTGGTTTCTAATAGAACAATAGTGTTTCATGACATACATATACCACGGTTTGCTAAGCCATTCCCCAATTGAAGGACATTTACTTGATTTCCAATTCTTTGCCACCACAAACAGGGATGCTATGAATATTTTTGTACAAGTGATGTTTTTACCCTTTTTCATCATCTCTTCAGGGTATAGACCCAGTAGTGGTATTGCTGGGTCAAAGGGTATGCTCATTTTTGTTGCCCTTTGGGTGTAGTTCCAAATTTCTCTCCAGAAAGGTTAGATGAGTTCACAGTTCCACCAACAGTGTAATAGTGTCCCAGATTTCCCACAACCCTTCCAACAATGATCATTATCCTTTCTGGTCAGATTGGCCAATCTGAGCGGTGTGAGGTGGTACCTCGGAGAAGCTTTAATTTGCATTTCTCTAATAATTAATGATTTAGAGCAATTTTTCATATGGCTATGAATTGCTTTTGATTTCCTCATCTGTAAATTGCCTTTGCATATCCTTTGACCATTTGTCGATTGGGGAATGGCTTGTTGTTTTAAAAATATGACTCAGTTCTCTGTATATTTTAGAAATGAGTCCTTTGTCAGAATCATTAGTTGTAAAGATTGTTTCCCATTTACTACATTTCTTTTGATCTTGGTTACAGTGGTTTTATCTGTGCAAAAGCTTTTTAATCTAATGTAATTGAAATCATCTAGTTGATTTTTGGTGATGTTCTCCAACTCTTCCTTAGTCATAAACTGCTCCCCTTTCCATAGATCTGATAGGTAAACTAGTCCTTGATCTTCTAATTTGCTTCTAATTTGCTTTTTTTTATGTCTAAGTCCTGTAACCATTTGGATCTTATCTTGGTAAAGGGTGTTAGTTGTTAGTCTAATCTAAGTTTCTTCCACACTAACTTCCAATTTTCCCAGCAGTTTTTATCAAAGAGGGAGCATAAACTTCTTAAAAGTAGGAATTGTTTTTTGTTTTATATCCCTGCATATTTAGAGGACCATTTCCTCCACAACCTCCTGGATCACCACCTCTTGCCCATCACAGAGATGCCCTTATTGAAGGGGTTCATAACTGGGGATTCATATATAGATTTTAGTAGTTCTATGAACTTAGAAGTAAAATACACCTTTCTTTTCACTAACTTCTAATTAGCATTTCCTCCAGTTATTAAGGTGGATAGGGCACTGGGCTTCCAATCAAGGAGGTTCTTCTTTATGAGTTCAAATCTAGCCTCAAGATTCTAGTTGTGTGACCCTAGGCAAGTCGCTTTACCCTGTTTGTCCTAGTTCCTCATCTGTAAAATGAGCTGGAGAAGGAAATGACAACCATCCCAGTATCTTTCCCAAGAAAACTCCAAAATGGGGTCAGGAGAATTGGACATGATGGCTTAACAATCAATTATTAATATAGGTAACAAAATATTATGACAGGATTTATAAACCAAAAGGATCCATGACAACAAAAATGTTGGTCTAGAGAATATTCTGCCCATTGGTTCCCCTCCCCCTTTTCTGACTACTGACTATTTCAGGAAAGCCCTAGCTATGATTCGTATCATTCTTCTCCTGCCAATTCCTCCACAGCCTCCTCATTTTCAGCATTACACCCTTCCTGTCCCTCTACACTTCTGGAATCTTGAACCTTGTGGTCAAATCAGCTCTGCCATTTTTTTTTTCTATGTAGGCTATGTCAATCTTTCTTTTTCAAAATTTTTTATTTTTTTTCTGATTGCATATAAAAGTTTCTAACACTTATTTTTAAAATTTTGAGATCCAAATTCTCTCCCTCCCCATTTCCCTTATTGAGAAGGAAAGAAACCTGATACAGGTTATACACGTGCAGTTACGTAAAATATATTCTCATATTAGCCATGTTGTGAAAGCGAACACTGACCAAAAAATAAAAACAAAAACCCCAAATTCAATTAAAATAGAGTTGCAAAAAAAGGTATGCTTCTATTATATTCAGACTTCATCAGTTCTTTCTCTGGAGGTAGATACCATTTGTCAATTAGGGGGAAAAACCTGTATTACTATAAATTTGACTCAGTTGTTTATATATTTGAGAAATTAGGCCTTTATCAGAGAAACTTTAGATTTTTTTCCCCCCAAGTTTTCTGTTTTCTTGGCCATATTGGTATTGCCTATGCAAGAACTTTTAAATTTAATATAATCAAAATTATTCATTTTACAACCCATAATGCTCTCTATCCCTTGTTGATCAGAGTCTTCTCTTATCCATAGATCTGACAAGAAAATTATTCCATGCTCCCCAAATTTGCTTATGGTATCAACCTTTACGTTTCAATCCATTTTGACCTTGATGTGAGATGCCAGTGTCATTCTTTATGTTTATCAATCTAGTTCCCTTACTCACTGTCCCAGTAGTTTTATACATCAAAGTGCACCTGCCTGGGCTCCAACTCCTCATTGTACAATGCTTTTTTTTCTCTAGAATGTAAGTTCCTTGAGGCCAGGGAATATTTGGTTGTTTTTCTATTTGTTTTGTTTTGATCCCCAGTATTTAACACAAGTCTTAGCACATAGTAAGGATCTGATAAATGTTTTTTTTATTTGTTCATTCTTTGTACCTTCAGTGTGGAACACAGTGCCTTGTCTATATTGGGCACCTAATAAATATTTATTGAATTGTTGAATGACATTGGCTCCTAAGCAACAGGCTGGCACAGAAAAATTAAGGAAGAGTAGGGGAGCACTGGCAGAAGAGATTGAAGATCAAAGAAAGGGGAATGAATAATGTAGGGAAAACTTGGGAGAAAAACTTTATTGACTCCCCCAAGATCAAAGTATTCAGAAGTATTTGTAGAGATACTTTACTTCCCTGACTTCCTTAAAGTCCTAGCTAAAATCCCAAGTTCTACAGGGAGCATGATCTTTAATTTTAGTGCTTTCCATCTATTGATTATCTACAATTTGTCTGTATATGCCTTATTTGTACATCAATATTTTATGTTGTCTCCCCATTAGACTGTAAGCTCCTTGAAAACAGGAACATTTTGTTATATTCCCTACTCGTTTACTAAATAGAATATATTACATAAAAAGTTTAATAGATTTTCATTGACTAAAAAGCAAGATCCCATTTCCAGGATTATGGTATATCAGACACATTTCTGTTTCCCTAAAATTTAACTCTTATGACCAGACACATTCAAGAAAAATATAAACAACAGAAAGCAGTGTATTGTTCAGTCTTGCTGGACTGTTTGACACTCCATTTGGCATTTTCTGGGCAAAGATACTGGAAGGGTTTGACGTTTCCTTCGCTAGCTCATGTTATAGATGAGGAACCAGAGGCAAGCAGTTACAGCGTCTCAGGATGGTTTTGAACTGCTTTCTTTCTCGAACTGGTTGATCTGGTAACTGTAGTGCCCAGAAAGCAATATGCCACTTTTGTAACTTCAGGAGTAACAGAGTCACACAGGCAACAAATGGGCATTATCTTATTATATGTGTGTCATATATATTATCGATATATTCCGATGCCAAAAAGGATTTGGAATTAGAAGGCTTGAATTTGAATAGATTGTTTCCTATCCGATAAGGGAAGCCTTACATCTTTAATGCGAGTTGTGCTCAACCCGTTCCACTGACGTTCTGTGGCTGTCTATTCTATATCCAATGCCACACAAGTTCGTGAGCACCAGCTGGTGCCCTGAGCTTGACATTGAACGACATCGGCTCCTGGGCAAAAAGCTGGCGCGGGAGCATCCCGGACGGGCTCGGGGAGCGAGGCGGGCGAAGCGCCCCCTGCGCCGCAGGTTCGAGTCTCGCCCCCCGCTGTGCGCCACCAGCCCCCGGGGGTGCTCCCGTCCCCGGGGGAGGAGCCACGGGTGTTTCCTTCCCGACATTAGCTGTTTTAATGGGATTCCTCGAAGGGCGCCGGGGAGGAGACCCAGCTCAGGGTGGCCCCGGCGGGGCGCCCCGGGCCCGCCCTCGCTGCCCCTCCCTCCAGCAGCCTGGGGGGCGGGGCGGGGCGGGGCGGGGCGGGGAGGGGGAGTAACTGTCAAGCCAGGCCTCTTGGCGCCATTATTTAAATAGTACGTGCCTCTCCCGTCCCTGTGCGTGCCGGGGGCGGGGCTCGGAACGCGCTGGGCGGGGCCGGGAGGCGGAGGGAGAGGGAAGGGGCGGAGAGAGGGGCGGGGCCGCGCCAGGGGAGGGAGCGGGACTCGCCGCGGCCCCCGGCGGGGTTCACTGCGCCTGCGCTGACAGTCGCAAGATGGCGGACAGTGCGGAACTAAAGGTAAAGCGCAGCTCGAATTCACTTCTAATATTCGGCCGCGGCCACGGCGCTGCGTGCGCCGGGGGGGACAGGGCCGAGCCCCGGGCCCCATCGGGGGCCGGCGGCCCTGCGCCCGGCGCGGGGGAGCGGGGCGGGCCGGGGCCGGGCGGGCCGGGGCCGGGCGGCGTCGGGCCGCGGGCCCCGGCGGCTCGGGGGGCGCTGACGGTCCGGTCCCCGGCGTGTTATTGTTGTGGGCGCCCCGGGCGGGGGCGGCCGGGCGGCGGGGCCGGGGCCGCGCGGGGGGCCGGGGCGGGTGCGGGGCGGCCGCCCGCCCGCCGCTTCCTCTTCCTCCGCGCCGGCCCCGCGCCGCTGTCAGAGCCGGGCCGCGGCCCCCTCCCCCCGGGACCGCGTCCCGCGCCGCCCCGCCCCTCTCCGCCCCCCCCCCCCGCCCGGCGGGGGGCCCCCTGGGGTGCCGGGCGGGCGCCGAGGCTCCGCCGGCAAAGTTTGGCGAGCGCCGGGGCCCGCGCCCCCCCGGCCCCCTCCCGCGGGCCGGGGGCTTCCCGGCCGCCGAGCCCCCCGCCGAGGGCGCGCGCCTCGGGGCGCGGGCGGGCGCGGGGCGCGGGGGGCCTGCGCCCACCATGATGGCGATGCCCGCGCCGGGCGGAGGTGACGGGCCGCTGTTTACCTCCCGGCCGCCTTTTGTTTGTTGGGGACATCGCGCTGGCCATGTTGGTTGGAGCCCGCTCCGCGCCTCCTCCCACGCCAGCCCCTCGCCGCCGGCGCCTCCCCCGCTCCCCCTCCCACCTGTGTCCGCGCCTCCAGCTGCGCCGGATGAAAGGCCGGAGCTGGACTTCTCCACGTCACGGCCCCCGCGCGCCCACCTGGCCGTGCCCGCTGCCCGGGGGTGGGGGGCGGCCCTCGGCCAGCCGCGTTCGGGGGCGTCCGGCCGGAGGCTCCCCTTCCACAGGCGCCTCTGCGTGTGCGAGCCGGCCCGAGAGGGCTGACAATTTGTCAGAACTAAAATTGAGGCGCAGCGGGTAAAAAGGTTGGCGGCAGGCTCATCCGGAATCATTATCTGATAGGACGAATTCCAGACTGAGATGAAAAACTCAGGGGTTTTCCCTTTAAAATGAAATTAGAAAGTCAGAATTCTGCTTTGGGGTGGGTTTTGGTTTTTTCCTGAGCCAAAACCTGGCGAGAAAATCATTCCCACCCACCCCCCACCCTCCCCAAATGACTTGTCACTGTAAAACTTCCAAGTCTAGTTAAGACATTAGCTTTTGCTTGTCATCACATCCTTTAGCATATTCCAGAGTTTACATTTATGTGAAAATATCGGAATAAGTGAATGTTTTATGCTTTCGTACTAGAGGGACTTGGTGTAAAGGGAACATCTAAAAATACTAATCAGAAAGACTTGGGATTTTGAACGTTTGGAGAACTTTAACTGTATAAAGTACACTTGAGACCAGATTCTCAGAAATGTTTTCTCTAGTGACGTCCACTGAAAATCTACTCAATAGATGGCTGTGATCTTTGTCACCTATTCTTCATTTGGAAACCCTTTTCAATGCTGCCTAATGAGGTCTTTTATACACGGATCACAGAATAAAACAGGAAAGCTTGTGCTCTCTATATTGTCACCCTTGTTGCTGTCCTAAGAAGCTAGTATGGAAAGCACATGCTGGGGAGGTTCCCTTCTTTGTTTTTTCCCATTTGAAGAAAATGCCTTTGGGGATAAGCAGATCCCTGGTGTGATTCCTCTTAGGTAAAAATTTCTATTTACAAAAATGAACCAGTATTAGATTGAAGCTAAATACCTGAAAAGGAACTGTCATTTCCACCTCCAAAAGAAAAGTATAAAATCACTTTACAATCTGAAATCTATATTTCAGATTCATTTTGTGCAAAGGAATTCTTGGTACCACGATGCCTTCATTGTTTAAATTTAAGGAATGGTTAAAATAAACTGTCACCTTACATGTTGTCAATGCTTAATTGATATAAATCACACAGACAAATCATGTCAATATTTTATTACGACTGAATTTGTTGACTACTCAACCGTGATCTTTTAACTGAAACATTTTTGTGCATCGAAATTTAAATTACTTTTAGAAGAAATCTTAATTTCTTTTTAATGGTGAATTTGCAAGAAAATACTTTGGATGTTCTGTATTTTGAGATGGTGCAATTAAATTTGCTTTTCGGTGATAAGTCAAGGCAAGGGTCTTTCTTGGCATTCTGGGCAAAAATACTTTGCTAATACGGTTAACATCCGGAGCAGGTTTTAAGTAAAATTCTTAGCTCACAAATCCAAACTCGATTTTTGCTTTTGACAGTAGTCATGATTATTTTTTCACCTTTTTCTTTTCAGTCACCCCTTTTTAACTTATAATGCATTTAAAAGATAGATCTTTATCACCATTTACAATCAGTATAATACAAGTCACAGCACTTCAGGATGTTGCCAATAAAAATTAGATTGCAAATTACATCACACATCAAACTGAATCTTGTTTTTCACATTTGTTCACGAAAACTTCAATCTTTCATTAGAGGTCACCCATAAAAGGTATTTGCAAAAATGTGAGATTTTTATTATTATCAGATCAGGAGGTTATAAGGGCCAAACTATTTTGGCAGTTAGTAATCTGACAGCTTCATGTATCTCTACTTTAGTACTTTAAAGGTATTTGTACAGATGTTTTCTACATTAAAACTCAACAAATTAGTACTTTAACTAGATTAAAATAGAGAATTTTTTAAGGGTGACCTCTAGGAGTATGAGTAAATTCTGTTCCTGAAACTCTTTTTTTTAAAGTAATAGCCTCTTAGTTTTAATCTTTAATTTTAATACTTTAGCTAGAAACATCATGGATTACATTCCAATTGCTGTAACTTGCTTTTAAGTACCATAATTTGATAATTTTTGTTCTGTCATTAAGAACAGTATTTTGAAACAATTTCTAAAAACACTTCACTTTTCAAGTATTTCATATAATTGTTTTGAAATACCTCTTTTCCTTTCCTCCCCCCTTTCTCCTCCTTGGTGATTTTATTGTCTTTCTCTTCAATGAGACTCTTGTAATCCCTGTTGATTGCAGTAGCGCTTAGTACTGGGTCCATAGCTGATTAACCTTGGGTTTCTTCTGGTGAACTCCATCAACATGCTGCTCCAGGGTTTCTTGCAGAAGCTTTTGAAAGTTCAGAGTAATTGTACCCTTTCTTGTTGGTAGTTAGGGATAAAAATAAAGTGGATCTGGTTGAAGTAGGAAGTGGAAAGAATTATTGAGACCCCCAAACTTGGAAGAGTTTGTGCTGGAATACATACATATATATATATATATATATATATATATATATATACATATACATATACATACATACATACATACATATATATATTAAACCGGAATTTTGCTTCTTCATTATAGTAGCTTATTTTTCTATCCTCGGAACAACACTGTGATAGTGATTGAGGAAGACGTAATCTTTATATTGCAAATGAGGAAACTGAGGCCCAGGAAGTTTGCCTGGACTAAGTACCCAGTCCTTTTCCTAGACTAATGAAACATCTACCAATCTGGTCTCTCTGCCTACCAACCATCCTTCATATTATACTCAGCAGATTGTTGGCAGAGTGGATAGAGGGCTAAGCCTGGGGTCAGGGAGTCCTGAGTTCAGTTACTCTGTTTCAGTTTCTTTGCCTGGAAAATGGGATGATTAACAGCACCTCTTTCCCAGGCTTGTTATTTTTAGGCTTAAACAAGATGATATTGTAAAGCTCTTAGTACATGCTTATTAAGTCCTTGTTCCTTTTCTCTTCCCATAGTAACTGGAAAAACTTTTCTAATGAACCACACTGATCAAGTCATTTTTTAGGTTTTTTTTTTATTCCCACACCGATCAAGTCATTCACCTGTTCAGGTAGCCCCAGTGAGTGAGTCTGCTAAACTCCTTAAACCAGCCTTCAGGATCCTTAGTCTGCCTCCCTATCTGAGAATGTAAGTGCCCTAGAAACTCCCGTGTAGATCATCAGTGTAATTAAAATGTGAATGATTTTTGTCTGGATCATGGGCCTAAGAGTGAAACTTTTACATTCTTAAATACATTAAAACTTGGTTAGGTTTTAGGCTGTAGAAAATCGGCAGCAGTAGGCCAAAATGGCCTCTATTCTTGGTCATAGAAGGCAAAACTGTAGATAAATGGAAGTTGCAAATATAAGTAGAAGGAGTTTTCTTAACCGGCAGGGGGTCACCCACAGTTCAATTGCAACCTGATAGCTAAGTTTTCATGAGCACTTATTGATTATCTGGTTAGTTTTGGATTGGACTTGATGACTATAGAGGCTTCTTTAGCCTTGAAAGATAATGATTATTCTTATTGTCCAGTTTTCTCCTCTGCTCCATTGTACCTAATACTACTTTTCCAAACACAAAACCTGTTTCAAATAATGGTCCTTCCTACTCACTGTGTCATGGACTATAAAACCAGTAAGGGACTTTTTGACCTTCAATTTTACATACTGCCCCCCAACACACACACACACACACACACACGCACATAGAACCTGTGTGTTTTGTTTCATGCATTAAAAAACATTAGTCTAAGGAACAGTTAAGTGGTACAGTGAATGTGAGGGCACCAGCCCTGAAGTCAGGAAATCTGAGTTCAAGTTCAGTCCCAGACATTTTTACATTTACCAACTGTTTTGATCCTGGTCAAGTGACTTGACCACAATTGCCTTGCTAGTAAAACCAAAACAACAAAACTCATTAGTCTGAAAAGGGTTTACCAGATTGAGAAAGGGATCTGTGATACCATCAGGAACCCCAGCTCTTTGATTTTATAGATAAGGAAATAAAAGCCTGGAAATGTGAAAAGGAATAGTAGTAGTAAAAAGCAGAGGTGGGATTCTTTGACATAATGACTGTAGGAAAAAAAACTAGTTTCTACATGTTCATTGTATTATAGCAGTAAAATAGCCTTAAATTCTTATCTTGGGGTTTAAAAATTGTATAATAAGAGTTTTAGATACATTAACTTTACTTAGTTCCTTATTGGTTGATTTTTCATGGGAATTTGAGTGATCTGTTTTGTTTGGTTTTTTCCCCTGAGATTGGAAACGAATAGAAGGGAGATGTGTGAGTGTGTACATATATGTATACAAATGCATGCACATACATATATGTATGTTATAAAGTAAAATAATAGATAAATATTGGTGGGACCAATATATTTTGGGATTAAAAATAGAATTTTGTGGATCCAGTGATTTGAAATTGATCAAAGGATAGCTTTAAAATATATGTACCTTGGTAGATATATTATAAGGTACCTTATTTCTGAGGTGGGGTGCAAAAAAAACTGGAACCATGAATAGAAGTGATGGTCCAAGTGGCATAAATGGTACCTCCAGTTGCCAAAGCCATTACATACGTGTCTTTACACTTGAGCCTTTTGGGGAAAAATAGTGAATGAACATTTTCTTTAGATGACACACACACACACACATATATATATATATATATATATATATATATATATATATATATATATGTATGTATATATATATATATATTTGTTTGTTTGTTTTAGATTTTTCAAGGCAATGGGGTTAAGTGGCTTGCCCAGGGCCACACAGCTAGGTCATTATTAAGTGTCTGAGACCAGATTTGAACTCGGGTACTCCAAGGCCAGTGCTCTATCCACTGCGCCACCTAGCCACCCCCTAGATAACATATTCTTGATGAGACCTAAGAATTTTCCTTAACTCTTGTTTTGCATATTATTAACCTTGAGATTTTAAAAATTATGGAAAAGATAATTTTATGGATGATCAAAATAAACTTATGGTTACCATCTGGATATTCTTGACAGATTAAAAGAAAATTATGAAATGGACTTATTTAAGTTTGTGTTTGCTTTGGAAAATTATCAAGTCAGACCTAACAAGGTGTTTGTTTACTGTGTTTTAGATTAGTTAGTATTTATTTGGTGCTTACGATGTATTAGGTATTAAGGAAATGAAATAAAAAATTAATGGTCTTTACCCTCAACGAGACTTTGTTCAATAGCAGGCTACAGGTGCATCATATGTGTGTGTGTGTGTGTGTGTGTGTGTATACACACACACACACATACGTATATGTATATATATATAAAGATATGTATATATATGACTCTCTTAGGATGTACATACATGGAGAAATTCTTTTAAGGCAAACAGTTAAATTCTGTCACTTTTATTAATCATATGGAAGAAATTAAAAGCTTAATGAAATGATCAAAATTTTGTAACTAAACTTTAAAAAATTAGACAGTGATTTTTGCAAGGGCGGTTGTGGTGGTGGAATATTACAGAAGATCTTACCTTATTTTGTATCCTAAATCCCTTTGGCAATCTATTAAAACCTGTGGGCTTAATCAGAATAATGTTGTTAAATACATAAAGTGAAATAGGATTACAAAGAAAATCAGTTATGTTAAAATGCATGTAATCAGAACATTTTTAAAAATGAGTTCATGAACCCCAGGTGATAAGAACCTTGCATTAGGAGATCACTGAACACATCCTGTATTCACACCTATCTTTAAAACAAAATTAATCTAAGGTAATAGTAGGGAAGCACTAGTCCTTGGGAAGCTACTAGAAATGCCTGCAGTACTGAAGATGACTTCAGTAAAGAGAAATGTCAATTGATCCAAGCTTTCAAAAATAGGGATTTTTTTTCAATGAAAATATAATTCCATATTATCTATGTTGGGGAAAAAGACAAAAATAAAATGAAAAAATTGCATTGCAATCTATGCTACAAACTACAGAATTCATCAGTTCTCTCTCAGGAGATCAATAGAATTTTTCTTCTTGGGCACTTTGGAATTGGATCATTGTCATGAATTCATTGTTACAATAGTTTCATTACTGGGTAAATTGATCTTCTGGTTCTACTCTACTTTATCAGTTCAAATAAATCTTCTCAGGTTTTACTAAAACTATATTTGTCACTTCTTAGAGCACAATAGTATTCCATCACAATGATATACCACAATTTGTTTGATCATTCTCCAGTTAATGGATAATCTCCTCAGTTTCCAGTTCTTTACCACTACAAAAAGAGCTGCTATAAAAATTTTTGTTCATCTAGGTGAGAGTAAGACTTAAAAGAGTCAGAGCTGGGGAGCCTAAGGCACAATTGCTTATGCAAAGGTATTGAGATGAGATGAGGTGTGGACCATATAGTTACTGAAGTGCACTATGTCAATATAGAGTTAAAGGGGAACAAGGTTGTTTGTATTTGATCTTTGAGAAGATAGGGAGCCACTTCATATACATATTTATATATATATATATATATGTATATATGTATATATACATATATATATATAATAGCTGTGTGAAGAATGAATTGGAAAAAAGAGATTGGAAACAGGGAAACAAATTTGGACATATATCTAGTCCCACTGTGATGCTATCCAAGCTAGGGTTAATGACTGTGAATGAAGAGAAACTGGCTAAATCCAAGATGTATTGTGGGAAAAGATAGAGCAACTAATTGGATATGTGTGGTGAAGGAGAATTAGGACTCAAGGATGACTAAGGTTGTGAACCAATATTACTGGTGATGTTCTTAATAGAAATAGGGAAAGTTGGTTTTATGGTTTCTCTTTTGTTTTGTTTTTGTTTTTGTTTTTTGCAAGGCAATGGGGTTAAGTGACTTGCCCAAAGCCACACAGGTAATTATTAAGTGTCTGAGGTCGGATTTGAACTCAGGTCCCCCTGACTCCAGGGCCAGTGCTCTTATCTACTGCATCACCTAGCTGCCCCCAAAATAGGGAAATTTGAAAGAAGATTCTGAAAGCATGTGTAAATGTGACAGACGTGTGGGTTACTTTATTTTAGATGTTTTCAGGACATCCAGTTTGAATGGAAAATAGGTGGTGTGGAACTGGAGGTCAGTAGAGAGTTAAATATATAAATCTGGGAATCACTTTTTACTTCTCTGTTCTTCTCTTTCTCATCTCTGTGACTTGGCAGACTGTTTTCCATAATTTTAATTCTCTCCCTCTTCTATCTTAAAGAATTCAACCAAATAGTAAAAAGAGCAATTTTCAAAAGAAGAAATTCAAGGTATGGATAGCCATATGAAAAATGTTCTAAATCACTAATAACTAGAAAAATTTGAATGAAGAAAAGCAACTTTTTGGTTCCATTTCACATCAGCTAGATAGGGATGGAGATACTCTTTTATCTACTGAGGCCTTCTTTCTATTCCTTCAATAAGATATTTCATCTCCTCACACTACCCTTCCCAAAAACAATCATTTTCACTGACTGTCTTCTATAATGTTTCACATTCTGCAAGAAATCTTTTCTAGACCTCCTTAATTTTAAGACCTTTTCTCTGAAATTATCCTGGATATTCATATTGTTTGCATGTTGTCTCTCCTAATTAGACTGTGAGCTTCAGAACAGGGATTTTTTTGACCTTTCTTCACCTTCATCCCCAGTGCTTATTAGCACATGATAATATAGTTGCTAACTGACAGACGGTAGGGAGGCTTTGAAAAAATAGGCACACTAGGTGGAGCTCTTAATTGGTCTGACAATTCTGAAAAGCAGTTTGGAATCATCCTCCAAAAGTCAGTAAACTCTGTATACTCTTCCATGAAGTAGGCCTATACCCCAAAGAGATTTTTTTAAAAAGGAAAAGGAACTACATGTATAAAAATATTTATAGTAGTGCTTGTTAATAGCCCCAGAAAACTAAAGGAATGCCCACCTATTGGAGGATGACTAAATAACTTCTAGCATATAAATAGAATGGATTATTAAGTGAGTCCTAAGAATTGATGAAAGTCATAGTTTCAGAGAAAGCTGGGAAGATAAACTGATGCAGTGAAATGAGCAGAACCAAGTAAAATAATTTCTACAGTGACATCATTATAAAGAAAAAGTTTGAAAATATTTTAAGAACTTATATCATTGCTATAATAAACTTTGATTCTAGAGGATCAGAGATGAAACATGCTACCCTATCCCTGATGAAGAGATGAGAGATTCTAAAGGCAGCATGATACATAGCCAATGAAGAATTTTCTTCTCTCTCCATGGGTGTTCAATTTGCCTGTCCAATTGGGTGTAGGTGAAGTGGGAGAGAAAATAAATGCTGCTATTTGAGGAAGGGGGAAAGAAATAGAAAGCAGAATGCCTTTGGAAGTGGGGAGAAAAATAAAAATACCTCTAGCTCTTGCTTCAAGAAGTAGCAAATAGCATCTACGTTTATCTTTCCTAAGCCCTTGGCTACTTTGTATTTATTTTTATTTTACATGCTTATATGTCTCCTTAGATAAAGTAAAAGTTCCTTGAGAGGAGGAATAGTTTTATTATTTATATGGTATGGAAGTGGGTAAGGGGTGGAGATAGAATCAATCTTCACCAAAAAAAGCTGGAATTTAAGATGAACCAAAAAGGATCAAAAGGGGCAGCTAGGTGGCGCAGTGGATAAAGCACCAGCCCTGGAGTCAGGAGTACCTGGGTTCAAATCCGGTCTCAGACAATAATTACCTAACTGTGTGGCCTTGGGCAAGCCACTTAACCCCATTTGCCTCACAAAAACCTAAAAAAAAAAGTCTAGTTTGACTATAGTACATTTTAAATATGTGACTGGGAATAATGTGAACTTAAAATGAAAGGTTAGAATGGAGCCATATTATGAAGGACTTAAGAAGCAGAATGAGAAATTTATATTTTAACCAAGAAGCAAGCAATAGAAAGACTCTGATCAAAGCAATAAACATGGTCAGTTCTATGTCACAGGAAGATTATTATTTGTTTAGAAAGATTTTATTTATTTTGAGTTTTACAATTTTCCCCATAATCTTGCTTCCCTCCCTCCACCCCTCACAGAAGACAATCTGTTAGTCTTTACATTGTTTCCATTAGTATACATTGCTCTAAGTTTAATGTGATGACAGAGAAATCATATTCTTAAGGAAGAAAAAGAATAAGAGATAGCGAGCTTACATAAGATAATGGGTTTTTTTTTTCTAAATTGAAGGTAATAGTCTTTGGTCTTTGTTCAAACTCCATAATTCTTTCTCTGTATACAGATGATATTCTCTGTCGCAGATAGCCCAAAATTGTCCCTGATTGTTGCACTGATGACATGAGCAAGTCCATCATGGTTGATCATCACCCCCAGGTTGCTGTTAGGGTATACAATTTTTTCTGGTTCTGCTCATCTTGCTCACCATCAGTTCATGCAAATCCCTCCAGGCTTCCCTGAATTCCTATCCCTCCTGGTTTCTAATAGAACAATAGTGTTCCATGACATACATATACCACAGTTTGTTAAATCATTCCCCAGTTGAAGGACATTTTACTTAATTTCCAGTTCTTTGCCACCACAAACAGGGCTTCTATGAATATTTTTGTGCAAGTGATGTTTTTACCCTTTTTCATTATTTCTTCAGGGTATAGACCCAGTAGTAGTATTGCTGGACCAAAGGGTTTTGCACATTTTTGTTGCCCTTTGGATGTAATCATGAAGATTATTTTTTTTTAAAAAAATTTCTTTAAGGCAATGGCGTTAAGTGACTTGCCCAAGGTCACATAACTAGGCAATTGTTAAGTGTCTAAGGTCAGATTTGAACTCAGGTCCTCCTGACTCCAGGGTCAGTGCTCTGTCCACTGTACCACGTGCCCCCACAGGAAGATTATTTTGGCAGCCACAGTTATGGGCAAACTTTTTGATTGTGTCTTCCTAAAAAGACATATATTTTGAGCCAAGGCGCCAGATATTTATGTGTACATTTATATATATAGAATACTGTACTAATCATTGTAAACATTATAAAACAACACAAAAATAGATGTTAAAGGAAAACTGCTGCTGGTATAGTGGTTTTCAAAGTATGACCCTGAGCCCCTTTCAAAGGGTTTTTGAAATCAAAACTATTTTCATAATACTACTAAGATGTTATTTGCTTGTTAAACATTACTCCCTTTTTTTTTTATCAACCTATCTGTGCAAGGTGGGATCTTCTTTATATATTTCACATCAATATGTTGAAACAGATTGAATATAGAAGTAGATTGGAGAATCTAGCCATCTACTATTAAACCAGACATTAAAGAGATTTACAAAAATATATAAAACAGTGCTACTATTCTTACTGACTTGTTTTGGAAAATACAGTCCATTTTATTATGATGCATAGTTTAGAAAATTGTAGCTATACAAAATCTAATACCATAGGATATATGGGAAAAATGAAATTAAAGGCATAGCACTTAAAAGTTTCATCAGTGACAAAAAGAACCTAAATAACACAGTTTCATATGTGTTAAATGGTAAAGAAAAATGCATTATTACTATGATGAACAATGGCAGTAGGTCCTCAAAGTCAACACTGAGAATAAGTGTAAGAATCTCTGGGTTAGAGAAGGGGCTGTGTCTTGGACCTACCCCCTCTCTCCTACTGCACCAGAAGATGTATATTAAATAGGGTATTTTACTTTGATAAAGACCTGGAGTTTGCTTGTGGGAGTGGGCATGGGAAGGGTTATACTTGTGACTTATTGTGAAGTGGTATAGCTATGTCTTGAGGAGGCAACCCTACAAAGCAAATGAGAAAATCACTTATACACAAATTTTTTCTGCTATTGGCTAGGTTAGAACAAAATTGAGTTGAAAAACAAGCTTTATAGCAGAAATGACTCATTTTTTTAATAAAAATTATATTTATGTTAGCAAGTAGTTTATTTTTAAATAAAATTACTTTTAAAATAAGTCAACATTAATTTCTAATACTGTTTGACTTGATATAATCCATATATATATATATATATATATATATATATATATATATATATGCATGCATGCATGCAAAGGCTCCTTTTTAAGAATACATAAAAGGATTTTGAAACCAAAAAATTTGAGACCTGCTGGTGTAGAGGATTAGAATTTGGATTTATTTGTAAGGTATACTTAGCCATAATGAAAAAACCATCTAAAAGTTTGTAGTATAGAGAAATTAGATTGAGGAGAGGAGAAACTGAAAGCTGAGAGGCTTGTCACTCAAAAGAAAGGTCTAGTTCTAATTTGAGGTATGGTTAACTCAATGAATGAATAAACTGAGTAGGTATCTTACCCCCTCAGTTTTCTCAATTGTAAGTTGAGAAAGAGATAGCTTCAGAAAGTAAAAATGTATCGAATTACTTTACTACACATAATCACAAACTACGAGGTGTTCATTCCTTGAAGCATAGGTTATTCAATTATAACATGTTAGAAATGCATTTGTTTCATGGCTTGTTTATTTTTAAATTTTATGTTGTTAGATATTTTTGTATTATGAATTTCGTCATCAATAAATATTTCAGTATTCAAAGAAGAGCAAACAGCATTTTTATATATATATGTGTGTATATATATATATATATATATATATATATATATATATATGAAATTATACTGTTTAAATTAAGTTTAACATAATTATACCAAAATTGCTGTATCTGCTTCTGACTTTTTGTTTTGTGTTCTTTTAAGATATTTTTTCAGGGGCGGCTAAGTGATGCAGTGGATAAAGCACCAGCCCTGGAGTCAGGAGTATCTGGGTTCAAATCCGGTCTCAAACACTTAATAATTACCTAGCTGTGTGGCCTTGGGCAAGCCACTTAATCCCATTTGCCTTGCAAAAACCTAAAAAAAAAAAAAGATTTTTTCAGTGCTCTTTTGAAGTAATTGTTTAACATTTTAACAGTTACTGAATAACTATAGTCAAGCAAAGCAATTCAATGCATTGAGTTGAAAATGTCTCATTCTGCACCTCCAGTCCATTTCATTTTGCCCCAAAATGTCATGACCTTGTCAGTACTCTGAAATTATGACTTGTACATTAATCAGTGTTGTTAATTTTTTTTATTTTTACAATTTTTAGGATGTTCCAGAGTTGTTTTCCTTTGCAGTTTATCATGTGTTCTCATAAATCTGCTCATTTCAATCAATTCATACAATTCTTCCCTGTTCTTTGAATTTGTCTTATTTGACAGTTCTAATGGTAATAATGCTTTTTACACAGTACATAATATTCTTATATATCACAATTTGTTCCCCAATTGAATTGCACCCATTTTATTTTAGTATTTAATACCAAAAATATAGCTTTTGTTCACTGAAAAAAAGTCTTTTAAAAGAAGTTGTTTTTTGAGTTCACTCAATAAAGACAATATAACACAATAGAAAGCCACTACATGTTACCTGAATTGAGGTACATGTCTAAAGAAGGGATAATATCCATACTACCTGCTTCACTGTTATTTCTTTCTTTGATTTTGATTTTTGATTTTTTAGCAAGGCAATGGCATTGTGACTTGCCCAAAGTCACACAGCTAGGTAATTATTAAGTGCCCCAAGGTTGGATTTGAACTCAGATCCTCCAGTGTTCTATCTACTGCATCACCTAGCTGCCCCCTGCCTCATTGTTATGGGAAACAGAGGAGTCAATTTATGTGACAAAAGAGGGCATGTTAAATGTGTACATGTGCAGGATGTTGTGTTTGTTACAAAATTAAAGTACGTAATATAAACAGATAATATGTACCCTGTCTTCCAGAAACTTAGTTTAAAATTATGGGAAACATTTCATACATTTATGTTGATAATGTTAGATTCAAGAGTACTGTCTTGGAAAATTTAAAACATCATAGAGTATAAGGTCAGCTTAAAAACCTATATTAAGCACAGTGCCACAAAAGCTGAAAAACCAGTCTCTCTCTCACACACTCAGCAAACCCATACAGGCTCTATTCCGTTTCTTTTCAGGCCAGATATCCTTTTTCAGTTTTATTTATTTTCATTTACATCTTTAAAGAAACAAGCCATATTAAAAATTTGCCCTAAATATAGTAATAATTGTTAAAACCATTAAGTGTTTTATATCTGTATGATTATTTTTTAAGATTAACCCCTACCTAATATATATACACACACACATATAAAATGAAAAATTTAGAGTAAAACTAAAATAATCTTTGATATACTTAATTCTGAAATTAAGCATCATTCCAGTTTAGGTAAACTTCCTATGCAGTCACAAACTAATAGTTGAGAACAAATGAATTAAACTGTCCCAGAGTCTTCTTAATTTCATTTTGAAATTTTAGACTAATGGAAAAAATTTAAAAACAAATTTGTTAAAAAGTTTAACATTTGTTAAAATAAAAAAAATTGCTTACTTTGAACATTTTATAAGTGTCTACCATATGCTTATAGAAAACAGGCCCTTATGTACTCCACAGATAGACAAGGCAACAATAATGCAGAGGAGCTGGTAATACCTCTCTGGCTTAAGGAGCTTTCAATTAGAAAATACACACATTTGCTAAACATAAAAAATTAATCACTACTGTCTGAAACTAGTGCTGAATGTCTGGTGTGAACATAGCACAATAGTTGATCCCAGGGGCTATAAAGTGGTTAGAGAAAGGTGAAATGTGCAATAGGTAGGATGGGAGTAGCCCAAGGGGGGAAGATACAGTCCAGAAATTTAACACAACTGGATTGAATGTGAGGGCCAGAAATTACATTTGTTAAACACCTGCTATGTGGGAGATATTTTAATGTCCTGGTGATATAAAGATAAAGAATGAAACACTTCTGACAGTAGTGTAGAAAAAATTCCTAATTCAGGTAATGGGTAAGACTGGTCTCTTGAGTTCCTGTAATTCTAAAAGGATCATGCTGGAAAATTGTATACATATAATTTCTCAGAATTTTATTTTATTTTTTCAATTGAGATTTTATTTTATTTTTTCAGTTACTTGGTTATGAAAAGTTTTTCAACATTCATCCATATGCATATGCATATTTTTAAGTTAGATAATTTCCTTTCAACCTCCCTTTCCACCTCCCTCCTCTCAGTGGTGATCAGTCAGGTGAATATTGTACATATATATTTGTGTTTAACACGATTACAGATTAGTTATTTTCTTTATGAGGAATTAGGATTAAGGGAAAAGAAAGAAAAGCATAAGATAGGAAAGAAATTCATAAGAAAACTTTTCAAAAAGTGAATGTAGTGTTCATTCAGATTTTGAAGGAGTATTTTTATTTTGTTTTTCTCAAGGATGGGGATAGCATTATCTAACTGTTCTCCTAGGGTTGTCCTAGCTCTCTGAACTACTGAGAGAAACTGTATTCATCAAGGTTTTCCCAGAATTTTAGACATTTGGTTTAAAATATCTTATTTTACAGTTGAAACAACTGAGAACTAGAGAGATAAAATTAACTTACCCATTAAATTAATGGTGGGTATGAACCTAGATTTCAGGTATCCTGATTACTCTCTGGTGCAGTGCCTTTCCACCTCTTTGGCTCCCCCAGTGGGAGATAAAATTGGAAAAATGAATGGGATTCAATGTTAGGATTTCAGATGCCTGATTATAGAGTATAGGATTTATCCTATAGCTCTGGTAAAAATCAAATTTTTGAGTGTTAGGAATTATAGGAGAAAGCATTCTTTTAAGGGTTATCTGATTCGATGGTCCAGAAGAGTAAGAGCTGAGAAGCTCAATTTTTATTAGAATAATCTATCATAGGGTGCATCTAAAATAATTGGTTTTTTGGTAGATCTTAAGACTTTACATATCCAGCATCATTTGATCCTTATAACCCTGGTATAACTACATTTACAGATGAGAAAACTGAGACTAGGAAAGGTTAAATTGATTTGACCAAGGGAGTACAAATATCAGATTCAGGAAAAGACCTAAGTTCAATTCTGCCTGTAAATTAGCATTTAAAATGTAATTCAAAATATCTTTCCTAAACCAGCAGTCAAGCTGTCCAGACTTATTACAAATTACTTAATAGACACTGATGTAGCAAAACTAGACATGCCATTTCACATCCAGTTTTGTACAAGCTTTCCCCTAGGCCTAGCATTATGGTTTTCTCATTTCTTCCTTTTAGAATCCCTATTTACTTTAAAGTTCACAGCAAATGCCCCTTTCCTTTGTGCATATCTTGTTTTTTTTGTTTTGTTTTTTGGTTTGTTTTGTTTTTGACAAGGCAGTGGGGTTAAGTGGCTTGCCCAAGGCCACAAAGCTTAGGTAATTATTAAGTGTCTGAGGTCATATTTGAACTCAGGTACTTCTGACTCCAGGACCTGTGCTCCATCCACTGGGCCACCTAGCTGCCCCATGCATATCTTTCTTAATGACGCCTCTCCCCACCAACTTCAGGTTGCCTTCCCTCAAAAGTTAGCTTGACTTGTCTTCATATATGTTAAATATTAGCTACACCTCATAATTAATATCCAGGATAGTTAGGTAGCACCATGGTTGAAGTGCTGGGCCAAATCAGGAAGACTCCTCTTCCAGAGTTCAAATCTGGTTTCAGAAACTGTGTGACAGGGGCGGCTAGGTGGCATAGTGGATAAAGCACCGGCCCTGGAGTCTGGGTTCAAATCTGGTCTCAGAAACTTAATAATTACCTAGCTCTGTGGCTTTGGGCAAGCCACTTAACCCCGTTTGCCTTGCAAAAAAAAAAAAATTAAAAAACAGAAAAAGAAACTGTGTGGCAAGTCATTTGCCTTTTTGCCTCAATTTCTTTTGGGGAGGGGACATTGCAAGGCAATGGGGGTTGAGTTGCCAAAAGTCACACAGCTAGTAATTTAAGTATCTGAGATCAGATTTGAATTCAGCTCTTCCTGACTCCAGGGCCAATGCTCTATCCACTCTGCTGCCTAGCTGCCCCCTCAGTTTCTAATGTAATGATTCTATTCTATTGTAATCTAATGAACTAGAGAAGGAAATTGTGAACCACCCTTTTCCAAGAAAACCTCAAATGGGGAACATAAATGAAAATGACTAAACAAAATAAAAAAGAATAACTAGCATTTTTATGGGGTATACTATACTACTTAGCACTTTACAATTGTTATCTCATTTGATCCTCACAACCACCCCAGGAGGGGAGTGCTATTGTCATCCTCATTTTACAAATGAGGAAACTGAGGCAAATGGGTTTAATGACTTGCCCAGGGTCCCATAGCTAATAAATATCTGAGACTGGATTTGAAACTTAGCTCTTTGTGACTCTGCCACTGTGTCATCTAGTTTATATGAGTATGAGCTGTACCCCTGTAAACTTGAGGATTCAAATGTTTCATTGCTTTCTTTTTATCCCTACTTCCTAGCCCAGTTTGTAATGTATAGTAAATATTTGTTCATTTATTTATGTATGTGTCACCAATAATGTTTAAGGTAAGAACTTTTTCCTTTTGTAGCCTCAATATGTGGTAGCACCTTGTGTATAATATGTATTATTAATATAACATATTCATTGGAAAGTTAATAAATTTTTTTAAAATTTAAAGACATTATTTCAGTATCAATTTTTTTTCCTTCTTCCCTTCCCCTTTGAAAAAAAGAAAAAACAATTCTTGTAACAAATAGTCAAGCAAAAGAAATTCCTATTTTGGTCATGTTCAAAAATAGATCTCATTCTGAATCTTGTCAGGAGGTAGATAGTTTGTATCAACATTAGCCTCCTGGAGTCCTCACTTCATTGATTGAGTGTTTAAGTCTTTTAACATTGTTTGTCTTTACAGCATTGCTATACTTCTATAAGTTGATGGTGTTCTGTTCACTCTACTCTCCAACAGAACAGAGCTTAAACTGCAAGGTGACACTTTTGGGCCTGGAGTCAGGAAGATATGAATTAAAATGTGACTGTAGTCACTAGCCTGGTGATCCTGAGGCAGATCCTGCACCTCTGCCTGTCTCAGTTTACTCAACTATAAAATGAAGATGACAGTATGCCTGGCACATACTAGGTTCTTATAGAAATACGTGTTCCCCCCTTTCCATGTCCTTCCCCCATCAATTCATAACAGTCTTCCTAGGTTTCTCTGAAATCATCTCTTTCATCATTTTTTGACCACTTAATAAATGTTTTAAGTTGAATGAAATTAAACTTTGTTTTTCTTGATAGTGAAGGATAAAACAGTATAAATTGAAAGACATACCTGATTTAATTTTTATAATAATTCACACTCGTGTTGTGTTTTCCTTGCATTAATTTGATATGAGGTAAATAGTAAAAATATTACTGCAATTTTACAAATGGAAAAATTATTATCCAGAGATAATATCAAATATCAAAGTAGAATTTGAATTCCTTACTTCTGACTCTTAAGTCCAGGGCTCTCCATTTTACCAGTTTAATTCCCACTAAATTTGGTACCAGTTATACCTTAAAGATCATTAATTACATAAGGAGGTGCCCCACAGATCCTGAGGACACCACCATCTCACAACCTCATCGTCCTTGACCTTTATCTGTTCTTCCAGTCAGATATCCAATTACGTTGCCAATTTCGTTGATTCTCCCTCCATAATATCTCCATCATCTATCCTAAGTCAGACCATGCTAGCCTCCGGCTCTCCTTCCAAGTAGGTGTCAGATTGATAGTCCTAAAGCACAGACTTGACAGTGTCACTCCTCTACTTTAAAAGCTTCAGTGGTATTTCAAGCTATTACCTTTCCTGTATTTCTGATTAATTATTTCCTTCACCCACTCTATCCAAATGGGTCTTCTTGCTGTTCCCTGAACATGGCATCCTATCTGCTATCTTTGTGCCTTCTCATTACCTGTCTTTTGTACATAAAATGAATTCCTTCCTCACCTCTGCCCTGAAAGAACCATATGGTTTTGGTTTTTGTATTTATACATTAGAGCACAGGATCTGCATAGAGTAAGCACTTAAGTACTTAAATTGTTTCCTCCATTTTATGAGTGAGGAAACTGAGAACCATCTTTAAAATGAAGGGGTTTGGCTATAAAATAATTTATACTTGGACATTTTCATTTCTTTTCTTTTTTTTTTTTTTAGATTTTTTTTTTTGCAAGGCAAATGGGGTTATGTGGCTTGCCCAAGGCCACACAGCTAGGTAATTATTAAGTGTCTGAGACCGGATTTGAACCCAGGTGCTCCTGACTCTAAGGCCAACGCTTTATCCACTATGCCACCTAACCGCCCCACATGGACATTTTCAATGTAAATTCAAGTTGTATTTATCTTTGAATAATAGTCTTATTATAGATTTTATGTCTTCACAGCAGGAAGTGATAAATTCAATTCAGAATAATTAAAGAATGTACAAAATATTTAGGAGTTTGTCTCCCAAACACAGAGTAACTGTGAATATAACTACAAAACAGTCACTACAGAAAGACATCTAGATAATTGGAAGAATATTAATTGCTTTTGGAGTTCTAATAAAGACAGTACTGCTTAAATTAGTTGACTCATTCAAATGTCATATCAAAATACCAAAGAATTATTTTACAGAACTAGACAAAATAATAACTTTTCTTGGAGGAATAAAATGTCAAGAATCTCAAAGAAAAAAAAAGTTGGGTAGGATGGGAACCTAGAAGTTACCAGGTCTTAAACTACACCACAAATCATCAAAATTATTTGGTACTTATTAAAAAATTGAGATTAACCGGTAGAATAAATTAAGTACCTAATAGAAGCAAATCACATAGTAGCATATAATTCAGTAAACCCTAAGATCCCCTGTTACTGAGATATAAGAATTCATTATTTGAAAAAATTTCTGGGAAAACTAAAATGAAATCTGGAAGAAATTAGGTATAGATTAATACCTCAAAACATTTCCCAAGATAAGTTCTAAATAAATATTTGAATATTGAATATAAAAATCACATCATAAACATATGAATGATACAAGGAAGGAAATCCATTTTGTGACTTAGGATGGGGAAGAATTCATGACCAAACAGGGGTAGATAGAATCACAGAAGAAAAGATGGACAGTGTTGATAGCATAAGAAGCTTTTGCACAAACCAGATCTGTTAAAATTCAGAGAGAAACAATTAGCTGCAGTAATAGAATTCTGGACCTGGTATCAGAAAGGCCTGAATTCAAATGAGACCTCAAGCATTTAATAACTGTGTAACCCTTGGCAAGTCCAATTAACCTTTGTTTGTCTCAGTTTCTTCAATTATAAATGGGAATAACAGTAGCCCTCATCTGCTCCCAGGATTGCTGTGAGAGTCAAATGAGATTAGATTTGTAGAGCACTGTGATTGGTCCATGTTGTCATTGTTCTTCAGATATTTTCAGTTGTGTCTGACTCTTTGAAACCCCATTTGGGGTTTTCTTGGCGAATATACTGGAGTTGCTTTTTCCTTATTCAGTTCATTTTACAGATGAGGAAACTGAAGCAAACAGGGTAAAGTGATTTACCCAAAATCACATAGCTAGTTATGAGCCTGAGGTCAAATTTGAACTCACCTCTTCCTGTCTCCAGGATTGGTGTTCTATGCATCTCACCACCTAGCTACTATTGCTTTATTGATCTATAGATACTTGCTATCATCATAATTATATTATCACATATATGGTGAAAGAACATGAACCTGCAGTTCTCAAAGGAAGAAATTGTTTTCAACAACCAAAGATGCTCCAAATCACTAATAAGAGAAATATAAATTAAAACTTTGAGATTTCTACTTCACACCCATCAAATTGGCAAGGAAAAATGACTGTTTTTAGAAAGACTTCAATAAGAAAAGTGATATACTTAAAAAGTCAGTTGTGAACTGTGCATATTCTTGGATCCAGTACAATAACTACTAGGACTCTTGTCCCCAGAGAGATAAAAGAGAGAGGAAAAGGACCCATGGGAAAAAAATATTTTGGCAATTTTTTGTTATAGCAAAAAACTAGAAATTGACCAAGTTATGTTTTTTTAATGTAATGAAATAATACAATGTGAGAAATAATGGACAAAGTTTTAAGAAATCTGGGATTATGGACTGACACAGTGAAGTAGACCAGAAAAAAAATTAAAAAACAATAATAGTAATGTAAAGGAAAACTTAAACTGTCTAATTGATGCAGTGACCAACAATGATTCTAAAAGACTGACAAAAATATCATGCCCAGAATGTAATGTACATTTTTGGAAATGTTAATATAGTTTTTGTTTTTCTTGACATATTACATATTTACTGTAAGAATTTTTTTTTTTAATGAGGGAGGTATAGGATTGGGGGTGGGTTGTGATTGGGTTGCCAAAAAGGAAGGAAGGTATTTGAAGCATTTTTTTTTAATGTACAGAAAATAATACAAGAAAGGGAAGGAAATAGACACAAAAGTTAACATGTTGAATTATATATTTGGTAGAGTTTCACAGTTTCATATACATCTTTTTTTTTTAAAAAAAGTGTTGCATATAAAATGCTTTTTTATTTGGTGTTTTAAGTTAAAGTTAAAAAGAGTTTATATATGTATGTATGTATTTATACATATATCTTTTAAGGCTCCTTATTGCAGCATTTTTAGATTCTTAACATCTTAGACTTTAGAACTGATACTAAGAAGGTAAATTAATTCCGCTACTTGTTTCCTTCTTCCAACATGTGAAGATTTTTCCTTTTCTGTCATTTTTTAACACGTATCACTTGCTAATTCCTTATACTTTTGCGTTGCTGTAAAAAGTGATTTATTATTCCCATATATCTTTCCCTTATTGTTGGTGTGAGCAAAAAAAAATAGAGGGAGGAGAAATGTAGCTAGGAAGGTAGTAGAATAAAATCATTAGAGAAAACACAAAACCATTATATTTTGTAGCCACAAAAGACCACTCATTCCGAAGGTGAAAAATACTTGATTAAATATGGGTCTTAGTCTTTGAAAATATAGACACCTTTCAGTACTTAAATAGATTTGGAAAGATGACAATTAACTCAGTACTTGGACACTTGGAATTTGTGATTTCACAGACATGGTTATATCCGTAATCCATTGTGGATATCTTCAAATTCATGCTCACCTTTTTTCCCAATCTGACTTCCTGTAAATCTTCAATTCAGTAACTTGGTTGGAGATGACCATGTATTTTCACAGACTGTGTCATTATAGTACAAAAATTTTTACAGGTTCTACAATTCTGGAAGTACTATAGGCAGCTAGCTGATTGGCTTCTTTCTGAGGACCAGCATGGCTAAAAACAGATGCCTAATAGCCTGTCACTTGTTAAATTTTTTTTGTCATTGAAATTAGTAAAATTATGTATTAATTCAATTATTATGATGGCTGATTTAAAACAAATCTTTCCCTCCCCCCCCAAAAAAAATAACAGACCTGCTATGGTGAAGTAACGAATGACTTATTTGTAATTAGTTGGCATATTGTGCTACTGCCAAAATCTTTGAATTATTTATTCTTTTAAATTTGCAGGAATAATTTATGTAACCAGTACTTTATTGAGGTACAAAAGTAAACTTTAGCTTAGTGAAATTAAACTCTGAATTTTAGAGGCTTTTAGTGTATTGTATATTGTTTTCTTGAATCAGCTTTTCCTGAATGATTGGTTAAAACTAATTGGATGGGAGTGTAGGATAATGAGTTTAAGAAATAGGGCTGATGATTTTGGTGAACATTACATGCCAGGTAAGAAGCCAGGACCTAATTTGACAGGTAACAAAGATCTTTGGGAAGTTGGGAAAAGACGATATATGTAGGATAGATTGGGAGGGGAAGAAACTACAAGTAGGGAAGATGAGTTATTTTAGTAGTTCAGATGCAAGTTCATAGGACTATGAACCCAGATTATTAACAGTAGAAAGAGAAAAAAAGAGATAGGTATAAGATAGTAGCAGGTCAAAGGCCTGCCTACATGCTCCTGAAGTACTTATTATGATAGCAGATTAGACGGAAGAAATAGGGCAAAGAGGAAAAACTAATTTTGTTTGGGAAATGTTGAGGAGAATGAAAGATTTGGTTTTAGTTTTTGAGGCTGCTGAGACTTCCAAATGATTGTGAAGGTAGTTGAAAATGTTTTTTTAAATGATGTTGCCTAAAGAAAGTTAACACTCCCTGTTCTATTTCTAGACCATCCGTGAATCATTTTGTTCAGTTGTTGGATTACTTAGGTACTTGAATTTAAAACGACTTGAATCTCTTTTCTTAGGTTGGCTAATATGAATGTATAAATTTTTTTAAAAAGCTAGCATAGGGTTGAATATGGGTTTGTGTCCTAGCTTTGCTACTTCACTAGTTGTGACCATGAGCAAATTACTTTAATCTTCCCTTGGCTTCAATTTACTAATCTGTAAAATGGGGATAATATTTGCTATCTTTACTTAATAATACTTACCTATTATTGTGAAAAATTACTTAACTATATAAGTGAATTGAAAATGTTATTGACCATATTGGATAAAAATGTATGCTTTAAAAATTTTGCATCTTATTTTTACTGATAGCTTTTACTTTTAGATTACTTTCATATATAAATATATTCTTTCCTATTCTACTAAGAGCTAAATTTTGTAATGAAGCTTAAAAAGAAGAGGTGGTTCAGCAGAATTCAGCAAATCTACAATGAGAAATGAAATTGGGAAAGGGAAGATACATTTTACTGACAAGTTGAGGGCTTCTTAGAGTTATTTAACATTATTTGAGGGCTTTGTTATTGTGATTTACGTTTTATATACATTTTTACATGTATTTTATCAGACTTTGCTTATCAATTCATAGATCTTTTGAGGGCTTCCATGAATTCTTCTTATTGGTCATTTCTTTTTTTTTTTTTTAAGGGTTTTGCAAGGCAGTGGGCTTAAGTGGCTTGCCCAAGGCCACACAGCTAGATAATTATTAAGTGTCTGAAGCTGGATTTGAACTCAGGTACTCCTGACTTCCAGGCCGGTGCTCTATCCACTGCATCACCTAGCTGCCCCTTATTGGTCATTTCTTGCCCAGTAATAAATATTCCATTATACTCATGTACCACAATTTGTTTAGCCATTTTCAGTTGTTTCCAGTTCTTTACTACCACAAAATAAAAATATCCTTTTGTGAAACTTTTGGGGGGTATATGAGCCTTTTCGTTTTGTCTTTGACTTTCTTGGGAGGTGGGTGGTGGTGGTGGTGGTGGTGGTGCTGGTGGTGGTGGTGGTGGTGGTGGTAGTCTGGGCTAAAGGGTATGGAAGTTAAATAAATTTTTTACTTTTTCAAATTATTTACGTATCCTAAATGCTGATATTTTCACAGGCTCCAAAGTTTTCAAAGAGATTTATATGTGTTATCTTATTTAAACCTGATAGCAACCCTTTGAAATGAGTATTCCAAGTGTTACTTCCATTTTACAATTGAAAAATTAAGTTCAGAGAGGTCCTATGAGCCACACTGCCTTTCAAAATTGCCAGTCAATATATTTTTTGTCTTCTCAATGGAGGAAATGGGTAGAGGAAGAGAATTTGAAACTGAAAATACCCCCTCCCCCAATAGCTACCATTTAATATAGAACTTAAAAAAATTATTTGTATTTTTTTTTCAGTTTAGCCTTAAGGTATTCATTTCAAATTAGGAAACTGAGAATTAGATGGGTGATGTACTAGTGTGTATTGCAGGGTAGGACTTTGATAAACTTTATAGAATTCTTACATCATTTCCTCTTAAATTATAAATCGCTTGAAGATGAGATTTTCTTGGCCTGTAAAACTATACTACATACTACTACATGTATATACATATTATTGTTTGTCCTTCATTCTTGAAAAGGACCATAAGTTCAGGAGGGTGATGCCATGACAAGAGACTTGAATTTGAGTGAGGAAGGTACTGTGCTAAGTCATCAGTCTCACTTTCTCCTCTGAAACCATTTGACTCCAGTGGACAAATATGAATCGGGACAACTGGAGGTGAGGAGGTAATCAGGGTTAAGTGACTTGTCAAAAGTCACACAGCTAATAAATACCAAGTATCTGAGGCAGATTTTGAACTCAGGTCCTCCTGTCTCCAGAGCCTTCCCATTGTGGCACATAGCTTCACACACACACACACACACACACACAGACATGCATATATACAAAACAGAATCATGCAACTGAAGGGTTAATTGACCAAACTGTAATACCCATACAGTTAGGCTTCATATATGTTTGCATTGAAGTAGCGATGAGAAGACCATTTTCTGCATATTTAAGGCAAAAGTTAAATGATTTCCTTCCTTCACCCTGTTTCCCCATTCTGATTTCTTTATTGGTTCAGAGGGAGCATAGTTAAACATGGTTCTTGATATGGATATTGCATTTAAAAAAAAGCTCTACACTGTCCTTACCTTTTTTTGTTTCTCTTCCTGATCATACAATAAGTATTCCTCACTTAGGTTAATCCTTTCATCCACATTCTTGTTCCTATTCTCTCTCTGGGACCTTGTCACTAACCATTACTTTTCCTCTCTAATTCATCAGATCTGTTTTCTACATATTGAAATATTTGAGTTCTCCTTAATACAAAAAAAATAATTCACATGACTCTTCTACCCCATTCAACCACTGCTGTAAATCAGCTAGCTTAAGCACCTGTTATGTGCTTGCATTGTCCACAGTTCTAGGGACACAAAGACAAAAAAAGGAACTAATGCCTTCTCTCAGGAAGCTCATGTTCTGTCAAACAGATATGTTCACATGTCACAGTAGATTTTTTTAAATACTAGAGCAAGAATAAAGAATTGAAACTGGATTTGAAGTCTTCCTGATGTCAGCCTCAATCTATTCCACTGAGGTCTAAGGAGTATCAGGAAAAATGTAATAATAAAAGGTAAGGTTGGGGCTTGAGTTTTGAATGTCAGGGAAATTCTTGAAGTTGGAAGAGAGCAGGGAGTGTATTCTAAGCACGGAGTATGACTATATAGTTGTTTGTAAAATATGTATCATCAGGCAGGAAATCACCTGACTTCTTTAAAAATTAGTATCCTTGGGCAGCTAGTTGCACAGTGGATAGAGTACCGGCCTTGGAGTCAGGAGTACCTGGGTTCAAATCCAGTCTAAGACACTTAATAATTACCTAGCTGTGTGGCCTTGGGTAAGTCACTTAACCACATTGCCTAGCAAAAACCTAAAAAAAAATTAGTATCCTTTCTCTTTTTCAGCAAACTCTTGCATACTGTCTTTCACAAAAGCCTATCATTCTACCAAAAGGGTTTTTCTCCGTTTATTGGTGACCAGTTAATCATTCATCATTACATTAAATGGTATAATCCCCTTGAGTTTAGAGCAGGAGATCTTGATTTTTTTTTTTTTTTTGGTCCTTTCTTTACTGTTTTTTCTTTGTTACTTTGCCTTCTTCCAGAGCCTTTAGGAGAGTGCAAGGCCTGGGGACTATGACCTTTTTTTTTTTTTTTTTTTGACAGATAGATTTCAATATAATTGGTTTCCTTTGTAGTCCTTTATGTTTTGAGAATTTTAAAGCATTATTTTGGTTAGTCCATAGACTTTTATCAGTTGACCAAAGGGTCCCTGACACAAAAAAGTAAAGTTTTTTTTTTCTTTGAAGTATTGTACTTCTATTTTTCTTCTTGGTTGTGACCTCACAACTCTCTTCATTAGTAATTTTGTTTATTCCTTGGAGAAGTCTACATAGAATACTTTTACAAGCTGACATCACTAAATAAGCATTATCACATAGGTGTTTCACAAGTATTTCAGTTCAATATATCTAAAAACCAAGGTGTGCTTATCTTTTCCACAAAAACTAGTCTTCCTTTTAGTGTTTGCTGTTTCTCTTAGTAGCACTACTGTAGACCATGTCCAAATTCTTAGATTTTATTCGACTGGATTTCATTCAGTTCTCTATCTCTGCAGTGCCTCTTGAATCTTTCCATTTCTGCTTCTCACTGACCACCACCATAAAATAAACCTTCATTTACCATCCCCTTTAGATTACTGTTGTAGCTTGTCTCTTAATTTTTTCAAAACCTCTTTTTCCTGTGGTCCCTAGACTTACTGAAAGCATAAATTGGGGCATGTCATACTTTCCACTAAGTTCAGACTCTTTGACCTCATAGTCTCTTCAATAGACTGATACCATCCTTTCTTTTAACCTTTTCAGCTACTTCCCTGTTCCTCTCCAAGGAACAAGATGCCCTTTCCAGGATCAGTTCATCATCACCTTCAATCTATATGCTGTTAACTCAAACCTTGTCTTTTCAGCCTCCTCAGCCTCTTCTCCTCTCTGATTGGAGGGACTGCATAGTGGCTACCCTCAGTGTCTTCCTTTATGGAGGGCAGAAATTGGAATTTTAAAAAGCCTACTCCACTCTTCATCTGCTTTTGTGCCTGGGTTTTTTTACTCCACAGAATAAAATGCTCCTCACTGTCTTTTACCCCCTTTGTGTGTCTCTACCTTTTCTTGCCTCTTCCCCCCCAGCCAATATTAGATTATAAATTCCTTGAAGGTAAGGACTTATTAATTGTGTTCCTAGAGCTTAGCACAGTGCCTGGCACATAGTAAGCCTTTGTTAAATATTTTTTTAATATAAAAATATTTTATTTTTTTCCAAACAGTAGTTTCTACCAATCATTTTTGTAAGGTTTTGAATTTTGCAATTTTCCCCTTCCCCCCCAACAGAAGGTAATTTGATAATCTTGACGTTTCCATGATATGCATTGATCGAAATTGAATGTGTTGAGAGAAAAAAATCATAGCCTTGAGCAAGAAATAAAATATTAGAAAGATAGCAAAATTATGTAGTACATAAGACAACTTTTTAAAAAAAAAATTGAAGGTAATAATCATTTTGGTCTTTGTTTAAACTCCACAGTTATTTCTCTGGATACAGATGGTATTCTTCACCACAAATACCCTAAAATTGTATTGATGGGCTAAGCTAATCCATTAAGGCTGATCATCACCACCCCCATGTTGTTGTTAAAGATGTACAATGTTCTTCTGGTTCTGTTCATCTCACTCAGCATCAGTTCATGCAGATTTTTCTGGGCTTCTCCAAAATCCCATCCCTCCTGATTTCTAATTGAACAATAGTGTTCCTAATAAAACACATACCACATATCACCATTCCCCAATTGATGGGCATCCCATTGATTTCCAATTCTTTGCAATTAACAGAATTGCTATAAATATTTCTGTACAAGTTATGTTTTTACCCTTTTTCATGCTCTTTTCAGTGTATAGACCCATTAGTGATATTACTGGATCAAAGGGTGTTAACATTTTTATTGCCCTTTGGACATAATTCTAAATTGCTCTCCAGGAAGGTTGGATCAGTTCACTGCTCCACCAACAGTGCATTCATGTCCCAGATTTCCTACATCCCTTCCAACATTGATCATTATCCTTTCTGATCATATTGGCCAATCTGAGAGTTGTGAGGTGGTACCTTAGAGAAGCATTTAATTTGCATTTTTTTTTGCAAGGCAATAGGATTAAGTGACTTGCCCAAGATCACACAGTTAGGCAATTACTGTCTGAGTGGGATCTGAACTCAGGTCCTTCTGACTCCAGGGCTAGTACTCTTTATCTACTGCACCACCTAGTCCCACTAAATGTTTGTAGAATAGAGTAGCTGTCTTTTTTCCAGACCTTTGCTCACTTTATTGCTTGTATCTACAATATCTTTCTTCCTCCATTTTGACTACCTACCTATCCTTTAAGTCCTACCTTAGAAATTCTGATCCTTCTACTCAAGGATTGGGAAGCAACTTCCCTATGGCATCTCATTTTCTTTCTTAATGCACTTTATATTTATTCTGGAGTTTGGGTTATCTGTTATGTCATCTCTACAACTAAGACAGGCTGAAGACCCAGTCTTTCTTAGCACCTAGCACAATATTACAAACATAGTAGATGTGTAACCCCTTCATTTTACAGATGAGGAAATGAAACTTCAAAGAGGTTAAATTACTTTCCCAAGGTCACACAGGTAGTAAAACCAAATTCTCTGATGATAAACCAGTATTCTTTCCAGTGCCCTAAAACAAGTAATGTTTGTTGAATTTTGCTAATTTGTTTGCAAGTCTAATTTGAAATAATTAACATGCAAAAACTAAAGAATTAAATATTTAAATATTAAATTAAATATTCAACAATGTTGAACTTGTAAGGTTTTCAAAGCATATGAGAAATGGCTTCCATAATTTTTTATCCCTATTTCACAGATGAGAAAACTAAAACTAATCGAGGGCAAGTAGGTTATTTGAATCCAAGACCTTTGACATAGATATCAAGGCTCTTTCCATTTTACCATACTGTCGTCTATACTTATTTTTAAGTAACAGATTCAGTGATTTTATGTAATCCTTTTTAAAATTTGCAAATCACAAGTTGGCATGGCAACACTTTGATATCCTTGGTTTACGTACTTATATACGGGAATATTTTGTTTGCATTTTCTTCCATTTTAGAAATGTTGGATTTGCATTACTGTTATTAGCACAGATATAGATATGTAAAATATCTCAGTGGACACCTAGTTCAGCATGTCCATTTTTACAGATAAGAAAAAAATCCATTTACTTGCCCAAACTAGTATTTGAACTTCCTGTTTTCTTATTTGAAATCTAACATTGTACCATACTGTCCTTTATCACAACTGCTAGAAGAGAAGTAATCCCATCAGAAATGTAGGGAAAGGGTTAGAAATGAATAATCTGATAACAATAGTAATTATCCGTAATACATTTGCATTTAGCGATGGTTATTTCTTCCATGATTTGTGATGTATACTGTCAGTTAGCTTACTATACTTAAAATGAGATCTATTTAATTTCAGGACAGCTTGTCTTCCAGATTAATTTAGCCTGTGATGTCAGACTCGTAACTAACAGCAACAAAAATAATCTATTTTGGTAGAGAAATACATTATCTTGCTAGGAAGATTTTACATAATCAGTGAAATCCCCAGGTTAAGTCCCTATCTCTAATCTCAAAGTTGGAATTTTGTAAACACGTCTGAAAATAGTTCAGATTGTTCTTAGGTAGCACAATTGTTTTGAATTTTTCTCCTTAGTTCCTTGAAGACAAGAAGTATGACTTATTCCTTCATTTCCTCATTAACTCCTAGGGGCACCTAGGTGGCACAGTGGATAGAGCACTGACCTTGAACTCAGGAGGATGGAAGTTCAAATTCAACCAGACCCCTCACTCAAATCCAATACACGTGTTTCTCGTGGCATCATGTCCCCTATGCCATGATCTTGAAAAATGGACTAAACAAAACAATAATTAGCTAGTAATAGTGTATCTTACATTGAAAGGGATTGGGGGAGAAAATTAGCCCGTGGGGATTTGTGATTTGCTACTAAGGAAAGATCAGTAGGAACATTTTAGGCTTCAAAGGAATATGCATGTTTATTGATTGAATGCATGAGTAGATTTTAAATTTAAAAAATTGTATTCTGACTTTAAATGTCCCCCCTAACAGAGCAACAAATTTACAGATTCATTATGTCTTCCCCCCCAAAAAAAAGAGCAAGAAAAAAGAAAGAAAAGATCATGAACTTTAGCCTGTACTCTTGGAACCATCAGTTCTCAGCATGGCATATTCCAATTTGAGTCCTTTGTAATTATAGTTGGTCATTGTGTTAACTAGAATTTCTAAGTCTTTTGATATAGATTTTTAAAAAATATATAATATTCTTGTTACTGTGTAAATTCTTCTCCTAGTTCTCTTTACTTCACAGTGTATCAATTCATGCAAATCTTAACAGGTTTATCTGAAACCTTCCCTTCATCATAGAGTACAGTCGTATCCTTTTGTATTCATACATCATAACATGTTCAGCCATCCCATCAGTTACCAATTCTTTGCTACCAAAAAAGAGCAGTTATAAATATTTTTTTACAAAAGGATTATTTTCTCCCTTTTAAAAAATCTCTTTGGGATGAGCATTTTCTAGTGGCATTACTTGGTCAAAGGGTATGTTCAGTTTAGTTTTGGGGGCATAGTTCCAAACTTTTCTGAAATGACTGAACTAGTTCACTAGCTCTCCCAATCCTGTATGAATAAACTGGTTTTCCTGTATTCCCTCCAATATTTTTCATTTTCCTTTTTTTTTTAAAATCGTCTTGGCTAGTTTGATTAGTGTGAAATGGTATTGCCATGACTTGGTTTAAAAAAAAAAGGAAAATATTTTACATGTTTTCTTCTGTGTAATTTTTTTTTTTGGCTAAACAGTGGGGTTAAGTGACTTGCCTGAAATCACACAGCTGGGTAATTCTTAAGTGTCTGAGATCAGATTTGAATCCAGGTCCTCCTGACTACAGTGTTCTACTACTGTGCTGTCCATTGCGCCACCCAGCTGCCCCATCTTCTGTGTATTTTTAAAAAATGCTTCAGTTTTCCTTTGCAGAAGAAACAGAAACAAAAGAACAACCAGCCTAGTCATTTTCTATTATCTATTCTCTTTGTTCCATCCCTAAACAAAGATCTTATCCCTTTTTTGGTCCTGCTTTTTGTCCCATTTTAACTTAAATGTCCTATTTTGTTCCTGATCTTTCCTTATTTTGAACTTTTACACTTAGCTCTATTTAATTTTGATTTTATTTATTTAAGGCAATGGGTTAAGTGACTTGCCCAAGGCCACACAGCCAGGCAATTATTAAGTGTCTGAGGCCAGATTTAAATTCAGGTCCTCCTGACTCCAGGGCTAGTGCTCTATCCACTGAGCCACCTAGCTGCCTCCCACTTAACACTATTTTTACAAGATAGGAAATACACCTTTTTCTTACAAGATACTTCCCCCCCCATGTTTCTTTTTTTAAAAAAAATTTTTCTTTTTCTTTTTTCTGATTTTCTGTTTTCTTTTTTCTGATTTTTTTAAAAAATATTTTATTTGTTTTCCAACTATATACAATAGTAGTTTCTACCTATCATTTTTGTAAGGTTTTGAATTTTACACTTTTCCTCCCACCCTTTCCTTCCCTCCCACCACCACCTCCACAAAAGACAGTCTGATAATCTTTACATTGTTTTCATGCTATACATTTATTGAAATTGAATGTGTTGAGAGAGAAATCTTATCCTTAAAGAGAAAATAAAATATTAGACAGCAAAATTATGTAGTACACAAGATACTTTTTTTTTTTTAAATTGAAGGTAATAGATTTTGGTCTTTGCTTAAACTCTACACTTCTTTCTCTGGATAAAGATGGTATTCTCCATTGCAGTTACTCTAAAATTGTCCCTGATTATTACATTGATGAAATGGGCAAGTCCATTAAGGTTGATCATCATCCCCGTGTTGCTGTTATGGTGTACAGTGTTCTTCTGGCTCTGCTCCTCTCACCCAACATCAGTTCATGCAAATCTTTCCAGACTTCTCTGAAATCACATCCCTCTTGGTTTCTAATAGAATAGCGGTGCTCCTTAACATATACCATAATTTGTTCAGTCATTCTCCAATTGATGGACATTCACTCAATGCTATGAATATTTTTATACAAGTGATGTTTTTACCTTTTTTCATAATCTCTTCAGGGTATAGACCCGGTAGTGGTATTGCTAGATCAAAGGGTATATGCACATTTTTATTGCCCTTAAGGCATAATTCCAGACTGCTCTCCAGAAAGGTTGGATGAGTTCACAGCACTACAGACAATGTATTAGTGTCCCAGATTTCCCATATTCCTTCCAACATTGAACATTGTCCTCTCTGGTCATATTAGCTGATCCGATACGTGTGAGATGGTACCTCAGAGCTGCTTTAATTTGTATTTCTCTATTCAGTAATGATTTAGACAATTTTTCATATGACTGGATAGCTTTGATTTCTTCATCTGTAAATTGCCTTTGCATATACTTTGACCATTTATCAGTTGGGGAATAGCTTGTTTTGTTTTGTTTTGTAAATTTGACTTAGTTCTCCATATATATTTTAGAAATGGGTCCTTTTGTCAGAAATACTAGTTGTAAAAATTGTTTGCCAATTTATTTCATTTCTTTTTATTTTGGTAACAGTGGTTTTGTTTGTGCAAAAGCTTTTTAATTTAATGTAATCAAAATTATCTAATTTGTTTTTTGGGTTTTGTTTTAGATTTTTTCAAGGCAATGGGGTTAAGTGGCTTGCCCAAGGCCACATGACTAGGTAATTATTAAGTGTCTGAGGTCGAATTTGAACCCAGGTACTCCTAACTCCAAGGCCAGTGCTCTATTCACTGCGCCACCTAGCCGCCCCTCTAATTTGTTTTTAATGTTCTCCATCTCTCCCTTGGTCATAAACTGCTTCCCTTTCCATAGATCTGATGGTTAAACTATTCCTTGGTCTCTTAGTTTTCTTATAATATTGTCTTTTATATCTAAATCTTGTGTTGATCTTATCTCGGTATAGAGTGTGAGATGTTGGTCTAATCCAAGTTTCTGCCATATTAATTTCCAATTTTCCCCAAGTTTTTATTGAAGAAAGAGTTCTTATTCCAGAAGCTGGACTATGGGTTTATCAAACAGTTGATTACTATAATTGTTTCCTTCTGTCTCTTTTGTACCTAATCTATTCCACTGATCCATGCCACTCTGTTTCTTAACCAATACCAAACAGTTTTGATGATTGATGCTTTATAATATAATTTTGGATCTGGTAAGCCTAAGCTGCCTTCTTCTGTACTTTTTTCATTAAATCTTTTTGCTTCTCCATATGAATTTGGTTACAGTCTCCTCTAGTTAATCAAAATAATTTTGGGGGAGTTTGATTGGTAAGGCATTACATAAGTAGTCTAATTTATTTAAAATTGTCATTTTATTATTTTAGCCTGGCCTATCCATGAACAGTTGATATTTGTCTAGTTATTTAAATCTGATTTTATTTGTGTGAAAAGTATTTTAATAGTTTGAGTCTACCTTGGCAAGGTAGACTCCCAAGTATTTTATATTATCTGAAGTTACTTTAAATGGAATTTCTCTTTCCAACTCCTGCTGTTGTATCTTGATAGTAATATATAGAAATGCTAAGGATTTATGTACTCTTAAAATCTACCTCTATTACTTAGTCTGGCTTCCATTTTCAATATACATGTCTTTTAAAAACTTTTAATTCGTTGGTGAATTCCCTGTGTTTCCACATCAGTCTTTTCAGATAAATGTTATTTTTCCTTCTCAGGAATTTTTTTCCTGTTGTCTTCAGTATTTCAGTCTTGAGCATCTACCATTCTTTGTGGACTGATTTGTCCTGTAGTAACAACAATAACTCTGAAGGACTTATAAAGAATATTATCTGTCCCAAAAACAGAGTTGATGGTGTCTGAACATAGACTGAATTGTGCTTTTTTTTTTAAACTTTACTTTTCTTGAGGTTTCTTTTGGGGGAGGGGGATACTTTTACAATAATGCTGTGGCAGTAGTGCTTTTCATGACTGCACATTTTTAGATTTTCCCCTTGTTCTTTTATCTTTTGAAGAATGAAATTATCACTAAGGCAGATCAAGAAGTTCTTAATTGTTCCATTTTTGGTGAGAGAATTTCTGGATAATTCAAACTTTACATCACTATTCATATTATGCCTTTGTACCTGACTTGTGATATTTCCCAAATGCCTCATTCATTTTTTTCTTTCTGTCCTGATAGTCGTGTATAATGCACCATGATTTTCTTTCTCCTCCCATTGATCATTACCATGCTTCTCTTTCTCCCCATTTCATTCCCAACCCCATTTATTTCCATGAATATACCTTCTTGATTATTTGGAAAGCCATAAGAGGTTTGAATCTTATCTTACTATGGTTTTTACATGAAAAAATGAATTTTGTATGTATAGGTTTCTATTTATTATTTTAAACTACATTATATGATTGTATTTTGATGTATCTTATACTTCCAACAAGGTATTGTGTTCTCCTTTAGCTTAAACATAAGATACATTCTTTTTTTAATATTATTGTAGTTTAGACTTTAGGAATTAGAGCTGAAGAAATAAGAAAGCTAGTCTGTGGAGCTTGATTTGAAAACTGTAGTTATTGAGAACACAGATAACCAGAAAATACAGATAACTGGAATTTTAAAAAAATTACTTAGTTGGATATTATATAGCAACATTATTGATTCAGATAATAGTGACCTTGAAGGCTTTGTAATATCCTGAAATCTTTTGATTGAATTACCATAAATTGAACCATGTCTAACAGTTTGTATTTTAGTATTGGTCTAATATTATATTCTTAAATTTTTTGAAAATTTTTATTCAATAAAATTGGTAAGATTTTATCTGGCAAATGGTGAACTGGTTTTGGTGGCTAGTGTTATCCATAATATATTTTACAAAGCCCTTTTATGGTTTAAGTAGTTGTATTCTGTCTTTTATATATACAAACACAGTTTTTAATAGCAACAAAATTGTGAGACTAAATCTTGAAATTGATAACACAATTAAAATAATATCAACTCACATTAATAGAGAAATTCTTTTTTGAAAAGATAATCAAAAGTGTCTTCAGTGTAATTGCTGATTTATGAAGTTGTATATTATAATTTGTGGTGTGAAAAAGGTAGAAAAGAAGTCACTTATGTTCTGACTGTGATTATCATTGTGACTTTGATTTTAGAAAGTTAGATAAATCTAAACAGAAGAAACCAAGTTTGAGCATTTTCCTACTTAAAAGGCTTTCTTTTTAATTGAGAATTTTGTATAGAATAAACAGATTTTTTAAAAAAATGCATTTGAAATATTTCCTCTTTGAAATAGCAATGGACATTTCACCTCTTTAAACTTTTAAAGAGTAATCGCTAAGGGAGATTAATTTTAATTAATAATGAAATCTTTCTAAAATTCAGTTCTGTGATCTCTCTTTGTTGTTAGGCATTTGCCCTTGAGGCCAAAAGGGTTTAGAGAACTCATTTCAAATGACTGGATAGCAATGATAGACTGGAGAGTTCCTTAATTGAACCAATTCTTTGAACCATTTGGCTCCTAGATTTATTTTATCCACTTTTTGTATAGTTGATTCACCATCAAGCACTGGAGCACCTCAGATAGAATTTCCTAGGTGACTGATAGAGGCAAAGTTATTGATAGTAGTCTTCCCTTATTGCTTAGATTACAGGGACAGCAGTTAGACTTGGCCCTGCATCAGACTACTTTGGGAGTTATAAAAGCTTGCAAATAAATCTTCAGTTTGAACTGTTCCTGAAATCGTGGAAATACAATTTTCAATACCATAGGAAAGTAGCAGCAGGACTGACATCAAAACCAAATTCCAGAAAATAGTCTGGAAGAATATAGAATCCAGCCACAAAGAGTTGTAATAGAGACGGGGACAAATAAGAAATAAACCTAGAAGAGATTGACTTCAGATGACAAACAAAAGGTCAGAAAAAACAGCTTGAATACAAATTAATTAGAATTCCTAAGAGAGCTGAAGCAAGAGTTAAAAATGTTTTTATAAATGAAGCAATAAGGCTAGTGGAAGACATGAGAAAATAAATGAAAGCTATAGAGGGAAAAAAATTGAGAATTATTAGCTTGACACAAAGTGTACAAAATCTCAAGCACCAAACTCCCTAAAATTAGAATGCACCAAATAGAAGACAAGAAAATAAGAAATATTAAAAGAAAATGTTAGGTTTCTTATAATAGAAACAACTGACCTGAAAAACAAATCAAGTAGTTAAAATTTAAAAATCACTGAACTACTTGAACATCATGACCTAAAGTTTCAAGACCATATTTCAAAAAATCCTAAGAGAAAACTACCAGACTTTTTAGAACAGTAGGACAGTGGGGAAACAAAAAGAGTACCACTGATTACTTTCTAGTAGCCCCAAAATGAAAACTCCAAAGAACACAATAACAAAAATCCAGGGCTTCCTGGTCAAAAGAAAAATTACTGCAAACAGCTAAAAAGAATGACTCCATGTAGAGAACAACCATAGTAAAAATCACATGTGATTTATTGCTACCACTATAAAGGAGCAAAGAACTTAGAATACAGTATTCCAGAAGATAAAGAATATAATAAGCACATTAAAACTAAGTGTAACTTACCTAGATAACTGAGTATAATCCTACAGCAGACAAAATATATTTTTATGGAAATAGAGGCCTTTTAAGTATTCCTGATTAAAAGACCAGACCTATGATAAAAATCTTTGCTGTAGGAGTTGAAATGTGCAGGATAAATTTGAACATTGACAAAAGGTTAAAAAATAAATTGCATGTGTCCAAATATGGAGAGATGATATAGGTGGCATCTTAGAGGAAGGCTAATACATGAGACCTGGAAATGGTTTTGTTTGCCTTGATGATCTTAAAGGATGAATGGAAAAATAAGGGGAGAGGAATACATTGGGGGGTAGAAGTTAGGGGAAGGAAGGAAAAGGTCAAGGGAAAAAAATCTCATAACTGGAGTGTGCAAAGTAAACATCTATAAAATTGAGATGGGTAGGATAGTTGAACCTCGTTTCTGAACTGGTTGCAAGGAGTTGAACATATTTCAACGGGGAAACAGAAAAGAAAGATTAAAAGAGGGATTAGAATAGAAAAAAAGGGAGAAATTAGTCCTGACCAAACTAATTCTAAAGATGCAAAACTTTGTATAACACTTTTTGTGTTACCAAATAATGGGAATCTGAGGGGAATTGACTGAACAAGTTATGGTATATAAATGTAACAAAATCTTATTGTGCTATAAAAATTGATGAAGGGAATAGTTTCAGAAAAATGCAGGAAGACTTCTAATGAACTGCTACAGTGTGAAGTGAGTAGACCAAGAGACCAGTTGATACAATGACAAGGTAAAGGATAAAAAACTGAAAAAAATTAGGAGCTCTAATCAGCCATCATCCCAAAGAACTAATGATGAAACATATTAATTTATATCCTGATAGAGATGAAGGATGCAGGGTAAAGAATGAGACTTTTAAAAAATGTGGTCAGTGCAGAAATTTATTTTGTTTGGTAATAAAAGGATTTTATTTTTCTGTTTTTCTAAATAGTGAGGTTGGAAGCTATTGGAGGAAAAGAAGGAAGATTTTTCCTGCATGAAGAAAGTATAATTAAAACGATTATGTAGTATCTTCTTCAAATGTTGTGGATATTATTGCTGTATTCATTTGACTTTTTCGTTGTTGCCTCCTTTCCCTGTTACATGATAGAAACATTCTGTCAGTGAGAGCTTTAATCTAAAGATGTTGATAGGTTTACTTAGTTGAACCTTTACTCAAGTTAGCTTGGTATGTACAGTGGATAGAATGCAGGACTTGGTATCAGAAAGATACAGGTTTAAATTTTGTTTCAGATATTCCCTAGCTATATGATTCTGGGCAATTCACTTGACCTCTCTGTGCCACAACTTCTGCCTCTGTAAAATGGAGATAATAATGGGGCCTACTTCACTGTGTTCTTGTGAGGATTAAATGAGCTAAATCAGTCCACAAATCATTCTTTAGAATTAGCTTATTCAGTTTGCAATTAATTAAATTTTTTTTTTGCAAGACAAGACTTGCCCAAGGTCACACGGCTAAGTAAATTATTAAGTATCTGAGACAGATTTGAACTCAGGTCCTCCTGACTCCAGAGCCAGTGCTCTATTCACTGCGCCACCTAGTTGCCCCATTGCAATCAGTTTTTAATCTGTACTTTCATGACCCTTTGTGGAATGTCATTTTTATTGTATTATAATTTGAAAAGTGTGCATTTAACTAGTTCTCTGCATATGATTGAGAGGTTTTTTAATGCCCTAAAATACAGTCAATTTTTGTGAAGGTTTATAAGAAAAAAGAATACTTTTTATTCCCCTTCAGTTTTCTCCAAAAGACCATCATATTTATCTTTTTATAAAATTCTATTTATCCTTTTAATTTCTTATTTATTTTATAGTCAGATTTATCTAGCTCTGAGAGGGGGAAAGTTGAGATCTTCTACAGTATGATTTTTATTGCTTATTTCCTTCTTTTATTAATTTAACTTTTCGTTTAAGAATCTGAATGCTGGGGTAGCTAGATGGTACAGTGGATAAAGCACTGGTCCTGGAGTCAGGAGGACCTGGGTTCAAATCCAGTCTCAGACACTTAATAATTACCTAGCTGTGTGGCCTTGGGCAAGCCACTTAACCCCATTTGCCTTGCAAAAAACCTAAAAACAAAACAAACAAAAGAATTTGGATGCTGAGGGCAGCCAGGTGGCACTGGGGATAGAGTTCCATCCCTGAAGCCTGGAGGACCTGAATTAAATTCGGCCTTAAGAGACACTTAATAATTACCTAACTGTGTGACCTTGGGCAAGTCATTTAATCCCATTGCCTTACCAAAAAAAAAAAGAATTTGGATGCTGTACCATTGACACATATATGTTTAGTATTTATATCACTTCCTAATGGTGCCTTTTAGCAAGATTTAGTTCCCCTGCTTATCTGTTTTAATTAGATCTATTTTTGTTTTTTTCTTTGTCTGAACCTTTTTTTTTATTTCTGCTAAATTAAAGCATAATAGATTCTGATCTGACTTATTTTATTTCTGTGGGTTTTTCTGTTTGAGTGTGTTTCTTATAAACAGCATATTGTTGGAGTCTGGTTTCTAATCCATTCTACTATCAGCTTCCATTTTATAGTGAAATTCATCCTATTCACATTCATAGTTATGATTAATAATTCTATATTCCCTTCTGTCTCATTTTCTTCTGTTTATCCTTCTCTCTTTTTCTCCTGTAACTTCTTTAAAGTTTGTTTTGCTTCTAATCATTGCCTTCCTTTATCTGCCCCCCATTTTACTAACACCATCCCCCTTATCCTCTTCCTATTTTACTTCCCCATTGTTCCACCACACACACTCTTTGGACCAATTTAGATGAGAGTAAGGTTCAAGTAATGCTCCCCCTCCACATCATTTTCTCTTCTACTGTAAAATCTCTTCTTTGCCTTTTTTTAAATAAGAAATCATTTCCTCCATTCATTTTCTCCCATGGCAACCTTCTTTCTTGACCCCATTTATTTGCATATTTAGTTGTTTGTTTCTTTGCTTGCTTCACCTCAACATAACCAACGCACTTCTAAGTGGACTCCTTCTAACTGTACTTTTGATAAAATTCTTTTTTTTTTTAGGGTTTGGGTTTTTTTTGCAAGGCAATGGGGTTAAGTGCTTTGCCCAAGGCCACACAGCTCGGTAATTATTAAGTGTCTGAGGTCAGATTTGAACTCAGGTACTCCTGACTCCTGGGCCGGTACTCTATCCACTGTGCCATGTAGCCACCCCTGATGAAATTCTTAAAGAAATTTTATTATCATTTTCCCATGTAAGAATATAACCAGCTTAATATGAGTACTTGTTATAAGGTCTTAGTTTTTCTTTTGCGCTAAGTGGGAGGTGGAAAAGAGGAAATAGACCTTTATTACTTTAAAAAAAATTTGAAAAAATAGAGATTTGGCTCATGCTACAGATGTAAAATATTTTATTCACTTTGAGATGAGGTCACTCATTAGATTTCCTAAATTGTTTTACTGCAGTACAAAAGACCTTATTGAATGGGGGAGTCATCTGTGAATATGTCGAATGTAAAAACAAAACATGAGTAACACTTTTTAAAAACTGAAAACAACATTAAAGACTCTAAGTTGATTCATTAAAAAATGGAAAGTTTAATTTTATTGAGTCCTTTTATGATTTCTCTTTCATGTTTACCTTTTTATGCTCCTCTTGAAGCTTGTGTTTGAATGTCAAATTTTCTTTTAGCTCTGATTTTTTTTTCATCAAGAGGACTTGGAAGTTTCATTAAATATTCATTTTTCTCCTCTGAAGGATTATACTCAGTTTTGCTGGGTGTGTTATTCTTGGTTTTAATCCTAGCTCTCGTGCTTTCTGGAATATCATAGTTTAAACCGTCTGCTTCTTTCATGTGGTAGCTGCTGAATATAATCCTGATTTTAGCTCCATGATATTTGAGTATTTCTTTCTGACTACTTGAAATATTTCTTTTTGCCCTGTAAGCTCTGGAATTTGGCTCTAATATTCCTGTGGATTTTCGTTTTGAGATCTCTTTTAGGTGCTAATTGGTGACTTTCAGATTCTGTCTTACTGTCTGGTTCTGGGATATTAGTACAGTTTTCCTTGATAATTTTTGAAATACACTGTCTGTTCATTCTTTCATCATGGCTTTCAAGTAGTTCAGAATTCTCTCTTGACCTATTTTTATTTTCTAGGTCAGTTTTTCTGATTAGATGTTTCCTTTCTTTTTCATTCTTTTGACTTTATTGTTTCTTGATGTCTCAGAGTTAGTAGCTTCCATTTGCCTGATTCTAACTTTAAGGAATTAATTTTTTTTATTTTTTTAGGTTTTTGCAAGGCAAATGGGGTTAAGTGACTTGCCCAAGGCCACACAGCTAGGTAATTATTAAGTATCTGAGGCTGGATTTGAACTCAGGTACTCCTGACTCCAGGGCCGGTGCTCTAGGGTATTAATGTTCTTTAATGAGTTTTTGTACAACTTTTTATTTGGCCAGTTCTGCTTTTTAAGGAATTGTGCCCATAGTGAGGTTTTGTATTTCTTTTTAAAGGTATTTTTTTCTTCATTAAATTTTTGAATCTCTTACTTAGCTGTCTTTTTTTTTTTTTGCAAGGTAGTGGGGTTAAGTGACTTGTCCAATTATTAAAATATCTGAGTCTAGATTTGAACTCAGTCCTCCTGACTCCAGGGTTGATACTGTATCCACTCTGCCATCCAGGTGCCCCATTAATTGTCTTTTATTAATTTTTTCCCTTGATTTCATTTCTGTATCTAGTTTTTTTTCTCTACCACTGTTTTTGATTTACACACACACACCTTTTAGGTGTTTTGATATCTTTTTCTTCTGAGTTTGCTGGGGAGTCAAAGGCAAAGGAGTCTCTGCTGTGATGGAGATCATAGTCTTATAGAGGGGAGACAATATGTACTAACTAGAAAGATACAGGATAAATTGGTTCTGACTGAAGGAGGGATTCTTTATCTAATTTGAAGCTAGGGAAGCCAAGAAGTGGAAGGTAGGAGAGAGAGACCATATCAAGCATGGGGAATAGGATGCAAAAATGCACAGAGTTGAGAAGATGGAACATCTTATATGAGAAATAAGACTATTATTAGTAGATCATAGAATGCCATTGGTTCTCAAATTTGTGTTCTCAGAACTCCTTTGCTTTCTTATAAATATTATGTATCTCCCAAAGAGCTTTTGTTTATGTATTTCTCAATAAGTTATACCTATAGATATTCATTAAATAAGGCATTAAAAGATCTTAGTGTCATTGGAAAAATAGCGTTGTGATCTCCAGACCCCTGAAAGGGATTTAAGCACTCCAAATAGTCCCAGGCTACACTTTGAGAACTGCTCAAGAATGTGAAGAGGAATTAGATAAAAGAAGACTGGAAAGATAAGAGGAAACCAAGTTATACAGATATTAAAAACCAAACAGAAAATTGTATGTTTTATCTTAGAGATAATGGGGAACTGTTGGAGTTTATTGAGTGGGGAAGGGGGGAGTATAACAACATGATCAGACTTGTGTTTTAGGAAGATCAGTTTAATACCCAATTGATTGGAGGATGGACTGGAGTGGAGAAAGACTTAAGACAGGGAGGCCAACTAGAAGGCTTTTGCAGAAATACAGGCTTGAAGTGATGAAGGCTTGCATTAGGATAGAGGCAGTGTCAGAGGAGAGATATTATGAAAGAATGAACAATAACATATTGGTTTGGGGGAGTTGGGGCCAAATTGAGAAGTTGAGAATAAGACCTAGATTGTGAGCTTAGGTGAACATGAGAATGTTGATACCTTTTATAGTAATAGAAATGTTAAAGAAGAGGGAAGGGACATAGAAATAATGGGTTCAGTTTTGGAGATGCTAAGTTTAAGATGTTTATAGGATATCCAGTTTGAGATGTTCAGTAGGTAATAGGGGTATAAAATTGGAGGCTAAAATAAGGGACAACTAAGTGGCAAAGTGTATAGAGTTCCAGGCCTGAAGTCAAGAAGACTTATCTTTATGATTTCAGATCTGACTTCAATATATAGCTATGTGACTCTGGGTTAGTCACCTAACCCTTTTTGCCTCAATTTCTTATCTATAAAATGAGCTAGAGAAGGAAATGGCAAACCACTCCATCTTTGCCAAGAAAAGCCCAAATGGTCCCAGGAAGAGTTGGACATAGCTGAAACTATTGAACAGCAACAAATGGGAGGCTAAAACAAGGTGTTACAACTAAGTAGATCTGAGAGTCATCAGCATAGCAATGATAATTGGAAGCTGATCTCATCATCAAGTTATATAATATAGGGGAATAAGGCATCCCAGCATACAACGTAGTCTTAGGAGTCATCCAGTTATTGGGGGAGGTCATAGCTCCAGTAAAGGAAACTTCCAGGGAATGATCAGACAGGTAGGAGAATTAGGACAGAGTGCACTGTTGAAAAAACTTGGGAGGAGAGTATCAAGGAGAGGAGGGTGATCAGTAAAGACATCAAGAAAGATGAAGATTGAGAAAAGGCCATGATTTAACAATTAAGAAGTAGCCATTGGCAAACCGTGAAAATAATTTTTATTGAGTAGTGACGTTTGAACTAAACTGATGGATGAGAGTAAAGGAAATGAAAACAGCCATCATAGACAACCTTGCTCAAGGAGATTAGTTAGGAGAATTAGGAGAAATAAATGTCTTGGGTGGATCAAATAAAGTTTGAAGATGGGAGAGACATGAGCAGCAGGGAGGGTAGGTATAAGCAATAGAAAGATAGAAATTGAAAATGAATGAGACAGGCTTTAAATGGAAAACAGAAGTTTGTATTTTATCCATAATAGATAGCCCTTTGAGGCGTCATGAACAGTCATAATCAGACGTGCTTTAGGAATTTCATTTCGACAATTATTTGAAATGGTGTATTAGAAAGGGGAGAGACTGGTTTAAAAAAAAGACTAATAAGAACGCTATTTCAACAGTCCAGTTAGAGGACATTAGGGATTAGTCTAGAATGATTATGGTATGAGTGGAGAGCAGGGGATGAAGAGGGAACATGGATGTCGAGAAGGTTGTTATTGACAAAATTTGATAAATAATTAGATGCATGGAAAAAGAAAGATTGAGAGTATGTGATTCCTTGCATTTTAGGTTGTTTTCTAGCTCTTTTGAAGCTAAATCCTAAAAGATCTTAGATCAGTTACATGAGCTGTAATTTAATTTTAAGTTTAGATGAGAGTAGTAAAAGAATTGGATAACCTAGGGAATATTGGAGAGAAATTTTTCATCTGATTTATTTATCTATTCTTCCAGAATAACATAATTTAAAATTATGCCATGCTTCTGTATTTCTAAATTTCAGATCAAAGTTTGAGATCCGTTTTTTGAAACATTTCTTTTTAAACCTCCTAACATTAGCTTATAGTTATATAATGCCTTATGGTTACAAAACTCTTTATATACATTGTTTCATTTGATCCTCAAAATGTCCTTGTGAAGTAGGGAAGTATAAATATTATTCTCATTTCATAAAAACAAACTCAGAGAAACCAAGATTTGCCTAGCAGTCTCATGACTAGTAGCTGATAGGACTTGCTCTTGAATTTGGGTTTTCTGAGTCCTATTCTTTCTTAATTCATAAAGGGGGGGAGCTCAGAAATTGTTCTTTTCTGGCATTTTTTTCTATATATTCTTTCACTTAATCTCATACAATAGGGAAATACAGAGGTATTTCTGACCCTTCCTCTAACTAGTATTCTCCTTAATTTTTTCACTCTATGATTTTCTTTGCAAGACTTTGGTCTCTTCCTCCTTTTTCCATTTTTATTTTTATTGCTCTTTGTTTTTTGCATTTAGCATATATTAGTTGGCATCTCATTGCAAATCAAGTTCTCTTTTGAGCTTGTAATATTAAATAAAACCTGATTCCTTAGAATTTCATTAAAAAAGTCTTCATGCCTTGGGTTTCTTCTTCATATTTTAGAATTCTTTACATCTAAAAGCCTCAAGGAACAAAAACAACAAACTATCAGAAAAATAACTAAGGTCAGGTTAGTGATAAATATAATTGAATGTTAGAAAATAATTGAAACAATAAATCCAAAAACTTTTAAAAATACCAACAATTTTGATAATTATCTAAAAACACTCTCAAATCATCAGAATTAGAAATGAGAATAGAACAATTACAGCAAGGCAAAAGAGTTGAGAGAATTATCGGTGATTATTGTTGTTTTAATAAATTTGATCATGATAAAATTGAAATACCAAAATGACAAAAAAAAGGTGAATGACCTAAAAACACCCATCTCATGAAGTTTAAGAGAAATACACATGAAAATAATTCCAAAATTTCTCCTCACTTTTGGCAGTTTGCCAAAGATGGAGATAATGTGATAACAATCAATGTTGGAGGGCTCTGGAAGGCGGCAGGTACAGTAGTGTGCACCTTCTTCAACAGGAAGCCCTGAGTGGTCCTGGCCTAATCACTTAAACTCATCTATAAAATGGGGCTAATTATGGCATTTTACCTCTTAGGATTGTTATGAAGATCAAAAGCAATAATAATTTTAAAGTGTTTAGGCCAGAGCCTGGCACATAGAAGGCTTTTAATAAGTTCCTGATTCCTTGAAAGTAAAAAATGAATCAAAGTTTATGCCAGAATATTCAGAGTAATACTCTTTGTGGTAACAAAGAACATACTGTGAAATGAGAAAGGATAATATGAAGAATTTAGAAAAACAAGAGATTTGTATTGATGCAGAGTAATATAAGCAGAACCAACTTCCATGTCATATGTACAATGACTTAACAATGTTGTAAATATCGAAAAAAATTCCCCAAAATAAAGTTGAAACATCTTCTAGCTCTTAGGCTGGCTCTATGATCTAATGGAAAAAATTAATTAAGGCATGAAGAACTGATAATGAAGCATATTTCTTTTCTTACTGCAAAAGAGATAGAGGTGAGGGTCACTATTCAAGAGATTGTATACAATGGGAGACACAATTTATATATATATATATATATATATATATATATATATATATATATATATATATCTCAAAGATTTTTGTCACTAGACAGGGTTCAGTTCAATGGGAAGAGGAATAATGACTGAAATAAAGACAAAAGACAACCCCCCCAAATTAATAGTTGTTCTGTTTTTGTATCAAAAATTAGTTTTATAAAGATCAACGTGATAGATGACTTCTAAATGTTTGCAATTTCTTTCTTCTCTTCATTTCAATAAACATATATTAAGTTGCTTTTGTTACTAGGCTGGGGGTGGGGGGGAGTAGAGAAACTTATTATATAATACAGAGTATTACCAAGGTATATTAGATATAAAAGAGTGCTAAATAAAATATGAAGGGAAAATGAGAAGATAAAATTTGAGTTGGATTTTAAAAAATGAATTTGGAGTCAGACTCAAATTTTTTTTTTTTTTTAGGTTTTTGCAAGGCAAATGGGGTTAAGTGGCTTGCCCAAGGCCACACAGCTGGTGATTAAGTGTTTGAGACTGGATTTGAACCCAGGTACTCCTGACTCCAGGGCCAGTGCTCTATCCACTGCGCCACCTAGCCACCCCCAGAGACTCAAATCTTGATCCTGATAATCCTAAATGATCTTGGAAGAAGACACAATCATTCTGGGTCTCAGTTTCCTCATTTGTAAGATGAGGGAGTTGATAGATAATCTCTACAACCTTTCTGGGTCTGTGTTTGTGATCCTATAACAAGCAAATTTTCTTTTAAATTTGACCTTCACCTTCTTGGTTTCCATGACAACTCTACTCCAGAGACTTAATCATTTCATATCTAGAAACTGCCATAGCCTTTTAGTTATATTCCCTACTTTCAGTTTTTCTCTTCAAGAATTGCTGGAATAATCCTCCTCACATACTTACTCAAATTAAAGATTACATATTTTAGCCAGTGTGCTACCTAAAAATCTAGATAGCATTGAAAACTCTGTCAACTGCTTGATCTCTTCCACATCTCTCTTTATTTCCCAGTTCAATGCAATAGAAACCATTATTATAATAGTCCTGGTTCTTAATTCTTCATCTTTCTCCAAATTATTTTCTGATCCTCTAGCATGCTCTGCTTAATGTGTGCTGCCATTATGTGAGAAACTCTCAGAACTGAGGTCAAAACATGGTCATTTCTGTGCTCTCTTTGGCAGCATGTATGCTAAAATTGGAACGATACAGAGAAGATTAGCATGACCCTTGTGCAAGGATGACACACAAATTCGTGAAGCATTCTATATTTTTGTAATGTATAAATAGTTATATTAACCCGAAAAAGAAAGAAAGAGAAAGAAAGAAAGAAAGAAAGAAAGAAAGAAAGAAAGAAAGAAACCAGGAGGGATGGGAATTCAGGGAAGCATGTAGGGATTTGCATGAACTGGGGCTGAGCAGAATGAGCGGAACCAGGAGAACCTTTGTTGCACCCTAACAGCAACATGGGGGTGATCATCCTTGATGGACTTGCTTATTCCATCAGTGTAGCAATGAGGGACAATTTTGGGCTATCTGTGATGGAGAATACCATTTATATCCAGAGAGGTAGCTGTGGAGTTTGAACAAAGACCAAAGATTATTACCTTCAATTTAGAAAAAAACAAAACCGTTATCTTTTTATGTAATTTTGCTATCTCTTATTCTTTATTTTTCTTCCTTAAGGATATGAGTTCTGTCTCACCACATTCAACTTAGATCAGTGCATACCATGGAAACAATGTAAAGACTAACAGACTGCCTTCTGTGGGGGGGGAGGGAAGCAAGACTAGGGGTAAATCTGTAAAACAAACAAACAAAAAAAAACACATGGCCATTCCAGAAAGTGTCACAATAGGCATTCTGTATTCCCTAATACTTAAATACATTTAATGATAGCATTGGATCACAGTATCCTAGGGTGTTGAGTTAGAAGGAAATCTGGCCCAGTTGGCTTAGTGATTTGCTGAAGATCAGAACTAGTTCGGATAAAGTTCTAAATATAAATTGTTTCTATTTTATAGCTTAATATCATAAGCCATTTCAGAGGAGTGTATGAATGAGAAAGCTTTTATAGTTCAACAGGAAAAGTTTAATTTTTATTTAAAATTTTAACTTGACTTTTAATATTGAAACTCATATCTGATGAGTAAATAAAATTGGTATTTTCTGTTTAATGGGGTGATACCACCTATAAAACTTAAAATTCACACTAAGACTTTTACAGCACTGTGTATACACACACACACACACATACACATGTATTACTAGGTTTTATTTAGCTTTCCTCAACTTTTGGTCTAAGTGTGAGATACTGTTTTCCTCATAAATTTGTATCAATTAAATTTTGCATATAGGAAAACTATTTAGGAAGAACTGTGCCTTAAAAAGATCTAAATTTTAAAATTATTTTTATATCATCACTTGAGTCTTAGTTTTGTCAACTATTTTAAACAAGATTTAGTTCTTAGTTTTATTGGTAATAACATTTTTAAGATCTCAAATTTCCAAAAAAGTTCTATGACAAACTGATTTTTAAAATATGATTTAATAGATTTAAATCAAATTTCATTTAAAAGGAAACATTTTTTGCATCCTACATAGTTTAGATATTCATGTCTCTTCAAGCAAAAATAATATCTGCTCTCGTGCACTTTATAAGTCCACTTAGAGGTGATATATACACATATAGATATGTACTAAGTAGTTACGAAGTCATTTTCAGGAATTCAGTAGCAACTGACAGGAGGACAAGACCAAAAAAGAGTTTGGCTAGAAGGAGATACTTGGGTTGATTCTTGAAGGCAACCAGGAATTCATTCTTAAGGCTGAAAGGAGAAGAGAGATGCTTTCTAAGCCTGGAGGACAGCAAAGTATAGAAATCAAAGCATCTTATGTGAGAACAGTAAGGACAATTTGACTGTGTGAAGGGCTTAAAATGCCAGACATTTTAACCTGGATGTAATAGGAAGCCACTGGAGTTTGTTGAACAGAAAAGACATATGGTCAGTCCTTCAATTTTGAAAAAGGCCTTTGCCAGTTGTGTAGATGATGGATTGGAGCAGGAAGAGACTTAGAGTAGGAAGACCGATTAGGAGACTATTGCAATAGTCCTCATAGGAGCAGATAAAGACCTGAACTTGTACAGTGTATGTCCTACTGTTTTGTACAATTGTATATTATCTTTAGGCTTGTATGCTTTTTTCCTGTTCCTAATTCAATATTGTATTTTATATTCTCGTTTTATCTTTGCCTTGAAGATTCCTTTAATTCATTGAGGTACAGCTCCTTTTTATAAGGGCCCTTTCCTCATTCCCCCTCCCCCCATTTACTAATGTCCTCTCCCTCAGAAATCACTTGATATTTACTTTTTAATATAGTCGGTATTTTCTAATCTATGTTCGTTTTCTCCCTAAAAAAGCTCATTGAAGGACAGGGAGGGACTCTTTGGTTGTTGTCTTTATATCTCCAGCACCAAGCAGAGTATCTACTACATAGAATTTGTTTAATAAATGCTTATTGAATTGAATGGTTTTTACTTTAGTTAGACTAATGCTGGATTGCTACTGTTTTTTTCGTTAGCTTTTATTTCCATTTACAAAAAGCTAATATCCATATAGCATCAACCTTTATTAAAAATATTCATAGCAGTTATAGAACCATTACATTTACAAACATGTCTCCATGCCTTTTGTTGCTGTCCCTTTCATCTCTCAACATTTCTGCAAAGCAACATTTTTTCTTTTCTTATTGGCCAGCATTTTTTTTTTGCTTTGACTCCTATTTGCCCACATCTTTTTATCTTATTATCTTAACCTGGTTTGATATTTTTTTTAGATTTTTTTTTTTTTGAAAGGCAGTGGGGTTAAGTGGCTTGCCCAAGGCCACACAGCTAGGTAATTATTAAATGTCTGAGGCCAGATTTGAACTCAGGTACTCCTGATTCCAGGACTGGTGCTCTATCCACTGTGCCACTTAGACACCCTACCTGATTTGATTTTGTTATATTTGTAAGCTAGGAGTAAATAAGTATGTATGTATGTATTTGGAGGTAGTGTGGAAAGAATACAGTATTTGATTTTTGAATTGGACCAACCCCTAACCTTGCCAGATTAACCATATATCCTAAGGCAAGTTGTTGAACCTCTCTGAGGTTTCTCATTTGTAAAATAAGCATAATATCTTACTCTGCTTACTTCAAGTTTGCTCTCTGTAAACTTCAAAATGATATAGAAATGTTGATATAATAATATTTTATGTACAACTGTGCATATCTAATTATTCATATATGTACAATGAAATTTTGCTAATAGAATTTCACAATTTGACAAAAAAGATGATCTTTCCTCCTTAGAATACTCTGACCATGAATTTCCATAACAGAAGCTCCTCACATCGATAAAATTACATAGCCCAACAACAAAAAGAAATAAAAGAATCTATTAATGTATATAACCTTTCTTAACACATGTAAAATGACTTGACTTTATTGGTAAAAATATTTAGTGTTCAACTTTTGAACTTTTTCTAAATTGAAAAGTGAAAAGTATTCTATTTATTTTGCATTTATTTTTAGTATTTTATTGATGAATTGGTAGAAAATGAAGTTTTCTTTGTGGTTCCTGTTGTCCAGCTCCTTCACCACATTCCATTTATAGATGCCATCACTACCTTATATGCCTAAATCTCGGGAAAAGGCACTATCAAATTAAGAAGATTTGACTTCACATCCATATCTGAAGATAATACTACCTGTATGACCTTGGGGTAAATCATTTAATCTCTTTGGACCTCAGCTTATTCAACTGTAAAAGATTGCCCCTTCTACCCTGAGATCTGTGATCCTTGACCTTCTAGAATCCTAATTTTAGGTAATCTTAGGTTAGACCACTGGATCCAGATGACTCAGGAGAGGAGTAAATGAGACTGCTGACTTAGCACAGCACCCCCTCACTCAAATCCAATTCCTGTGCTTGTCGGGGCATCACCTCACTAAATCATGGCCTTCTTTGAGAATAAAGGACAAATGTTATCAATATTTTTTCTAACCACTGACTAGTAGAGAAAAAGGAATAAGAAGACAAAGAGTAGGCAAGACAGGATAGGTGGCCATATTTGCCCCTACTCTCTTTGGTGTATTAGCAGTCCTGCTTGTATCTTTAGGTATTTATTGCATATTCTTACTTCTATGATATAAAAAAGACGATCTTTTTAGTCATCAAATGTTCTTCCATTTAGAATATATAAACTACTCAGACATTGATTTACCACCCTCAGCCCCCTACCTCATCATCAGGGTACTGAGACCTGCATCAATTGAGGCCATAAGCATAAGCAGAATGCTGAGAAATTCTGGTTGCTGAGGTAATATAATACAGTAGTTTCTGGTATTATTTTTTAGTTATAAATATTCATTTTGGTTTAGCCCTAATAAATGGAGATTTAACCGTGACATTAAAATGTGTTGCATTTTAGTGTCTAAAATATACTTGAATTTTTAATTTCCTCTTTTAGCAATCTATATTGTGAATTGACTGCTGTTTATTTTTCTATAGTTTTTAATGTTTCAGTTTTTAGTACTACTTATTCCCCTTAATTTTTTTTAATTTAAAGATTTTCTTTTTCAGTTAACAAAATGTACTTTGCTTGTTACATTCCCTTCTCTCCACAGATTCAAACAAACAAAAAAACCAAAAAAAAACCCCATGTAATAAAGGCAAAACAAATTCCTTCATTGGCCATATTCAAAAAAAAAGTCTCAGTCCTCTTTTTTTAAGATAAAAATTTTTTTTGCACACAATTGACTTTTTACAGTCTTCAGAAGATTATGGAGGGAACCATCTTTGAAAAATAGGAGTTAGCTTCCTGTATTTCACTTATGTCTAAATATGTCTAATTTAAATTCAAATATAACCCTTTCATTGTACTAATATAAAGTTTTCTTAAAACCAAAATGTTACATCTTGAAATAGAGTCTACATATCAAATTAAACTCTGTAGTAAAAGTTGTTTTCATTTCATTTTAAATGTTATTTTTGTTTATCTCATACTTCAAAGGCAACTAAAAGCCTATGGTAACTAGTTTTTAACCATCATGCAGATTTGTTTTTATATAATTTGGCATTGTGTGTTTCCAGTAAAATGTAAACATGCTACATTTAATTCCTTTTACCTAGGCAAACAGAACCAAAAAAAAAGTCAACTGTGGAGTTTGCTATCACTAAATTGTATGGTTGTGTATAATCCAAAACAGTATTGAATGACAAGAAATTGTTTTCCATACAAATTAAACAATGTACTTGTTACTACAAATGAATTAGACCAAGGTCTTTTTAAATGCATTTTTAACCCTTTATTTGCTCTTTGGAACATATCTTTTGTGGTTATTTGATTAAAGAACAAATGACCTAGCTTAAGAATCTTTTATTTCTAATCTGAGGGTCTTATTTCTTTCAAATAATTTACTGGGTTGTCAAACATGTCTTTATTTTCCCAAAACTTAATTTTATTTAATTATTTTATAATTTTTTATTATTATCTGGATATCTAGGTTTGATTTTCAGCTAGTTCTAAATTGCAGATGGTTATATCTTCAGTCAAATTGTTTTCTAAGAAGGGCAGATTTATAGATTTGTTTTTACTGTTTTTAATAGATGTTTTACTCTTTTGGCCTTACTCTTTCATGGCAGAATTACCAAAGCCAAAGATAAGCTTGAGTATACCTGTTATCTCCTTATACCCCAGTCCTCTAAATACTGTCTTAAAGGCATCTGTATTAGACTCAAGATTATAGGCATTGCTCTATTTCTTTCCCTTAACCACAGTCACCACCTGAGAGAGAACTATTAAGGGTCTCAGTGATGGGTTTTGGAGAGTATTAACAAGGGAAGAATTGCTAGGAGAGAAAGTAGTTCACTTCAAAGCCCACAGTGTGTGAAGTCTTCAAAGTTTGTCATCATAGTTTGTGATTTCATCTCTCTAGCTTTATAGTCTTGATTTTTAAGTTTGGTCAGTCATTTGAGGACGGGAATATGGGAAAGCCACTGAAGTTTAAACTATTCTATATGTTTTTCTCTAACTTCTCACTTAGGTGAATTCTCAGCACTCTTAATTTAAACCAGTGGTTCTCAAGGTGTTTTCCATAGACGTTTCTCTAGGTGTACCATAAAAATTTGAATATATTACTGCAGATAAAATTTATAAGTAATTTTGTTAAATATAAATTTTACTTGTCCAGCATACATAGTATGATAAGTATAGTGTTCACAAAATAAACAAAACTTGCCTGTTACAGGTACACAATATCCTCAAAATACGCCAGACCTTGAACTCGCAAAGAACTCAACAAAAACAGCTGCTCTTACTGAAGGGAAACTGCGCATTTGTGAGTCTCTCGACTCTCCCATAGTGTTGCCAACTTAAAACATTCACTGTGCTTCTTATTGAAAGAATACATGCCATGACTTTCTCCACTCCTTCCCCTCCAAAAATAAAATTTGAGAACCATTGGCCCATATACCATGTAATCAAGCACTTGGTTATATATTTTTCTCCATCTTTTATGTATCTTTCTCTCCTTATTTATTTTCTAAGCTCTGCAAGGACATGTGGTTATCTCTTGTAATCCTCAAAGCACCTAGGCACTGTGCTAGACACTAATGTCTGCTTGAATAGTTGATGACTTGATTGTATCAGGGAAATATAGGAGAGATTGTGATGTTCTACACTAATACTTGGTTAAAATCTCTAGTTCTGGGCAAAAAGAATATCTTTAAAAATATTAATTACAGATTTTAAACATTTAAATACTTGAATTTTGACATATCCAGAGCATTGTAAATAAAGAACTATCTTTTAAGCAAACTGAAAGCAGTTAAGATTAATAAGGAAACAAGCTAAATGTTGAAAGTAAAATTATTGAAATACTAATATTCTTTGCATTTTGTTTGTCTTCAAGCAAATGGTTATGAGCCTTAGAGTTTCTGAACTGCAAGTACTTTTGGGCAACGCCGGAAGGAACAAGCACGGGCGTAAACACGAACTTCTCACAAAAGCACTGCATTTATTAAAGGCTGGCTGCAGTCCTGCTGTACAAATGAAAATTAAAGAACTCTATAGGCGGAGATTCCCCCAGAAAATTATGACACCTGCTGACTTATCTATTCCCAATGTACACTCAAATCCCATGCCAGCAACTTTGTCTCCGTCTACCATTCCACAACTTACTTATGATGGTCACCCTGCAACATCACCATTACTTCCTGTTTCTCTTCTGGGACCTAAACATGAACTGGAACTACCCCATCTTACATCTGCTCTTCACCCTGTCCATCCGGATATAAAACTTCAGAAATTACCATTTTATGATTTGCTGGATGAACTGATAAAACCCACCAGTCTAGGTAAGGTTCCAGTGGTCTTTAATAATGATTTGGATTATTTTGATATCTATTTTTGGGGGGGAGAAAGAAAAATTTCCAATTTAGACCGCTTCCTTCTGTGATTATGATAAATTATCCATGAAAATTTAGTTAATATTTAGTTAATTTTTAACACCTAGAACAAGGATCAGAACTTCTCTTAGCATGTAATGATTAAATATATAATTTTTAAGGGAGTTTTATTCTGTAGGGGGTCAATTTGACTTAAGATGTAATCAAACACTTTTGATCTGCTTCTGGTCAGTAGTTGAGTGAAGTGTGTTCAATGTCAAAAGAAAATATTAAAAAGATACAAGAAGAAAAACAATCTGGAGTTTAATATTTTAAATAATTTATTAAAAATATTGGTACATGTAAGCTTTACTTAAAAAGCTTAACTCAATGTAATTAAATTTAAATTATTCAATATGTATTAAAGACATTTAATAAATTAATTTAAAAGTTCAATTAAATAGTGTGGTTTAAAATCAATTTCTGCTAATAGAAATTTCTAGATTCATTTTTTCCTCTTAAAAACTTAATGATATATATACCAGATGGAAATGGTTTTGATTATTTAGATAGGTAAATGATTTCAGTTATCAAATAAAAGTTTTTATAGTTACATATATGACCTAAACAAACTTGTGATCTATTAGAATTTCTGGGTTAATATAAGAAATATTGCAGGTCCTCAAATGTGTGTCAGTAGATAGATATATGTTGACTTCTTTTACAGTCATAATTCTAAAATAACAAGTACAGTAAAATTTCTTTTATTGAAATTTTGTTTAGTTTTTATGTCCATCATATCATAGTTTATGGAATTTGAGTTTAGAATTTTGATTTTTATATTTCTGTTCTGTATTTAATATAAATGGCTTTATTTGATTACCTTATTAATTTTATAAGCTAATTAATTAAAATTGCTAAAATACTTTTATATCATTAATCACTGTTATTCTATGATACTGATGAATGGATTTAGAAAATATTAAATCTCATCTCTTGGGTAAGATTTTATTTTAGGTATTAATATTCATTTGTATAAATGAATATTCTAGGAAATATTTTTAATATAATCTCTGCCTTTTCTATTTATATATTTTTATTTTATTTATTTAAGACAGTGGGGTTAAGTGACTTGGCCAAAGTCACAAAGCCAGGCAATTATTAAGTGTCTAAGGCTGACTTTGAACTTGAGTCCTCCTGACTCCAGGGACGGTGCTCTATCCATTGCACCACCTAGCTATCCCCTTTTCTATTTATTCTTAAAATCACTCAAATACTAAAGATTTTATGTTTGTTTTTAATTATAATTTTGCTTATGTTTTTCCATTAGCTCTCAACTTTCATGTCATTGCTGGTCTTTTTGTAAAACATGATTCTGATTCACTGTTGTTATAAAGGCCAGTTGACAATATAATTAATCTTGACCTTAATAATACTGGACTCTAATACTTCATTTTTGTACAATAGAAATATAATCTAATGTTTTTGAAAAAATATTTTCATTCTAATTATTAATAGAAGAAATAGATTCTATTTGCTTAAAAGTTACTATATGTACAATTTTTCAGAGTCTGAAAGGGGATTGTGAAAGGAGGATCATAGTTTTAAGATTGCAGTTGCAAATTGATTATCCCTTAGTGTCTAAACCATGAGTCCAATCTTAGCTTTTAGACTACATCACTTAACAAAAAACTTGTCAAGGATTATATGTAGAAAATATCAATGAGTATAAAATAATTAAAGTGTAATAATGCTGCATGAATAGGCTTTGATAACAACAGGTGGCCTGTGGGTTGGACACACCTAGTCTAAACAGTTTAAAAGCTCTGTTAAGCTAATAAGAGCAGCAGCCCAAAACAAAAGGTTTCCAAGAAAGTCATAGGTCTAGAGCTAGAACAAAACTAAGAAAGAATCTATTACAATTTCCTAATTTTATAGGTGAGGAAACTGAGATACAGGCCATTTAGAAACCTTGCTCAAGTTCACACAGATAGTGAAAGTTAAAGTTGGGATTCAAAACTCAGGTCCTTTATCTCCAAGTTTATTGTTCTTTCATTATACACACTGCCTCTCTAAAATTTGTAGAATCATAAATCTAGACTTGAGAGGGATTTCAGAACTATCTAGTCCAGTCCTCTAAATTTTACAAAAGAGGAAAGAAACTAAGAAACATTTAGTGGCTTCCTTAAGGTCATACAAGTAGGTAGTAGTAGAACTAAGATTCAAACCCAAGTTCAATGACTCCATATTCAGTGATCTTTCCACTATACCATATGCTTCATCCTTCCATCCATTTTTTCCTAGAATATTATAATTATATTAAACTATTTTAATAATACATATTGTGACTTAGTCACAATTAAAGGCATTCTGCATTCATTCTCATGTATTATCCAGCATAGCCTGACCTAATCATAATTCATATCTTGTCATGTTATTTTTCTTAAATAGTACTATAAACTTTTAATTTTGAACTTCAAAAATTTAGAAATACATAAAATTTATCTTCAGAATATGCTGTTAAAAGCAAACATCCCAATTTTGAAGACTTCTGAAAATGTTTTAAATTTCTGTTCCTATTAGAATTTTCTGTTTAGTATCTTTTTAGACATCCTTCTGGTTAGTTGGTACTATTTTTATTAACTTTTTTATCTTATTTACCTGGAGAGATGAAAAAAATGCATATGAGAAGATGGCTATATATTATAGGGGCTTAATGGATGCTTGTTGAATTGACTTGAATTGCAGTATATTATGTTAGGTATTGGAGATACAGAAATGAAAAAATAACTTGCTCTCCATCCTCAAAGAACCTTTTGCAGTCTAAGAAGGGAGAAGGCAGTTATACAGATCCTTCATGGAACGTTAAGAGCCTACTATGTGCCAGGCTTATGCTAAATAAGCACTGGGGTACAAAAGAAAGGCATAAGTAAGTCTGTCCTCTAGGAACTTGTGTACTATTGAGAAAGACAATATGCAAATAAATGGTTATATACATGAACAGAAAGGCATAATAAACTTGATAGGGGGGTGTGTGTGTGTGTGTGTGTGTGTGTGTGTGTGTGTTTGAGAAATGAAGAAGTGAGGAATGAGAAATTGGAAAGGAAGGAGGCATTTCTAAGTCAGTCGAAGGAATTCTTAGAGGAAATTGTCTTGTAAAAAATAAAGGATTCCTGTAGGATAGGTTTTGCAAATGTAGGCAGAGAGAGTGGGGGAAAGATTGGGAAATGAGCAGCAGTCCCATTTGGCAAAAACATAGTGCTTGAGTAAGGTAATAAGAGATAGGTTGGAATCAGAGGGTCTTTGATGCCTGGAAATATTCTAATTTTAGATATGTTTTTTAAAAAGTGGAAAACTCAATTAGGAAAATGTTGGAAGGGGAAAAGATTGTGTTGACCAAAAATACTTTCATGCTATATGTGTTTGTGTGTGTGTGTGTGTTTGTGAAATACATGTATATCTGTATCTACTTACTTGCTTCTACTTTCATTCACAATATATATATATATGTATATATAAAATATGTGTAAATGTGTGTATATGTATAATATATATCTACTTACTTGCTTACTTTTACTTTCTTTCACAAAAAATATAAATATATATGTATAAAAGTTTGTGTATATGTATAACACACACACACACTCTATCCCATCTACTTCAACAAAATGGCCCCATTTGTCATCTTCACTCTTTCACTTATTTTCAGTTTCTACCTCTTTACTGGCTCATTTCCTATTGCCTACAAAATATTTTCATGTCTCCCCTATGCTGAAAAAACCCTCACTTGATCTTTCCAAACCAAATATCATCCTAATCTCTTGTGCCTTTTATAACTAAACTTGTGAAGGTCATCTACAAAAAGTGCATTCTATTTTCTCTTCTCTTATTTGCCTCTCTTAAAACCCTGTAGTCTTACTTACAATCTTACCATTTCACCAAACTCCTCTCTTTTAATTTCCAAATCCATTGCCCTTTTCTTCATTCTCCTTGATTTTTCCTGTAACCTTTAATACTGTTGATTACACTCCCCTTGATGCTCTCTTCTCACCTGCTTTTCTCCTTACTTAAGTGAACTGTTCCTTCTCTGTGTCTTTTCTTGATCTTCCTCCAGAACCTCCCTTTAACTTGTAGGTGTCCCTCAGAGTTCTGTTTTGGATCCCCCTCTCCTCTCCACTATCCTACTTCGCTTAGTGATCCCATTATCTTCCATGAATCTGCTGATTCTAGTCTCACATCTTTATCTGCCTTTCAGAAATCTAAAACTCTATGTTCAGAAGACTTATTAAACTCAACATGTGTCTCCCCCCCACCCTCACCCCTGCCAATCCCCATCTAATCTATAGCCAAGGCCTATTGATTTTTCCTTTGCATAATCTCTGAAAAGCACTCCTTGACACTACCACCGCTTTGATATGGGCTCTAATCACACTCAAGATTACTACAAGAGCCTGTTGGTGGGTCTGCCAGCTTTAAGATTCTCCCTACTCCAATCCATCCTTCTTTCTGCCATTTAAAATAGTTTTCCTAAAGTTCATTCAGTGTCCCATTCCACTCCCATCCCTCATACTCAGTAAGTTCCAGTGGTTTTCTTTTGCAAATAAAAAAAATTGTGTTTTGACATTCAGAGCTTTCTCTTGCCTTTCTATTCTGCTTTTTTCAATTTACTCTTAAATACATACTTTTCAATCCAGTAACACTGATCCCCTGGCTACTCCATAAACAACACTCTCTTAGATTATCAAATTTATTGGCATACAATTGGGCAAAATAATTCCAAATTATTACTTTAATTTCTTCCTCATTGGTGATTTCACCTTTTTTTCATTTATAATACTAGCAATTTGGTTTTCTTTTTTTTTAATCAAATTAACCAGAGGTTTATCAATTATATTGTTTTTTTTCCATAAAACCAACTCTTGGTTTTATTTATTAGTTCAATAGTTTTCTTGCTTTCGATTTTATTAATTTCTCCTTTAATTTTTAGAATTTCTAATTTGGTATTGAATTGGGGGTTTTAAATTTGTTCTTTATTTAATTTTTTTAGTTGCATGTTTAGTACACTGATTTCCTTTTTCTAATTTATTCATGTAAGCATTTAAAGATATAATATATCCCCTGATGATTGCCTTGGCTGTATCCCATAAGTTTTGGTACATTGTCTCATTATTGTCAATATCTAGGATAAAATCATTTGTTCTTTGATCCACTAATTTTTTAAAATGAATGTTATTTAGTTTCCAATTAGTTTAAGTCTGTCTCTCCATGGCCCATTTTTGCATATGATTTTTATTGGATTATGATCTGAGAAGAATGTATTCACTATTTCTTCCTTTCTGCATTTGATTATAAGGTTTTTATGCCCTAGTACATGGCCAGTTTTTGTGTAAGTGCCATGTACTGCAGAAAAAAAAAGTATATTCCTTTTTATCATTCAGTTTTCTCCAAAGGTCTATCATGTTTAGGTTTGCTAACATTTTATTTACCTCCTTAACTTACTTCTTGTTTATTTTATGGTTAGATTTATCTAAATCTGAGAGCAGGAGGTTGAGGTCTTCTATCAGTAGAGTTTTGTTGTCCATGTCTTCCTGTAACTCATTCAGCTTCTCCTCTAAGAATTTCGATGCCAGGGGTGGCTAGGTGGCGCAGTGGATAAAGCACTGGCCCTGGAGTCAGGAGTACCTGGGTTCAAATCTGGTCTCAGACACTTAATAATTACCTAGCTGTGTGGCCCTGGGCAAGCCACTTAATCCTGTTTGCCTTGCAAAAACCTTAAAAAAAAAAAAAAGAATTTCAATGCCATACCACTTGGGGCATGCATATCTAGTATTGAAATTGCTTCATTGTCTATCTTTAGGAAGATATAGTTTCTTCCTTATCTCTTTTAATGAGATCTGTTTTTGGCAGCTGTTTTGGCTGAGATAAGGATTGCTACCCCTGCTTTTTTCACTTCAGCTAAAGCTAAATATATCTTGCTCCAACCTTTTACCTTTTGCCATTACTCTGTATGTATCTCTCTGCTTCAAATGAGTTTCTTGTAAGCATCATATTGTAGGATTCTGGTTTTTAATCCACTCTACTATTTGCTTATGTTTTATGGGAGAGTTCATCCCATTCACATTCAAAGCTATAATTACTAACTCTTTATTGCCCTCCATGCTATCTTCCCTCTGTCAGTATTTTCCCATTTTTTTCACTTTATTCACATTCCCCAGTGTTTTGTTTCTGAGTACCTCTATCTTCAGTGTGTCCAATCCCCCCCCTTTCTTTCCCCTTTCCCTTTGCCTCTTCTTCCTTCTGTTAGTTCCTCTTTTCTTCCCCCTCCCCCTTTCCCCTTTTAATACTTGAAAAGTAAGATAAATTTCTTAGTTTAATGAGTGTGTATGTGTTAACTTTAATCTAAATCTGGTGAGAGTAAGATTCAGGCAGTTCTCACATTTTCCCTTCTTCCCTTCTTTTCCAATAGGACCTTTGTACCTCTTTATGTGATATGATTTACCCCCCCCCATTCAATCTCTGTCATCCTCCCATCTCTTTTACTGTCCTCCGTTTTTAAGGAGATAATTGTTTTTAAATCATTCTATCAGAGTCATGGATAAGTCATGAGTGTTGTATTACTTCTGGCTAAATATACTCTCTCTAATAGAGTACAGTTCTCAAGAGTTATGAGAATCTCCCAGGTATGGATGTAGCCACTTGCAGCTTATTAGATAGCAGGTTTTTTTTTTAAACCTTTTCATGTGTCTCTCAAGTCTCCTGTTTGAAATCCATATTTTCTATTTAGTTCTCTGGTCTTTTCATCAGGAAAAGTTTTAAGTCCCCTATTTCATTAAATGTCCATCTTTTCCCCAGGAAGAGGAGGTTTGGTTTTGCCAGATAGTGAATTCTTGGCTGCATTCCAAGTTCCCTTGCTCTTCAGAATATTGTATTCCAGGCCTCTTGATCCCCTAATGTTGATGCTGACAGGTCCTGTGTAATCCTTATGGTGGTTCCTTGGTATCTAAATTGTTTCTTTCTGGCTGCTTGCAGAATTTTCTCTTTTATCTGATAGTTCTGGAATTTGGTTATAATATTCCTTGGTGTTTTCATTCTGGAATACCTTTCATTAGAGGATCAATGTATATTTTTCAGTAACTTACTTTGTCCTCTGGTTCCATGATATCAGGGCAGTTTTACATCATTAACTCATCACTTTCTTCAGTGTTTTCAGGAAGCCCAATAATTTTTAATTTGTCTCTTCTAGATCTATTCTCAAGGTCAGTGGTTTTGCCAGTGAGGTATTTTACGGTTTTGTTTAACAGATTCTTGTCATCTCATGAAGTCATTAGTTTCCACAGATTCCATTCTTTTTTTTTTTTTAGAGAAGAATTTTCTTCATTTACCTTTTGCAACTCCTTTTCCAGTTGGTCAGTTCTATTTTTGAAGGAGTTTTCCATTTGCCCAGTTGATGTTTTGAGAGAATTATTTTCTTTTTGCATTTGTCCAATTGTATTTTCCAAGGATTTGTTTTCTTGTTGCAAGGTGTTAATTTTCTCTTGAGTTTCTTTTCCCAACTTTTCCAATTGATTTTTAAACTCCTTCCTGATTTCTTCTAGGAAGTCTTTCTGGGCTGGAGACCAAGTCATATTCTCCTCAGAAGTTCTAGATCTCTCTGAATTTGGATGGCCTTTCTTCATTTTCCTAAGATCTTCTGTTGAGGGAGGGGCTGGTACACAGACCTTGGGTTTTGAAAACCCTAGAGGCTTTGCTTACTGGGTTTAGTAACTCCAAATGGGCCAGCCAATAGGGGGTGCTGGTTGCTTTCTCTGGAATGTATGTGACCTTGATTTGAGGCCCTCGCCCTAGGCCTGGAAGTGGGGGGAGCTAGATACTGTTATCCTTGAGCAATGTGGGCTAGGCCTGGGGCGAGGTAGTTAATCTTCCTCTTCAGCTGAGGGAGCTCTGCTGCTCTCATGTGAGCCTGGGGGTGTGTGAGGGGGCTGTTACTCTGCTTGTTCTGAGAAGAGGGGTCCACTGGAAGTATGGATCTCAGAGCCCTGAGCCAAGTGGATCAGTGTCCAGCTGCACTCTGCAATTCTCTATGCTCGAACTCCCCTGGCTGGAGCTCCCCAGATTGCCACTCGCATAGCCAAAGCCCCCAGGCTGATCTTAGGTTGGTCCTAGGGCTTCCCACCCTGGGCTGACTCCTTGTTCTCTGCCCCTGGCTCACCCACACTCCTCTGAGATAGACCTTGTTGGTGGATGTTCTTCTCCTAGCTTCTTTTTTCTGGGTTTTGTCGAATTTCTGTTAAGAGGTTTATTTCATATTAGTTCTGAGGGAGAGCCAAGAGACCTTAGCACAGTGCCTGGCTTCTCTCCACCATCTTGGCCAGAAGTCAGGTCTCTGTCTCTTAGCTTTGATCATCTTCTTTGGCTACTGACTTATACCTAGAATTCTATTTCTTCTAACTACTGACCTCCTTGACTTCCTTTGAGTCCCTAACTAAAATTCCATCTTTTAGGGGAAGGTTTTTCTAACCCCTCTTAATTCTAGTGCTTTCTTTCTGTTGATTATTTTCTGTTGATCCTATATGGAGCTTGCTTTGTTTATATTTATTTGCATGTTGTCTCTGCTATTACATTGTAAGCTCCTTGAGGGCAGGGACTGGCCTTGTTACTTTTTGTACCCCTAGTGCTTAGCACAGAGCTTGGCACATGACAGGTGCTTCATAAATGTTGATTAATGGTAGTCTGGTGTGATGTTGTTGTTTGTTTTCCTGTTGCCTTTTGTTTTTTGTCTCAGTTCTCCTCTGGCATACCCCTTCTATGACTGAAGAGAGGGACAAAGACTGGATAGTTAGATGTGGAAGTGTCCTGCCTAGCAATGATATTTGAACCTATGAGACAGAATGAAGTCAGAGGGCATAAAGAGAACGTAACGGGTTGGGTTATGGATGACGATCTAGAAAAGGAGACTGAGAAGTAACAATCTGGAAGATTGGAGGAGACTGAGAGATCAGGAGGAAGGAAGAACATCTTCTGTGGGCCAGGAGTCTAGCAAATAAACACTTTATAATATCTCATTTGCCAAATAAATATCAGCAGTATCATAAAAACTCAGAAAGAAGAAAATATCCCAGAGTGGAGGGTAATTAGTAGCATCAGATGCTGCCAAGAAATTTAGAAGATTGAGAATTGAAAAAGGATCCTTAGATTTGGCATTCAAAAATCAATGGTAACTTAAGAGAGTGAAAGCAGTTGACTGAGGTTTGACCAGATTTCAGAATAGAGGAAGTGGAAAAATGGAGGCTCAAAAGTAGTTTGACTGAAAAAGAAAGACGCTTTTATTATAGCAAATCTTATTTCTTAGAAATATAGATTTACAATAGATGCTGAAAAAGCTTTTGACAAAATACAGTATCCGTTCCTACTAAAAACAGTAAGAGAGTGTAGGAATAAATGGACTGTTCCTTAGAAAAATTAGCAGTGGGGGCAGCTAGGTGGCACAGTGGATAAAGCACCGGCCCTGGAGTCAGGAGTACCTGGGTTCAAATCCGGTCTCAGACACTTAATTACCTAGCTGTGTGGCCTTGGGCAAGCCACTTAACCCCATTTGCCTTGCAAAAAACTTTAAAAAAAAAAAGAATAATTAGCAGTATCTATCTGATACCATCTACAAGTATTATATTCAATGGGGAAAGGCTAGAGGCATTCCCAATAAGATCAGGGGTGAAACAAGGGTGCCCATTATCACCACTACTATTCAGTATTGTATTAGAAATGTTAGCTTCACACAGGAGAAAGCTGAATTTGAAGATAAAATATGGTGTAAAAATGGAGTCAGTAGAAAAAAGGGAAATGTAATGGGAGAAAGAAAAAGGAGAGGGGGAATAGGCCAAGATATTTCATATAATAAGATTTTTCTTTATTACAATAAGCTATTGCAATGATATGGAAGGGGGGGAAGGCAAGCAGGAATGAGGGAATCTTCACTCTCATCAGAGGTGGCTAGGAAACAGCATATATACTCAATGGGATATAGGCATCTGGAGTAAGAAGGAGAGAGAGCGGGAGACAGGAGGAAGGGGTGGGGATGTGAATGATGGAGGAGAGGATGTACCATGGGGGGGAGAGTGGTCAGATATAACACATTTTCTTTTTTACTTCTTGCAAGGGGCTGGGATTGGATGGCCTGTCCAGGACCATAGGGCCAGGTGGATGTTGGGTCTAAGGGGTGGTATGGAGGCTCGGGGCCTCTTGGCCCCAGAGCCAGGGATCTGTCTACTAGGCCACTCAGCTACCCTACAGCAGAGTTAGAGTGAAAGGAGAGAGAAAATATAGTACATGAAAGTGGAGAAATAGGAAAGGAGGGAGTTGCGATCAGCAATGGCAAAGGTGGAAAAATATGGAAGTAACTTTCGTGATGGACTTATAAAGAATGTGATCCACCTGCAACAGAGTTGGTGGTGCTGGAACACAGATTGAAGCACATTTTATTACATTTTATTATTATTGTTGTTATTATTATTATTATTATTATTATTATTATTATTTGGGGGGGTGCAGGGAAAATGGGGCTGGGTGGCCTGCCTGGGGCTGCATAGCAGGGTGATCGTTGGGTGTCTGAGGCCAGATTTGGACCCAGGTGCTCCTGGCTCAAGGGCCAGTGCTCTGCCCGTCACCCAGCCACCCCTACTATTATTACTATTTTATTTTAGGTCTTTTTTTTTTCTTTTTTTGGTTTATGCAGGGCAGTGGGGTTGGGGTGGCTTGCATGTCACACAGCTGGGTGATTGTTGGGTGTACGGGGCTGGATATGGGCTTGGGTGCTCCTGGCTCCAGGGCTGGTGCTCTGTCCACTGTGCCACCTGGCCATACCTATAATTATTACTATTTTTTTATTTTAATTTTTTTCTTCTCTCCCCTTTACTTTATCACTCAAGTGAATCTAGATTTTTGGGGGGAAGGGGGTACTTTGTTTACTCGTAAATGAGTATTTTATTAATGTATAAAAAATTATACAAAATGAGAATAAATATTAAATTAAAAGTAGGGTAGCCTTAGTGACAGGATTATTGACAGTGACTAATTTTATATATGTACATGAGCCTCAGAATTTCTTCTGAATTGAATTGAATTGAGTTGACATTTGTTGCCCTATTTTTACCTTCCTGAAATATTGTGAAGAAAAATAAAATAACTGATGTTTTGAGTTAAAAAAAAAAAAGAAATGTTAGCTTCAGCAATTAGAGAAGAAAAAGAAATTTAAGGAATTAGAATTGGGAAGGAAGAGACAAAACTCTGACTCTTTGCAGATGACATGATGGTCTACCTAGAGAATTCCAAGAAATCATCCAAAAAAAATACTGGAATTAGCAATTTTAGCAAAGTTGCAGGTTATAAAATAAACCCTCATAAATCCTCAACTTTTCTATATATGTCTAGCAAGATACAGCAGGAAGAGCTAGAAAGAGAAATCCCATTCAAAGTAACCTAAGACAATATAAAATATTTGGGAGTCTATTTGCCAAGACAGACTCAGAAATATTTTGAAAAACAATTATAAAACACTTCACACAAATTAAATCATATTTAAATAACTGGGCAAATATCAACTGCTCATGGACAGGTAGAGCTAATATAATCAAAATGACAATTCTACCAAAACTAAACTACCTGTTTAGTGCCCTACCAATCAAAATTCCAAAAAAGTACTTAATGAGTTAGAAAAAAATTGTAAGTAAATTCATGTGGAGAAATAAAAAGTCAAGAATTTCCAGGAGCTTAATGAAAAAAATGCAAAAGAGGGGGGCTTAGCCCTACCTGATCTAAAATTATATTATAAAGCATCAGTCATCAAAATGGTTTGGTATTGGCTAAGAAATAGAGTGGTGGACCAGTGGAATAGACTCGGTGCAAAAGCAGGAGACAATTATAGTAATCTGCTGTTTGATAAACCCAAAGAGTCTAGCTATTGGGATAAAAACTCCCTCTTTGATAAAAACTGCTGGGAAAATTGGAAGTTAGTATGGAAGAAACTTAGATTAGACCAACACCTAACACCCTTTACCAAGATAAGATCCAAATGGTTACGGGACATAGACATAAAAAACAATACTATAAGCAAATTACAAGATTAAGGACTAGTTTACCTGTCAGATCTATGGAAAGGGGAACAGTTTATGACTAAGGAAGAGTTGGAGAATATCACCAAAAATCAACTAGGTGATTTTGATTACATTAAATTAGAAAGCTTTTGCACAGATAAAACCACTGTAACCAAGATCAAAAGAAATGTAGTAAATTAGGAAACAATCTTTACAACTAATGATTCTGATAAAGGACTCATTTCTAAAATATACAGAGAACTGAGTCATATTTTTAAAACAACAAGCCATTCCCCAATTGACAAGTGGTCAAAGGATATGCAAAGGCAATTTACAGATGAGGAAATCAAAGCTATCCATAACCATATGAAAAATTGCTTTAAATCATTAATTATTAGAGAAATGCAAATTAAAGCTTCTCTGGGGTCCCACCTCACACTTCTCAGACTGGCCAATATGACCAGAAAGGATAATGATCATTGTTGGAAGGGTTGTGGGAAATCTGGGACACTATTACACTGTTGGTGAAGCTGTGAACTCATCCAACCTTTCTGGAGAGAAATTTGGAACTGCACCCAAAGGGCAACATAAATGAGCATACCCTTTGATCCAACAATACCACTACTGGGTCTATACCCTGAAGAGATGAAGAAAAACATCACTTGTACAAAAATATTTATAGCAGCCCTGTTTGTGGTGGCAAAGAATTGGAAATCAAGTAAAGGTCCTTCAATTGGGGAATGGCTTAGCAAACTGTGGTATATGTATGTCATGGAACACTATTTTTCTATTAGAAACCAGGAGGGATGGGATTTCAGGGAAGCCTGGAGGGATTTGCATGAACTGATGCTGAGTGAGATGAGCAGAACCAGAAAAACTCTATACCCTAACAGCAACAAAGGGGTGATATTCAGCCTTGAAGGACTTGCTCAGTGCAACAGTCGGGAACAATTTTAGGCTGTCTGCAAAGGAGAGTGCCATCTGTATCCAGATAAAGAGCTGTGGAGTTTGAACAAAGTTCAAGGATTATTCCCTTTAATTTAGGGGGGGGAAATCATATCTTATTATCTGATCTTGTTTCCTCTTAAACTTCTTGTCTCTTCCTTAAGGATATGATTTCTCTCTCATCACACTCAGTTTGGATCAATGGAAAACATGGAAACAAAGTAAAGACTGACAGATGCTTTCCGGGGGGTGGGGAGAGGGAAGTAAGATTGGGGGGGGGAAATTGTAAAGCTCAAATAATAGCTTTAATAAAAAATAAAATAAAAAATATAGATTTAAAGTTGAAAGTTTAGCTACTATTCACTTAAAATCAGGAATAATATATTATGTACCTATTATATTGTAGACACTATTAATCACTGCTCCCTGGGAGCTTGCAGTCTATTGGTAGAAACAGTATGTAGACAGTTCTCTTGTATGCAACATAAATTGACTGTAATCTTAGAAGGGAACCAAAAAGCCTTCTTGCAGAAGGTAGGATTTTTAGCTTTAAAGGAAATTAGAAAAATCAAGTGGTGGTGAAGAATATTCTAGGCATGGGAGACAGTCACTGAAAATTCATAATCAGGAGGTGTAGTGAATGTCTTATGCAAGGAACAATAGAATCAATGCCATCCAATCATAGAGAAGTTATAAAGAATACTGAAATGATAGAAAGGGGCCAGGTTATGAATAGCTTGCTGGAGCTGATAGGGAACATCTGTCATTTGTTTATTGAATTGGGAGATCAGACCTGAGCTTTTAGATAGATAAATTTAACAGCTGAGTGGAAAATGAGACAACAAACCAGCTATTTGGCTCTTGGAGAAGTTCAAGTATCAGGTGGTTAGAGTCTGCTAGGATGGTGGGTATGTCAGAGGAGAAAACAAGATATTTAAGATATGTCATGGAGGGCAGAAGAGACAGGACTTTACAACAGATTGGACATGGTAGAGTTGAGAAAAAGTATAAGAAGTTAAGGATTGGTGGCAGCCGAGTGGAACAATGTTTGAAAATATGACCATGACCCTTATTGAATAAACTCCAATGGCTCCCTCTTGCCTCCAGAATAGAATGAGTTCCTCTGTTTATCTTTTTAAAATGTTCACAATATAGCTACAACCTATTTTTCCAATCTCATTCTACATTGCTCACTTCCTCTACTCTGTGATCAGCCAGTTGTCTTCTTCACATGTGCCATTCTCTCTCTTTTTTTTGATTGGCCACCCTACCATGTCTAAAATGTCCTCCTTTCTCACCTCTGACTCACAGTCTTTTCCACTTAGAAGGACCTTAAACAACATCTTTTATATGAACCCTTTACTGATGTCCCTTGAGCTGCTAGTACCTACTTCCAAAGTACTTTGTTTATTTACATTTTATTCTTTTATAGTTTTTTATGAGTATGCTTATATATGCACTCATTATCTTCTCCATTAGAATATAAACCTTAGAGTTAGGATTATTTAATTCTTTGTATTTACATCCATCCCTAGCACCCAGAATAGTACCTGGAACAGAGTAGTTGGTTTAAAAAATAGATTTACTGAATGATAACTTTTGTCATTGGGTGTATTATCTATCTTCTGATTATATAATTGTTTACAGCTTGATGATTTTTTTCCTTGAATAATTTCAAATTATTTTCCAAAAGTGCTAGAACAGCTTGTTTCACTAATAATGCATTGGTGTACCTGTCTTCCTACAAATCTTCAACATTGACCATTTTCATCAATTTTCATCTTTGCTAATTTGCTGATATGAGAAGGAACATTAGAGTTATTTTAATTTTCATTTCTCTTTTTTTTTAGTGATTTGCTTTCTTTTTTGATATATAACCAGTAGTTTGTTTTTTGGCGGGGGAACGCTTTTTGAGTAGAATAATTTATTTTTTATGTACTGTTACTGATTCTTAGTGTTCTCCAGTTTCCTTTTTGAATACAAGACATTTTTTGAATAACAATCTCATTCAGTTTTGCCATGAATTGAATTCATTTTCACCAGTTCAATTATTCTACCCTCTACTTTTTAAAACAAAACCAAAACAAAATCAGATACGCTATGTTTATGATTCTGTGATACTTTCATTATTTGTCATGCTTTTTCAAAGATTACCAGTAACAACTCAGTAATCACATCTGCCAATAGTAGCCTGCTCCCCCACCAAATTGTTATATATGTGTGTGTTTACATGTGTCTATCTGTGTTTACACATAGATATATGATGTAGAGTGCCATATTGGCATATCTTCATATATTGTGTGCATAGTGTCTGATAGCTACACATGCAGGAATATATCCAGGCATATATACACAGAACTGGGTTAATAACGTGCCATTCCAGTTTCCTCTTCTGAAATCTAGTCCTTTTGGATATTCTAATCACTGTGTTAGACCTAGAAGAAACCTAAAGTTCATAGATTTTAATTATAGCATAGTGTATTTTATGGCATTTTTCAGTTGTCAGACATTTATTAAGCATCTTCTGTGTCCCTGGCACAGGGAACTGATGGTTCTAAGAAAAAAGAATTCCTTGCCATCAGGAGCTTCTTTGGACACCGGGCAGGGCGAGATAACATGCACATATAGAAGTTACCAGATAATGAAACAGAAAACAAGCTAGTTGGATTCAAGAAAATATTGGAGAGCATTAGAGCTAAGTTATGAAGGAAACTGGCAATTCTAAAAAGTAGAGCTGAGAAGACCATGCATTCTGTTATCGGCGATAAACTGTCCAAAGAAACAGTCAGACAGGAACTGAAATATCATATGTGAGGAAGAAGGTTAGTTAAATCAAGAGTACATGAAGGAAGGAATTATATGTGATTAGACTGGTAAGGTAAGTTGGGGCTAGGATATAAAAGACTTTAAACACCAGAGGAATTTAAATTTGCTTCTTGAATTAATAGGAAGCTACTGGAGTTTGTTCAGCAGGGCAGTAATATAATCAGACCTGTACTTGACGATTATTGCTTTGGCAACTAATGTGGAGGTTGGATGGAAAAGGAGACAGTTTTGAGTCAAAGGAGATCAGTTAAGAGCCTACTGCAGTAATCCAGGCAAGAGGTAATGAAGGCCTGAATTAGAGTGATAAGAGACTGATATATGAGAGATGTTATAAAGGCAAAATCTATAAGATTTGTCAACTGATTGAATGTGAGGGGTGAAATAAGGGAGATAAAGATAATTTAGTTTACCTTGAAACATAATTTGTTCAGTCATTTTCCAATGAATGGAAATTTCCTCAATTTCTAATTATTTGCCACCACAAAAAGAGCTGCTCTAAATATTTTTGTACGTGTTAATCTTTTTCCCTTTTTTAATGATCACTTTGGGATATAGACCTAGATTGCTGGATCAAAGATATGCACAGTTTTATTGCCCATAGTTTCAAATTGTTCACCAAAATGGTTGGATCACTGAAACTAGTTTTTAAAGACAAAAATGGAAATGTTTTTACAGCATCTTATTAAACATGAGGTAGCTAGGTGGTGCAGTGGACAGGTCACTTGGACAAGTCACTTAACCCCATTGTCTTAAATAAATAAAAAAAATTTTTTTGAATCTTATTAAACAATTTGAACTGAATTGAGTAATTGTGTGTGCTGCATATTATGCTAAAGATACAAAACAAAACTAAAGTTATTGTCTTTTAAGTTATGTTTTATTAGAGATGAAAGTCTGGGCAGATACTAGGTCAGGTAGATTGGGGTGGGGGGGTCTTTTTATTTTATTTTATTTTTTCTTTCTCTGTTTTACATTTTAACATTATTGTTTTTTTTTTATTTTTGAGTGCCAAATTATCTCCTTTCCTCCAAACCCTTCCACACCCATTGAAAAGGCAAGCAAATTCATTAAACATGAAATGTCATGCAAAATATATTTACCCATCCACCCCCTCCAAAAAACAAGAAAAATAAAGAAAATGGGGGCAGGGAATACTTCATTCTGCACTCAGGATTCATCAGTTTTCTCTCTGGAATAGTAGAGCATTTTTCATCATTAATTCTTTAGAATTTTAGAGTCATCATCAGTTATTGAGTTGCTCAGAGTAGTCATGTCATTCACTGTTGTTATGGTGAGTAATAATATTCATCATTGTTATGACATTGCTGTTCCTGTGTCCAATGTTCTGGTTCTACCCACTTCATTTTGCCTTGTTCATAGAAATCTTCATAAGTTTTTCCAGAAACTATACAGGTAAGTCCAATAGAGGAAACAGAGCCTAAAACTGGCCTATGGAGGAAAGTCAAATATTTTAGAGGTAGAAATGAAGAAGAGAGTGTATTCCAGGCACAGGGGATGACTTGCACAAGTTCTAAAAGAAATGAAATATCAAATTCAGATAATGACTAATAATTTAGATAATGGGGGCAGCTAGGTGGTGTAGTGGATAAAGCACCGGCCCTGGAGTCGGGAGTACCTGGGTTCAAAACCAGTCTCAGACACTTAATAAGTACCTAGCTGTGTGGCCTTGGGCAAGCCACTTAACCCCGTTTGCCTTGCAAAAACCTAAAATATAATAATAATCTATATAATGTATAATTTGTGAAGAAGTGAAATTAAGTGAAAATATTCGTTTGGGGGGTTAAAACATTTGTTACAGGAAATGGATTCTTAGGGATGGGAGTGGGACTTGGAAAAAGACTATATTTGGAAAGAGAAGGTGATATAAATGAAAGAAGGCAGTAATTTTTTTATAGCAGTATTTTGGTCCAAATATTTTATTTCATAGGTCAGCTATATAATTTACAGCACATATGGCCTTTTTGTTTGTTTTTCGTGACCTCTTTATTCAAATATTTAATAGCAGATATATATATATATATATATATATATATATATATATATATATATATTTTTTTTTTTTTTTTAGGGGGGGGTTTTTGGCAAGGCAAACGGGGTTAAGTGGCTTGCCCAAGGCCACACAGCTAGGTAATTATTAAGTGTCTGAGACTGGATTTGAACCCAGGTAACTCCCGACTCCAGGGCCGGTGCTTTATCCACTGTGCCACCAAGCCACCCCCATAGCAGGTATATTACAAATTGCAGTAAATTTTTAAAATTCTATAAGTTCAAAAAATTAATTTGCCTCAAATTAAATGTAATATGAAGTCAATTACAGCAGATATTTGAAAAGAAACAATAAAACTTTTATTTTACCTTTGTAAAAACTTTAAACCTTTCTTAAATATAGTGACATTACTGTTATTAACAGAAATTATAAAATTTTGCTTTTTGCCTCCTTGATTATCTTTTCCATTCATAATGAATAAGCTATTAATAATTTATACTTAGACATAATAGCATGATGGTATACACAAAATCCAGACAAGTCTTTTTATATAACAACCAAAGTAACCAATGGAACTACTTGCTTCTGAAATCAAGTAGTTTGATTTAGACCTGGGATAGCCCAATAACTAAAGTAGTACAGAATACTAAAAATTGCTCCTAAGCAAAAGGTTCTCAAAGAGAATAGCAAAAGGGACCTTTTTAGGTGAAATTATATGCTTTTTAGTGACTACTCTCTGTGAAATATTTTTTCCTTTAGTCATGGAAAAAAGCAGACCATTTCAAATTTTGTTAAGCTTTTATATTTGTTTTATTTAAGACAGTGGGGTACTTGCCCAAGGTCACACATCTAGATAATTATTAATCCAGTCTGAGGCTGGATTTTGTACTCAGGTCCTCCTGACTCCAAGGCCAGTGCTCTATCCACTGTGCCACCTAGCTGTCCCTTGTTATGCTTTTAACCTAGTGAAGTGAAAGGTACCTGAGACAGATAGTAGATCTGAGTTTGTTTGTTGAAGTCATTAAACTTAGAAATGTAAGTAAATAGTAAAGAACATAAAGCATAGTAGCTTATAAGTTTGAGTGACATTTCATATTCTTTAATTAGGCTTTTTTCTGGTGAGCTTTTTACAAGGTCTGTTACCTTATCATTCTTTGCTTTACCTCTAAAGTTAATTGAAAATGCAATGATCATGAATGTAGCAGTGCGCTTTAAAAGAATTACTGTCTTTCTATAGGAATAAAGTGATTCTTACAACAGTGACAAACATTTATGACCAAACAAATACTGTTTCCCACTAAAAACATTGTAGATTGCTCTCTTTCCACATCCCTGCAGAAAAGAATCTGTTTTAAATACCTACCATGTTACAGTAATACCATACTGTGGAGTGGTTAGCCATTCTCCAGTTGATGAACATCTACTTGAAAATATTTGGTTGTAGCAGGTTGGGAAATCAACAGAATTGAGCAATTTTTGTTACCATGTTTGAATTTTTCTGTCATTAAAATATGTCTATCCATAATTCTAATATTTATCTATTTAACCTCTTAACCTTCCATTCTACCTGTGTCCCACCCTTCCATTTCTTACCATATCCTCCAGTGAGTCATTCTTCCCCTCTCTGGTATCCCAAAGAACATCATCTTCTGTTTTCATTTCTTCCCTTTGAAATCTTGACCCAGTAGTTAACTTTTACTTCGTCCCTTTCTGAACTTTAAACATAGATTCTTCCCACACCCAAATTTTCTGCTTCTAATGAAGACAAAAAGAAAGGTCACATAACTGTTCCTTTGTCTTCTCCCAAATGTATTCAGTATTAATTCACCATTGGTTGTATGCATTCATAATTTACAACTGAGTACTTTGCCTTATAGTCAACCAAAAAGAAAAATGGAAGCCATTCACTGAAAGTACTCCCTTTTATTCTTTCTTTCTTTCTTTCTTCAACATATCACTCAGATATATTCCTTTTCTATCTCCCTCTTTATTCTTGTCTGATTAGAAAGTGGAGCTTTTTGTCAAGACCAAACTCTCTATGCACACCCTTTTTCCTATTACCACTTACTCTCATTAATTTTCAACATCTTATCCATTGGGTTCTTGCTTGATGCCTACAAAAATGGTCATGTCTAAAAACCTTCACTTGTTCCTGTCATAACTTTCATCCTAGATCTTTTCTGCTCTCTGCAGCTACTCTTTGATAAAATGATCTCTTAATTGCCATAAAACTAAATGGAGGGAGAGGTTAAGTGATAAGATTCACACTTTATATATAGGAAATAGACTAGAAAGATAAAGTAAGTACAGGACAGATATAGTTAGTAACTAGCAGACTAGAAGTCAGCTATTTGATTGCAAATTTGTTGCTCCTCCTATTATAATATTCAGCCTAGATCTTGGGACTATTTCTTTTCCCTGTTGAGTCAATGGATTCCTCATACAGGAATTTCAAACTTTTCTGGAATAATACTTATTTCACAAGTCCAAGGAAAAACTTGAATTTTTTTTTCACTGTAATGAGTCTCTGATCCTCTTGAAAGGAGAAGGAAGCAAAGTGGATAACTGCTAGTAATGTAGATGGTTTTATTTTATTTTACTTTAAATTTTATTTATTTAAGGCAATGGGGTTAAGAGTGACTTGCCCAAGGTCACCCAGCTAAGACAATTATTAAGTGGCCGAGGATGGATTTGAACTGAGGTCCTCCCAACTCCAGGGCCGGTGCTCTATCCACTGCTCCACCTATAGCTGCCTCAGATGGTTTTATTTTAAAAATAAGACTCGATATATATGTTTAAATGATGCAAGAAATTCTGATGAATAATTTTTGAGTGTTAGATTTTTGAAAGTATTAACATGCTAAATAAAATTGGTTTTCCTTTCTGATTGATATCATCTCAAGAAAGGAATCTAATATAAAATACATTCCATTTTAACAAAAATGTAGATTTTGCCATATGTAGACTTTCAAACCAGTCTAGATCTCATGTTTCTACACATATGATTCCTCTAGCTACAGATAATTATTTTTTGAAAAACTTTCTTTGTAAAAAATGTTTTGAACAGTAAGTATGCACAAGCAATTATCTTGTAATATAAATATATCATAATTGTAATGTAGATTCCAAATTCTGAAATTGAAGTCTTCATTTTTTTAATAAATTTTGAAATTGAAAAAATTTTGAAAATAAAAAACAAATAGATTCTAAACATAGAAATTTTATGGAGTTCAGAAACTGATACCAGGCCACAAGACTTGCTGTATAAAAACTGAACACGTAGTGTATTCTCTTTGTCCTTAGTTTCCTCACCTTTAAAATGGGCATAATACTAAGATCTTTTAAAGACTTTTCCAAGCTTTTTAACTAAGGTTCTCTGGAGAAGAAAGCCAACAGTAGATCAGATACAGAATAAATTATAGGTAGCTGATCTAGGGAAGGCACTGGCATTAAGAGAGATTGAAAAAGGCTTCTTGTGGAATGTTGGACTACCAGAGACTTGAAGGATGATGAGGGAAGACACTAGGAGCAGAAAGAAACAATAGATAAGCAACCAGTGAAATAGCAGAGATGCAGTGTCTTGTGCCTGTAATAGCAAAACCTATAAGTGCTATAGACTATATATTCTAAGACACTTTAAGTTGCAAAGAAAAGTACTAGCTTGCTTTGGGTAGAAGGAATTTCCCCCCTTCAAGAATTCCTTATACCAGTAAATTTAACAATCCAGTCTCTATTCCCCCATATCAGATAAAAAGTCATCAGAGAATATGAGCACAGTTCTCAAAAGGATTACAAGCTATTAAATGTATGAAAAAAAATATTCTAAACCATTATTAATGATGAGACATGAAAGTCAAAACAATTCTGATATTTCACCCAGCAAATTTACAAGGATGACAAGGATTCAGCATTAAAGAAGTTGTCAAAAGAATGACACGGTTATATATTGTTAGAGATGTGAAATTAGTGCAATCATTCTGGAAAACAGGTTGGAATTGTGCAAGGAGAGTGACTAAAATATCTATACCTCTTCACCTAGCTATAACATTTACCCCTAAGAGACCAGAGATATAAAGACCCCATGTACACCAAAATTTTATTTTTAGCTCTTCATTATAGCAGTAACTAAGACCTGGAAACAATATCTATGACATAATAATATACTGTCCTATTGGGGAAGAGCAAAAAAAAAATTATAGTACAAGAATGTAATAGAATATTGCTGAGCCTTATAAATAATAAATATGATGAATATTGCCAGTTAAAAGCAATAGACTTGGGGCAGCTGGGTGGTGCAATGAATAGAGCACCCGTCCTGGACCTGAATTCAAATTTGTCCTCAGACGCTTAATATGTACTTAGCTGTATAATCTTGGATAAGTCACTTAACGCCATTGCCTTGCAAAAAAACCCCAAGGGGCGGCTAGGTGACATAGTGATAAAGCACCAGCCTTGGAGTCAGGAGTACCTAGGTTCAAATCCGGTCTCAGACACTTAATAATTACCTAGCTGTGTGGCCTTGGGCAAGCCACTTAACCCCATTTGCCTTGCAAAAAAAAAAACCTAAAAAAAAACCCCAAACACAAGCTATAGACTGTTTATTTGTCCAATGATAACTTAAGTAGAAGACATTTTAGAAGGTAAGGCATTCATATATCTTTAATAAGTCACTTTGAATTATAATAAATTCATATTAACATGTAGAAACTTGAAACTATAAAAAGCAATTGCCAACCTGAATGGAAAATAATAAAAATAATTTAGAATTTTTTAATTAGCATAACACATGAGTTCTAGTTATAATAATATTTAATAAACCAAGCCTCCTTATTATGAAGGATTTGGAAGATGCATAGGTAATACTATGATGACAACAATATCTAGCAAATATAGTGCTTTAAATTTTTGGAAATTCCTTTACATATTATCTGATTTGATCCTCAAAACAATCCTGTTAGATAAATGCTATTATTATCCTCATTTTACACATGAGTAAACTGAGAATGAAAGATGAAATGATTTGCCTCGAAGGTCACTGCAGAATTTGAATTCTGCCTGACTCTTAAGTCTTATACTCTGTCTACTCTGCCATCTACCTGACTTCTTTGTTATGGTTATTGCTGTTACAATTTTTTTCTTTTTTCTTTTTTTCATGTTTATGTTTATATGGACAATTACATTGTTGAATAAAATAGTGACATTTTGCTATTGAATAAAAGTATTAGGATACAAATTTATCCTCTGTATTCTCACTGAAAGCAGTTCTCTCAGTACAACTTTAGTAATTGTCCTCAGAATTTTTTTCATGTGACTTGGAGATTTCATGTGACTTGGCATGGTAACATCTATTTTAAAAGTTCTTGTATTTTAGACTCTGTGTCATTGCTAGGTAATTATAGGGATTCGTTAATTTTTATAATGTTCCAATTCCTGTACAGTTTGACTGAGTTCTCCAGAACATTTTTAGTTCTTTTTTTTATTTTTTAAAGTTTTATTTATTTAAGGCAATGGGGTTAAGTGACTTGTCAAAGATCACACAGCTGGGCAATCCAAGACCGGATTTAAACTCAGTTCATCCTGATTCCAGAACCAGCACTCCATCCACTGTGCTATCCAGTTGCCCCTAGTTCTATTAATTACATAATGGGTGTTTTCTCATCTTGTCAGTCCATGAAAGATGGTGTATTTCTTTTGTACAATTTTAGCCACTAAATTGCATCTTGCTAGATTTTAAACTGGTGGTAAATTTTTACATCCTGAAGTGAACCTTTATAACATTTCTATGATTTTCTTTAATTGATCATTTATTCTTTAAGAATAATACTTTTAGGGGCAGCTAGGTGGCACAGTGGATAAAGCACCGGCCCTGGAGTCAGGAGTACCTGGGTTCAAATCCGGTCTCAGACATTTAATAATTACCTTGCTGTGTGGCCTTGGGCAAGCCACTTAACCCCATTTGCTTTGCAAAAAAAAAAACCTAAAGAATAATACTTTTAGGGCAACTAGGTGGCAAAGTGGATAGAGCACTGGCCCTGAAGACAGGAGGACCTGAGTTCAAAGCTGGCCTCAGACACTTAATGCCTATAATTATTACCTTGGGCAAGTCACTTAACCCTATTGCCTAAAATAAAAGAAAAAGAAAAATTTTTAGAAAAAGAATCACAAAAAGAATAATACTTTTATAATTTCTAGTGACAATTATCTGCCTTAATTTTTGTCATAAACCACTCCTTTTCTACAAATACACAATCAGACAACATTTACTCATTGCTTCTTTGTTAGCGTATTTGTTGGCTGAGTTCATCCATGTTGCCCATGAAGATCTTTTGATCCCATTCTTTGCTCTTAATCTATTTTACAGGTTCTGTCCAGAGATTAAAAAGCTTCTAGTTAATTTGACAAATCTTCCAGTGGTTTTTATTAGTCTTTATTATTATATAGTAAAGTGATATCTGCATATTCCATTATGGGTTTAACCTATTTAACATGCGCCCTAAACATATTTCCTTTCTTCCTTTTTTGGCAAGGAAATTCCCATATATACACCCTCATTTTTTAATAGCAGTTAAAAAAATATTTTGAATTCTAAATTCTCTCCCTCCCATCCTACCCACCCTTTGAGAAGGCAAGCAATATGAGATCAGTTATACACATAAAGTTATATAAAGCATATTTCTATGCTGAAATATGAATTGAAAACAGTATGCTTTAATCTTCACTTAGAGTTCATCAGATGTCTCTCTAGAAAGGAATAGCTTTTTTCATTATAAGTACTTTGCAATTGCTTTGTATTATTTTCTTGAACAGAATAGCTAGGTCTTTCAATCACTGTTAAAATATTGCTATTGCTGTCAATGTTCTACTACTTCTGTTCATTTTGCCACAGTTCATATGATGTCTTCCCAGGTTTTTCTGAAGTCATGTTTCTCATCATTTCTTTTAGCACAATAGTATTCCATCACAGTTATTCAGCCATTTCCTAATTGATGAACATCACCTCAATTTCTTGTTTTTTGCCAAAACAAAAAGCCACTATGAAAATTTTTGTATGAAAAAATCATTCTCATTCTCTCTCTCTCTCTCTCTCTCTCTCTCTCTCTCTCTCTCTCTCTCTCTCTCTCTCTCTCTCCCCCTCCCCCTCCCTCCCTCCCTCCCTCCCTCCCTCCGGTGTAGTTCCAAATTGTTCTCCAGAATGATTGGACCAATTCTACAAACAGTGCATTAGTGTCCCTATTTTTCCACATCTCTTCCAGCATTTGTCATTTTAGTTTTCTATCATGTTAACAAATCTAATAGGTGTGAGGTAGTACCTCAGAGTTCTTTTAATGTTCATTTCTCTAAGTAATAATGATTTAAAACATTTTTTTCACATGATACTTTTGCTTTCTACTGAAACTTTTGGTGAGGAAGTGCCCTAGGATAATGATACATTTGGTGATTCATTATTATTTATATACAATATTGTCCAAATCTGGTATCCATTTTACAGTTCCAAAAGTAAGCAATTAATTTATATTACATAAAGTTGTTCATTGATTTTAACAAGTTATAATCCATTCAGCTTTGATTTCAGAATATCTTAATGTATTCATCATAGTCATTATTTTCTTTATGTCTCGTATGGAAGAGACTAGACTATTTTTATGTTGGTGTTTCTGTGATCCATTGATTCATTGTGTGCCCTATATTTAATGTAAAAACTTTCACTCTTTTTCTCAGGTGCACAATAAGAATTCTGTGCCTAACAAGACTAAATGACATTTTGACTTCTTTGGAGAAAGATTCCACAATATAAAAGATTTGTTTAACGTGGTTTTTGATAGAACATTAGAGTTTGATATCATCTAAGTACATCATATGATAAGCTGTTTTGGTTTAACTTCCTTTTAAATTTGGAAATCACACTTAGTTCTCTTTAGGAAAAAGGATAATGGATTTAAAGCAAAGTAGACTTTAAATTGTCTTACTGAAAAATATTAAATATTAAATTTCTTTTTTAATCTATTCAGTTTTCCTTTCTGTTCAGTGCAAAGTCATCCTTTATTAAAGAATTACTAATATAACATGAATTTGAACTCTAAACTTCTGTCTTTTCTTGCATCTCCCTCTGAGTTCATTAGATTTAAAATATTATATATATTATATTAAAACAGTGTGTTAAGAGATGCTTAAATTTTTTTAAGCTAAAGCCATAAATAGCTATTTTTTCATACATCTCCAGAATAATTTTTGAAGTTAAATTTCAAATTACAATCATAATTTTTTTCTTTGAAGTTCCAAGGGTTTACTTCTCATTTGCACACTTTTACCCAGCTCTCCTAAATCAAAGGAGTAGACACAAAAATCTCCCAGACTAGGAATGACCTTAGATCACTATTACTAGTTAATATTGAAGAAATTTAGTTATATTCTTGAGTAAGAGTTTAAAAAAATATGTTTCCTATCTTTTTTCCTCTTCCTTTCACCTTCCCTTTCCTATTTCAGATATTATTTCCAGTTGTCATTCAGTCATATAAATTTATCTTTTACTCTCATCTTTAAGATATACTTACCAATGCTCTACATAAGATGTAAGTACTTTATGTCTATTGACTTTTTTATGTGTTGTTTGTATACCCTTAAAAATGTCTGTTTCTGTGTTGCTTTTAAACTGTAAACAGTTGGAAGACTGGCATCCAGCTAGACATTTTAAGAACTTAATATTCTATTACACACATTGCAAAGAGGTAACAGAAATCTTAACTCTTTTAAAATTTATAATAAACTCATTTTACTTTTCAAGCTGTCTTGCTTGTCTTGTGATTCCTTCTGGTCTTCCTTCTGTTCTCTTCTGTGCATTTCAAAAATGTCTTTCAATGACCCTCATTTTCAGCAACCTTATGCATTCCCCTCTTCTGAGGCCCCATCCTCTTGTTGAAAAAAAAAAAGCAAAATGAAATTTTTATAACAAATAAGTGTGGTAGAGTACCTGTTAAATTAGCATTTGCCAGTAGACAATAGTATTGTGGGGTCAGAGAGTAGGTATATACTTTCTATTATTCCAAATTGTTTTCCAGAGCAAGTAAACCAATTTCACAATTCTACCAGCAATATATTTATATGCCAATTTCAGAAGTCTGGATGTAAGGTGAAACCTCAAAGTTGTTTATAAAGACTACAAGAGTACCAGGAAGAAATTAAGCAAAGGGCAGGAAGAAAATTAATGAATTCAGTTCAAATCTTGGCTTTCATGCTTATTTTATACCTATGTAATTCTGGTCAAATCACATCATCTGTAGACTTTAGTTTCCTATTAAAAAAATTGTAAGAGTCATATGAAAAAATACAGCATGTCAGTAAAAATTAGAGAAATGTTATTAGTGATTTGAAGCATTCTGTCATAGGGTTGTTATTATTGTCATCTCTCTGGGGCTCTGTTCCCAATTGTTGTGAAGATACTTTCTCTTCATTTGTCTCATTTATGTTTCTAGATTCATAATATTTCTGTTAAGTCATCAAATACTCATTAAGCATCTATTATGTTGGCATTTGGTACCTTCTTCTATTATATCTCAAGTGTCATGTCTTAATTTGGACTTTGTGCCAGGGGTCTCTGAATCCTCCTGTGTTATTGGAAGAGTTGCTTGGGCCCTTTTTGGTCTTTACTGAAATTTCTTGGGTTCTTGCTAATGACATTTTTTCTGCTACATCGTTACACGGTGTAACATTCAGATTGCCCTTTTCCCTTCCCCCTTCCTCCCCCCACCCCCATCCTATATAATCCTAACCATCAAGTGTTGTGGTCTTGACAGTTCTCTGAGTACATTTCAATTCTGAATGCTCTTAATTTTCTGTACTACTGAAACATGCTAGTCAGAGATATTTGGGACATCCATCCTATTCAATTTAGATCTTTATCACTTTTCTGTGAAGAATTCTCTTCTAGAACTTGGGTTTCTAGATGTCTTTGCAAATTTTCAACTAGGTAAAGGCAAATATTATAGTTAATCTTTTAATTTCTTATTTTGTTTTTGCAGGACAATTGGATTAAGTGACTTGCCTTAAGTCACACAGATAAGTAATTTTTAAGGATCTGAGACTTGATTTGAACTGAGGTCCTCCTGACTCCAGGGCTTGTTCTCTATCTACTGTGCCACTTAGTTGCCCCTCTCTTTTAGTTTCTTGATAATTATTTGACTTCCAGCTTTGCTGTGTGCTTCTCTTTGATCATTCATATAACCATCTAAACTGGAAGTACCAATAAAAGGTATTCTTTAGTGATTGAGAGACTAGTAAATATGAAGGAAATGAAATAAACTTAAATTTATATATCCATAAGTCTAAGTGCTCAGAATGGGGGGTGGGTCATCAGAAAGGCTTATCTAGAAATTAGCATATTTCTTTAAATAAAATGAAAGCTTTCTATTTATATGACCAAAAGGAAAGAGAATCTCTGGCACTTAATAAAATCTGGGAGAAGACTTATTTGATTCTTCTGAAATCTGTAATATTTTATACTGGAAAGGACTTTCTTATTTTTGCAGATGAAGAAATTGATGCTTTTATTTCTCTTTTAAATGGTAAATACTTTAGACCAATCTTGTGTACAAGTCACCATACTATTAAATATCATTGTATGATAACATATGTTGATAATTATGTTGGTAAGATATTACAACATGTGGACTTTAAGTTCACATTATTATTGAAATAGTTTTCAGTGGTATTAATAACACAATAATTGTAATAAATGAATAAGTTCCATTAATCTGTTTCCAAATATTTAACTGCTTTCTATAAAGCTTTCTTTTGTTCTAATTATTATCTTACCATTTTGGTACATTTAAATTGATTTTTCTTGGGGGCGGCTAGGTGGCGCAGTGGATAGAGCACCAGCCTTGGAGTCAGGAGTACCTGGTTCAAATCCGACCTCAGACACATAATAATTACCTAGCTGTGTGGCTTTGGGCAAGCCACTTAACCCCCTTGCAAAAGCTAAAAAAAAATTGATTTTTCTGAAAACATATCTGCAAGGACTTATAAAGATTATGGGTACATTAAGAACCTGATATAATTTCAATCTGAAAGAATAGAAATGAGTTGTACTTTAATTCTTCCCCTCTAGCTCTACCAAAACTAGAGTTACATATTTCATCTAAGAAAATTCTACTCTGGAATTTAGAAAGAACTAATATTTACCTTTTATGAACAGTTTTCAATATTCCTAATTCTGTTTTTCCTCCCAAGACAATAGAAAATCAAATTCTGGTCCTCTTATGTAATACTTTTACACTGTTAAATTATTTTCTCCTGCTTTTTATGCAATGTTTAACTGTAAAGAAAACACTGACATCAATACTAACTGATAATGTGCTGTTGAAATTTTGAGGTAATGCTTCTTGTAAGAAGGAAACTTTCTAATGTTATTCTGAAAAAGCTCACTTTGGAAGTAAATTCACTGATAGCTGCCAAATTAGAAATTCTGAAAATCAAGGAAGAAATTAATATAATCAAAAGTAAGAAAACTATTGACTAATAAATAAAACTAAGAGTTGGTTTTATGAAAAAAAGACAAAATAGATAAACTTTTGGTTAGTTTGATTTAAAAAAAATAAACCAAATTATCAGTATCAAAAAATGAAAAAGGTGAATTCATCATCAGTGAGGAAGAAATTAGAGTAATAATTCAGAACTATTTTGCCCAAATGTATGCCAATAAAATTGACAATATTAAGTAAAATGGATGAATATTTATAAAAATTTAAATTGCCCAGATTAAAAGAGTAGGAAATTAAATACTTCATTTCAGAAAAAGAAATAGAATGAGCCATCAATGAATTCCCTAAGAAATAATCTCCAAGACCAAATGGATTCACATGAGAATTGTACAGAACATTTTAAGAACAATTAATTTGAATTCTATATAAACTGTTTGAAAAAAATAGGTGAAGATGGAGTTCTGCCAAATGCCTTTTAGGACATCAATATAGTGCTGATAACTAAATCCAGAATAGTCAAAATAGAGAAAGAAAATTTTAGCCCAATTTCTCTAAGGCATTCTGATGCAAAAAAAAATTTAAATAAAATATTAGCAAAGTGATTATAGCAAGTTATCACTAGGATAATAAGCTATAATCGAGTAGGATTTATACTAGGAATGCAGGATTGGTTCAGTTTTAGGAAAACTTTCAGCATTTTGATCATATCAATAACACCCCTAACAAATCATATGGTTTATCTCAATAGATGCTGAAAAAACTTTTGACAAAATAATAGCACCCATTCCTATTATAAACACTAGAACAGGGGCAGCTAGGTGGTACAGGGAATAGAGCACTGTCCAAGGAGTCAGGAGTACCTGAATTCAAATCCAGCCTCTGACACTTAATAATTGCCTAGCTGTGTGTGACCTTGGGCAGGTCACTTAACCCCATTGCCTTGCAAAAAAAAACACCACTAGAACCTATAGGGAATAAATGGAGTGTTTCTTAAAATGATAAAACAATCAATAAACATAAAAGTAGTGCAGATAGGCTAGAAACAATCCCAGTAAGATCAGGGATGAAGCAGGGATGCCTGTTGTCATCACTGTTCTTTAATATATTGTATTAGAAATATTAGCTTTAGCAATAAGAGAAGAAAAGGAAATTAAAGAAGTTAGAATAAGTAATGAAGAAGCAAAACTTTCCAGTTGATATCTTAGAGAATCATAGAAAATCATCTAAAAAAACTACTAGAAACAATTAGCAACTTTAGCAAAGTTGCAGGATATAAAATAAATCCACATAGATCATTAGCATTTCTATATGTTACCAACAAGACTCAGCAGCAAAAGTAACTGTAGAAAACATAAGATATTTGGGCATCTATCTACCAAGTAAAACTCAGAAATTATATGAAAAGAACTATAATACACTTTTCACACAAAATCAGATCTAAATAATTGGGCAAATGTTAATTTCTCATGACATAGTCGATCTATTATAATAAAAATGACAATTCTACCTAAATTACTTATTCATGCCATGTCAATTAAACTACAAAAATAAAATTACTTTATTTAACCAGAAGAAAATAGTAACTAAATTAATCTGGAGGAACAAAAGATCAAAAATATAAAGGAAAATAATGCAAAGGAAGGCCCAGTCCTCCTACCAGATCTAAAATTATAAAGCATGTGTTTGGTACTGGCTAAGAACTAGACTGATGTATCAGTGGTAGCTGCAAAAGAAACAGGAGCAACATCTCACACCCTATCCCAAGATAAGGTCGAAATGGGTACCATAAGCCAATTAGGAGAACAGGTAATAATTTATCTGTTAGACCTATGGAAGGGGAAGCAGTTTATGACCCAAGAAGAAATAGAGAACGTTATAAAATGCAAAATGGATAATTTTGCTTACATTAAATTGAAAAGTTTTTGCCCAAATAAAATCAATGCAACCAAATTCAAAGAAATGCTAAAATGGGGAATAATTTTTACAGCAAGTATTTCTGATAAAGGACTCATTTCTAAAATATATAAAGAACTAAATTAAATTCATAAGAATACAAGTTATTCTCTAATTGATAAAATTGGGGCAAAGGATATGAAAAGGCATTTCTCAGATGAAGAAATTAAAGCTATCTAGTCATATGAAAAAAATGCTCTATATCATTATTGATTAGAGAAATGCAGATTAAAACAACCCTGAAGTACCACTTCACATCTATCAGATTGACCAATATGACTAAAAAGGAAAATGATTAATATTGGAGGGAACTTGGGAAAACTGGAACACTGATGCATTGTTGGTGGAATTGTGAACTGATCCAGCCTTTTTAGAGAGCAATTTGAAATGACCCCCAAAAGGCATTAAAACTGTGCAGTCTTTAATCCAACAGTACCACTACTAGGTCTGTATCCCAAAGAGATTGTAAAAAAGGGTAAAAAACCTACATGTGCAAAAAAATTTATAGCAGCTCTTTTTGTAGTAGCACAGAATTAGAAAGAGAGGGGATACTTATCAATTGGAGAATCGCTGCACAATTTGTGGTATATGAATGTGATAGTACACTGTTCTATAAGAAATCATGAAGGACAATACTTCAGCATAACTGGAACTGATGCTGAGTAAAGTGAGCAAAACTAGATGGACATTTTACACACTAACAGCAGTATTGGGTGATGATCAATAATGATAGACTTAGATATAGCTAAGGAAATAATTTTTCCTATGTTTAATTTACCTTTCCAACTTTTTTTTACTTTTTTGCAAAGCAGTGGGGTTAAGTGACTCGCCCAAGGTCACACAGCTAGATAATTATTAAGTGTCTGAGGCCGAATTTGAACTCAGTCCCTCCCAACGTCAGGACTGGTGCTCTATCAACTGCACCACTAACTGCCCCTGACCTTTCCAACTTTTAACTAATTACATGTTCTGCCTACAGTCTGTCCTTGCTTGCATCTTTTTAAATTAATCTATTTTTGAGTCCCCTGTGTGTCGTTAGTTTAGAATTTCATTTTTAAAAGCTTTCCATTCCTCATCATCTGGCTTTCTTTCCCTCTGGAGTTTTAATCTACATGAACTCCTACCTGATCTTTTTCTGAATCTTCTGAAATCTGTTCTTCCAAAATCTCATGTGCCCTTCAGACAATTCCTAGAGAAGAAAAGGAAACTTATAATATTCTAAATTTGAAATGAACAAATTCACCTAAGGTTATCCTCATTCCAAGTTTGACAACATTTTCTCTATTAATGAGAATCAGATTCGGAATAAAATTTCCTCTTATTAGTGTTTCTACTTTTTTTTAGTTTTTTTTTGTTTATAGTTTTTGCAAGGCATGGGATTACAGCAGTGAGGAAGAAATTAGAGTAGGTCACACAGCTAGGTAATTATTAAGTATCTGAGGCCGAATTAGAATTCAGGTCCTCCTGACTCCAAGGCTGGTGCTCTATCCACTGTGCTACCTAACTGCCCCTAGTGTTTCTACTTTTTGACAAAATTATCATTGAGATGAGCAGCAATGCTTTAGAGAGAGAGAGAGAGAATACCTATCAAAATCCAGGGATTGAAGATTTCCATTCACTACTTGATCATACTTCTGTAACAGAATTTTATCTTTAAAAAAATCACAAAAAAAAAACTTAAAAAATCATCTATTTCCTCTTCCTATCCAAGTAGTCAGTAGCATACTCTGATAATATTTACTCTTCTGCCAGTGTTAACCCAAATGCTCTCTACTAATACTTGTTTGGATCTAGTTCCTTGATTTCCTCAGATAACTATATCTTATGAAAAATGTACTCTCTTCCTATTCTGTATCTAGAACTAAAGAAGTGGAAGAATGCAGGAGGCATTTTTATTTGCATATAAACATATAATAAATGATGAACTGGTGTAAATTGCATCCACTACAAACAGTAAAGAAGGTAGTCACATAACAAGAGCAAATAATAGTTTATTGCTAGTCCAGTTTGAATTCGTAATGGTGAGAGAGAGAAAGGAGAAGGTCCTTGTTACTTTTAGTAAAAGAGCCCTGGTTTCTGGTGTGAAAACTCCTGCATTCAGATCATGGCTCTAGAGCTTAATACCTATGTGACCAACCTCCCAGATCTGTAAAATAAGAAGACTGGTCTAGGTGATCTTTGAAGCAACTAACAGTTCTAGGTCTTTAATCCTATGATGAGAATTTATAAGAAGCAAGGACCTATTGTAGTATATTAGAGAATCAATTATCAGTTGACCCCGAGGGAGGAATCCTGCCATGCCCTCAAATTTTTTTTTATAACTGTATATATCATAGAACATTGTCATTTACCAAGCACTTTATATAATATTATCTTATCAGATCCTTTCAACAAGTCTGGAAAGTGGGTACTGTTGTTTACCCCCATTTTACAGATGAGGAAAGAGGCTGAGCAAGGAGTGATTTTTTTTTTTTCCCCCAGGATGACACCATTGGTAAACATCTGAGGCAGAATCTGAATTAAGATCTTCTTGACTCCTAAGTCCAGCACTCTATCCGTGATACCACCTAGCCTCCTCTAAGTAATTCAGACTCCTACAGTTAGATTTTAATCCCTATCTTCCTTTCCCCCCTAAAAAAACTTTAGCCCTCCTTCACCTTGATTCACTCAGTCAATTTGGGGAAGGGGAAGGGGCACATTATTTTTGCTACTTGTATCAATTATTTAAATTTTATCATTAAGAAAGGCTTTTCTTGTAATAATTATCATGTCACAATCAAATTCTGCACATGCAACTACAGGAAAAATATGATTTGTACATTTTTGAATGATATTTTATTTCTTCCAATTACATGTAAAAACAGTTTTAACATTAATTTTCTTAAATTTCATTTCCACATCCCCCTGTTCCTTCCCCTTTCCTCTCCCTGAGATATGCTAAGCATTTTGTTAAGAGATTATGTGTTTTAATATCTATCTATTTGATAGAGGTTATGTCAATTATGTAAAATATATTTTCATATTAGTCATGTTGTGAAAGAAAATACAGTACATTGACCTTTTTAAGTGTTCATTTATTTAACCATGGCTGACTCTTCATGACTCCATGGACCATAGGGTGCCAGGCCCTTCTATCCTCTACCATCTCCTAAAGTCTATTCAAAGTCATGTTTATTGTTTTCATGACAGTATCTTTCCATCCCCTTCTCTTTTTGCCTTCAGTCTTTCCCAGCATCAGGATCTTTTCTAATGAGTCCTGTCTTTTCATTATGTAACCAAAATATTTGTTTCAACTTCAGTATTAGTCCTTCCAGTGATTTGCCCTTCAAGGAATCTCAAGTTTTCCAGCACTATAATTCAAAAATGTTGATTCTTTTGGTACTTAGCTCTCCTTGTGGTACAACTATCATACGTTGCTATTGGAAAAATATATAGCTTTAACTATACAGACCTTTTTAAATAGTTTAACATAAGTTTTATTGCAAAGTACACTTGGATTGAAAAAAGGAAAAGTGAAGATATTATTAACTTGATATAAAATTCAGAAATGTCACTGTAAAAAATTGTCTGTGCAGTATAAGACAAAGTTAAAGTTCTAAGTAAAATAAACCCTATACTAAAATAAGTGGTTACACACACTTCTTTAAAAATATTCTCCATTCTACCTCACTACCAGCACTAAAAGCTAAAAATAATCATGTTTCTGTAATGGAATATGGAAAGTGAATCTCAGGTACCCATCCAAAAACATTAGTTTTTAAATATTTAATTTACTAACATCTACATTAATCCATTTTTAAAAAATTGACATTTTTATTGATATAGTGAAACCATGTATCAGATCAATGATTAAGAGTTTGAATTTTTAGAAAATCTCTTGTTTTCTTCAACAAAATTATCAGCACTGAAAAATTATGTCTTCAGTAATAGCTATTTGTTTTAAATGTGGTACTGTCATGACACTAAATATAGATTATTACTGAATATATGCATTTGTAATTTAAAAAAATTTTTAAACCTTTGAGGCAGCAGAATACAAGTTTTATATTCATTCCAATAAGGACTAAAGCAGCATCTGTGTACCTAACCAGAGAATGTCAAATTTGGAAGGAAATTCATCATCCTTGGGTTCTAACCTATTCTTACCAAGTGATTGGTTATCTAGTCTTTATCTTAAGAGTTCAGGCAAAGAGGAATTCACTTTATTTATTTGTTTGTTGGTTTGTTTTTACAAGGCAGTGAGGTTACAGTGACTTGCCCAAAATCATACAGCTAGGTAATTATTAAGTATTTGAGACTGAATTTGAACTCAGGTCCTCCTGACTCCAGGTCTGGTGTTACATCCACTGCGCTATCTAACTTGCCCAGAACACACTATTTGCTAAAGCAGTCTATTTCTGTTTTGGATATCTCTAATTGTTATATTGCCTACACTTGTCTCTTTGCAACTTTCTCCTTCATAGATCTACTCTTTGGAGCAAACTAAAGTAATTTAAATCCTCTTTCAGGTATTGTTCTTCAAAAATATGAAGACAACTATCATGATATGATCCACCCACCCAGTGACCTCTCACTACTTCCACTTTTTTTTTTCCTAAATGAAACAATCCCATTTCTTCAATCAGTCCTCATATGTCCCTTATCTTCCTCTGGATGCTTTCCAGGGCTTGTGTCCTTATTGTGTAGCATTCATACATGTACACAATACTCCAGCAGTTCCACATGGACATTGTATCTACATATATATATATATAAAATGTAAGCACCCTGGAATTGTTTCTTTTTGTGTACCTCTCTTCCTTGCATCTGGCACAAAACCCAACGTATGATTAATATTTAAGTGTTTGATGAACGGACTAGACCAAAATATGAGAGGACTCTTGCCTGCTTGTTCCTTCAGGGTAGCTGGGTCTTCTCTTCTTTAATAATTCCCCTTGGGGTTGGAAGCTTGTAAGAGGATTTGGATCTGAATTTTTCAACTCACTGTTTCCTGTTAGAAGTTGTGCTTGGGGGTGGCTAAGTGGTGCAGTGAATAGAGCACCAGCCCTGGAGTCAGGAGTACCTGAGTTCAAATCCAGCCTCAGATACTTAATAATTACCTACCTGTGTGGCCTTGGGCAAGCCACTTAACTCCATTTTGCCTTGCAAAAACTAGAAAATAAAAGGAAAGAAAAGAAGTTGTGCTTGGTTGGACTCCACAGCATTATGCCTTTGCACTGGGCACCTCATGGTGGTGTCTCTTCGCTGTCCCCTCCTCAGCTTTCTAGCCAACAAATGTTGTCTTCCCCTTTAGACAGTATCTCTATGCTGGAACATAGCACACTACCAGATGTACGTGCAGTCCTATGTTTGGGGCTGTGAACTGAGCCAGGCAAGTAGCAAAATAGGTTGAATGCTGTAGTTTACCTCTCTGGAGTGAGAAACATTCCAGTAGAAAACCAGTTAATACCAGAAGAAAATAACAGTTGTGCAGAATCCCGAATGCATGTCAGTCAGCATGCTAAAAGACTAAATTTTTAGCCCCCAGGAGGTAAGGAATGTGTTCAGTTTAATTCAGTGAACCCTTAGTAAGTACTTACCATGTGTCAGGAGTGGTAAGTGCTGAGGATACAACTTGAAGGGGAAATTGCTGGGGGGAAAAAAAATGAAAACTACCCAGTTTCTAATCTGTTCAGCCAAGAACAAATCCTCGAAACACTTGCCACCACCTTTCATATAATTACTTCTAAAATAAACTCTGACATATTAAATTTTGTCTTAAGCTATTATTTAACAATATATATGATATTTACACATGATTTGATAGTCATTTTCAAATCTACTTGTAGTGTATTCCTTTCTTTTTTATATGAAGTACAAAGGAAAAAAATAGGATTTGAACATGTCCCAACAAAATGGAAAGATTTCCCAAAGACTACATTAACTAGTACAAATAATCTCATATTTCAGACCTTCCTCTAACACAAATTTATATTCATAATGAATGAACTTAGAAATTCTAATTTGATGCTTAATTATACTTTTGAAAATCGGATAGAAGAGCTCAATTTAACTCTTTATTCCAATAACTTTTCATCACCTCCTTTGCTTTCAAAATTCGACTAACTCTGTTTGCTTGTGGAAAAGTTTTATCACTTTACTTCTTTATAATTCCTTTATTATCCCTCTAACTTTCCAAACCAAAAATATCCCTCCCTAACTGTGACATCACTTGTGTTTTCTCCATTACTTCTTCATGGTTCCTCTCCTATCTAACTGACTACTTCTGTCTTTGCTGAATCCTCATCCACCCAGAAGATTCTGTCCCAGGCCCTCTTCTTTATTATCTCATCAGCTCCCATGGATTTGATTATCATCTTTATGCTGGTGATTTTTAAATCTTCCTACCCAACTCTAACTTCCCTGTTGTCCTCCAATTTTGTATCTTCAATTGCCTTTTCAGATAACTCAAACTGGAAGTCCAGTAGACAAAGTAATTTTGTCCAAAACCAAACTTCCCCCCCCCAAACCATCCTGCCCTACGACCTTCACTATTACTATAGAGGACAATCATCCCTCTAAACAACCCCCATCCACAAATTTAATTTGTTGCCAGGTCTATTTATTTCACTTTTGCATTATTTCTTGAATATGTTTCCTTCTGTTCTCTGACATTGCCACCACTTTAGTACACTCTCATCATTTCAAAATTAGACAATTGCAGTAGCTTACTGGTGGGTCTGCCTGCCTCTAATTCATCCTGCTAAAGTGATTTTTTTTAAAGTACAGGTTTGATCATCTTTCTCCCTATTGTTTTTTCAGGTTCAAATACAAAATGCTCTGTTTGACATTCAAAGCCCTTTACAATGTAGCCCTCTCCTGTTTTTCCAGTCTTCTTATGTCTTAATACCCAACATGTACTCTTCAATTCAATGACACTAGCCTCCTGGCTATCCTACAAATAAGACATTTAATCTCCTGACTCTTGGTATTTATTATAACTGTTCCCTATACCTGTAACATTCTACTTACTGTCTTCATTGACTTTCTCTTATTTACTTCCTATCTATCTTTTATATAACCTATATACATATTTATTGGTTTTTTGCCCATTGGATTTTGAACTCCCTGTGAGCAGAGTCTGTCTTCTGCCTCTTTTTGTATCTCCAGTGTTTAGCATAGTGCCTGGTACAAGGATAGGCACTTAATATTTTTTGTCTGATTGACCATATACCGGAATATTCCCAGCAACACTTTTTCCTGTCACTAAAGTACTCTGAAACAAAATGGGTGTCATGGATTGGGAAATGATTAAATAAGTTGAGGTATATAAATGTAATGAAATATTATTGTACCATTAAAATTTACAAATTGAAGGACTTTGAAAGAACTTGAATGATTTGATCCAAAATGAAGTAAACAGTATAAATGATAATTCCTGGAAAGTAAGAGAAAACATTACTTTTTTTTAGAAAGATTTTATTTATTTTGAATTTTACAATTTTTCCCCTAATCTTGCCCCCCTGCCACAGAAGGCAGTCTGTTAGTCTTTACATTGTTTCTGTGGTATAAATTGATTTAAGTTGAATGTGATGAGAGAGAAATCATATCCTTAAGGAAGAAAAATAAAGTATAAGAGATAGCAAAATTATATAATAAGATAGTGGGGGTTTTTTTCCTAAAAGGTAATAGTCTTTGGTCTTTGTTCAAACTCCTGTATGATTCTTTCTCTGGATACAGATGGTATTCTTCATTGCAGATATGCCAAAATTGTGTCTGGTTGTTACACTAATGGAATGATCAAGTCCATCAAGGTTGATGCTCACTCCTGTGTTGCTGTTAGTGTGTACAGTGTTCTTCTAGTTCTGCTCATCTTGCTCAGCATCAGTTCATGCAAATCCTCAGGCTTCCCTGAATTCCCATCGCTCCTAGTTTTTAATAGCACAGTAGTGTTCCATCACATACATATACCTCAGTTTATTAAGCCATTCCCCACTTGAAGGACATTCATTTAATTTCCATTTCTTTGCAACCACAGACAGGGCTGCTATGAATATTTTTGTACAAGTGATGTTTTTACTCTTTTTCATCATCTCTTCAGTGTATAGACCCAGTAGTGGTATGGCTGGATCAAAGGGTATGCACATTTTTGTTGCCCTTTGGGCATAATTCCAAATTGCTCTCCAGAAAGGTTGGATGAGTTCACAGTTCCACCAAAAATGTAATAGTTGATTTCCCACATCCCAATATTGATCATTGCCCTTTCTGGTCATATGGGCCACTCTGAGAGGTGTGAGGTGGTACCTCAGAGATGCTTTAATTTGCATTAGAGAAAACATTCCTAAGTCATAATGATTTAGGTCAATGTAATGATTAATCTTATTTCCAGAGGACTGATGATGAAACGTGACTTTATTCCTTTTGGTAAAGAGATGTAATGGGTGCCAGAGAATGAAGCACTGTAATAGTCATTGTTTTGTCTAAATTTACTATGTTAATATGGGATGCCATAGTTACTGAGCAGAGGCAGTTTATTGAATGTGTAGTATTTTTTCTAAAGAATATGAAACCTTTTGTTTAAATGAAGGGTCATCAATAATTATAAAAATCAGTGAAGCCACTTAGCTTTTTCAGTACTTCTTGATCCTCATACCACAAATTGTTAATCACACCCTCCTTTTTTTGATACTTTGTCATTTCAAAACTCCTTGATTTATTGTTCCCACTTACATTTCCTCAACTAAAAGGCAGTAGAACTACATGGCCTCTTGACTTCCCTTCCTGCTTAGAATCTCTATTCAAAAGCTCTTCTCTCTGAATTCATCTGCTCTCTCTTTAACTGTTGCTACTTTCTTTTTTTGCTAACTGATTCATCATTTTCTAGAATGCTTTGTCTTTCCATTCCCTTTATTCATTCTTGGCTTCAACTCTCACATCTACAGAGGCAGCATGCGCTTATAGTTAAGAGAGCTGGACTTGGAATTGAAGATCCAGGCTCATATCTTAAATTTAATAGTAGAATGATCGTGAACAAATCTCTCTCAGAGCTTCAGTTAACTCTTTGATAAAATGAGAATAATATCAGTATACTTACTGTTTTAAACTTTATTTAAGGTGATGCATATAAGCCCTTTTGCAAGCTTTAAAGATCTATATAAGTATGTTTTGCTGTTATTATTACTGATCCTAGAAAGATAGCTTCTGAATCTTTTTCTGTTTCCCAGTTTCCCAGAGTACAGCTTGAACTTAGAATGTTCAAAACTAAACTTCTCTTAAAGCTGAACTATTTTTGGTAGTGGCATTACCTTTCACCCAGTCTTCCATGTTTGAAATGTTATTGTCTGAATCTTTCTTTCCTGTTAACCTTTTCCTGATAGTCAGCATATTCCACATCACAAGTCTTATCACTCTTGTTCTATTCCCCATATTTTATGCACTAGCAAGCTAGGCAACTCTCTGTTTCCTGATTATACTTTATGCTTTTCCATATCTATCCTTGTTGTTCACACTACTCTTGGAAGCTTCTCTTTTTGCCACTTTAGTCTGTGAAGTTTCTGTTCATCCTTCCTACTCAAATATTACTTTTCACATTAATCTTTTCCTGAACCTTTCTCATCAGTAATACTCTTCCAGCATGGAAGGATTGGCATGAACTGATGCTGAGCAAGATGAGCAGAACCAGAAAAACACTGTACATCCTAACAGCTACATGGTGGTGATGATCAACCTTTATGGACTTGCTCGTTCCATCAATGCAATAATCAAGGACAATTTTGGGCTGTCTGCAATGGAGAATACCATCTGTATCCAGAGAAAGAATTTTGGGGTTTGAACAAAGACTAAAGACTATTACCTTCAATTGGGTGGGGGGACATTATCTTATTATGTAATTTTTCTTTCTCTTATACTTTATTTTTCCTTAAGGATATGATTTCTCTCTCATCACATTCAACTGAGATCAATGTATACCATGGAAACAATGTAAAGACTAATAGAATGCCTTCTGTGGAGGGGGGGGAGAGAAGCAAGAATGGGGGGGGGGGGGAATTGTAAAACTCAAAATAAATAAAATCTTTCTTTAAAAAAATACTCTTCCCACCTATACATCCCACCTAGTTTCACAAATCACTTTGTTTTGGATCTAAATAATAATAGTTAGACTTATTTTGTGTATTTTTTGTTTGTTATCTCAAGGGAAAGGGGACTAGGACCACAGCTTTGTTCTATTTAAACTTTATATTGGCTTTGGTTGCTATACAATAGCAGTATTTCCCTGAAATCATGTGATTTACAGGAAACCAAGACATAGCCCCAGTAGCTAAGTATCAGTGATGATAGAAGATGGAGTTGGTTTGGTTCTCTCACTTGGAACATAGGATTCTCAAAAGAGAATAGGAGGAGATAAGCTAGAAAAAAGTTGTGGAAATGCTTAAGATATCTGACAATAGAACTTAGGAGACAGCAGAGAGCTTCTGATGCTTTTGAACAGTGTTTGATAGTACTAAGACCTTCTTGACAAAGGAAGGAAGAATTGTTCTAACTAAACTTGTGATAGCTATGTTTAATTCTCTACAAGAAAGCCTCACAGCAATATGAACAGAATGGAGTGGAGATAAGATCTTTGAGATGGCTACTGCAGTTTCTTCCTTTCCCTACTGTATTTTTATCAGTAGGACTAGAGAGCAAGGAATTGATAGGTGGCAGCAACTAAACTTTTAGGCAAAATATGTGTTAACTAGCTGGATATGAGAGATACAGACTTAGAAGAGTAGATAATTAGTATTACTGCTGACAAAGAGAAGTCAGAATATAAGAGTAAATTTAAGGGAAAAGAAAAGTTCACTTTTAGATATTGAGTTTAAGGTGTGTAGACTGTTGGAGGTGTGGAACTGGAACACTTAAAAGACTATTGATTTTGATCAATGTCATCTGGCAAAAGAAGTGGTCATTGAAACTTGTAGTAAATGAGTTCGCTTGGGAAAGGGGAGTATCGGAATAGAAAAAGACAATGTAGAGAAGATGCTATCATTGAAACTATGAGAAAAATCATAGGTTTCTCTTTGAGGTTAACGGTACTGTTTTATTTCTTTGACTCTGCATTGCACCTTCTATCCCAAAGCAGCTAGCATTTAAAACATTTTGTTTGTCAAAATGTATTCATTCTTCAAACACATTGCTTTAAAGCTGCTCATGGGATCTAATGCATGGAATCTGTGGGGAGGCAAGGTGGAGGAATATAAAATGTATACACTTCCAGCCTTGCTCTACTGGTATCTATTGAGAGGGCTCTGAAATTTTGCCTAAAAAGTGTTATGAATCTTTGTACTTGTGATGTTATTTTAATACTGGCCTAGGAACAGAGCCAAAAGATCCAAAATAAACTTGGTTTTGCTAGATTGAAGTCTTTACACAATTTAAACAGGGCCCCTAGTTGTTATTGACATTTCCTTTGCCTAACAGTGATGCTCTGCTTTATTATAGGCTTAGCTTTTGTTTCTATGTTTATGTATTTGAAAACAGACATTTAAGTGCATTTCAGTTAAGAAGGGTACCTTTTGAAAGTTAAGTTGAGAATTGTTTCTTTAATAATAAACTCTCATTCATATATCCAGTTATTTTCTCTAAGTTCTATCTAGGCCACCAAAGAATTTTTAATTTATATTTCCAAGTTGAAATTGGAAAAGCCTGGATCAGGAGGGATTTTGTACTTTTTTTTATAGTAATGCATTTATATA